>NW_017296956.1:1778942-1792907 GCF_001594075.2 Trachymyrmex cornetzi
TACTACATTACTGCTTACTTATATCTATAACATTTGTAAATACTGTTAATCATGAACTAAAGAATACCGCAAAACTATAATCAATTATTAATTAATTAATATGTAAATTTATTTATATTTCTATTAACATAATGAGGTATGATAACAATACTATCGAGTTGCTATTCTCATTATGGATAATAATTATGTATAATTTTATATGTAATAGATTAATTTTAAGTTATTTCAGAATCTGTACAAGAAAGCTGAAATAATTTCTTGTAACATTTGCATAAAGACGTATAATACTCGGTGTAGCACATGCAATCGTTAAATAAATTAGCTTACCTCGTAGCAAGGATAGCATCTAACGCGATGTCATTATTAAATAAGTAATTGTATCGAATGTCATGTTGAATGAATGAAATAATATTTGATGTGACAGTGTTGCAAATGCATGTAGCAATACGCAGTAAAATTCGTTAATACATAAAATATTTAAAAATTTTTATTTTGAAGCAAATATATTTTTATATCGAATTTATTACATACACAATTTACATTTAAAAAAATAAAAAATAAAAATAAGTGAAAGCAAAGATAATTCAATTAAATTAAAGAAACTATATGAGAGTATAGAAAACAAAATAATAAAATAAATAAGAAATAATTTTTTTCTTTTTGTTATATATAGTCTTAATAAAGTACAATCTTTTAAACTTGCATTAAAAAAATTTTTTATGTTTTTTATTGACATTTACTTCTATTTCGTTTTTTATCTATTTTTTCTCTTTACTTTTTAATTTTTCTATTATCCATCATCCTTGTTTCTATTTTAATTAATATAACATGTTTTTCTTTTATTTTTCTTATTTTTAATTTTTTTTATTTGTATTCTACGCAGGATTACGATCATCGAATTTTAGACTATCTTATACATATGTATATCTATATACGAGTGCCACATAAAGTGCGCACATAATCGGAAATATAATCTACATAAGAAAAACTACGAAAAACGAGATTGTTGCTGGCCTCAGCGAAAACGAGCGGCGAGGACGCGACACTAACGCTATGTACTCTGTCGAGTCAAGCACTTTGACTTGGGCACATGTTGTGCCAACTCAGCGACAATGTAAGCTCGTATCATCGAAAACAAGAGGAGCGAGGCAGAATTGAGTGGGTGAGATTAAGCCCTTGTTCGACAACTGGTAGCGTATATCACGCGTTATACACCCCGCTTAACAGCGGCGAAATCATATCAAAGAAATATACTTCAGGAAGAGAAGAACGTATTTACATACAAGCTGATAAGTAAATTAATCACACTGTAAGGACCGATTACGTTGATAAAATTAGAATACATAAATCTTACGAGATGTTTAATGAATTCTTTATATATGTAATACGTTTTCTTTTACATATATTTTTTTACTCTCTCACTAATTTAATTTTTTTCTTTTATTTAGATACCATCTTCTCTCTCAGATATATAACGATAAAAAGTTATTATACAAATAAAAATCTATTATATATAAGTATATCATATACATATACATGTATATATAAACAAATATTTTTTTTATTACATCGATAGAGAGAAGATCAAAATGTGTTAAATTACAAAAAAATTTATAAGAGTATAATATGTTGAAATTTATAAATTTGGTAAATTTGAAGAAAAGGAGAGTAATAATTTTGACCTTGACATACGTTATTAAGGTCATAACTACGAGTAACCTTCAGGAAGTTTTTAGTCGTTATCTATTAAAAAGTTATTAACAAAAACATATTCATCAATAAAACGTAACTTTTGGACACGACTCTACTCCGATGAAACAAATTCTCTGCTTTAAAAACACAAATTATTTTCTTATATAATATTTATATTTTTAGAGAAAAGAATTTGTTTTTAAAGCAGAGAATATTTTATTATGTATCACATTTATACCTTTTTCATTCCTTTTACATTAATGTAAAAATAAATTTAAGTTTAAATTAACATTTTTCTTTAAAATGAACACTAATTTAAAGTAAATTAAAATACGACTCTATATCGTTGTCGCCCAAAATCCTATTAATTTTGACAAATATGTTACAAATATTTCATAATATATCATTTAATTAATTTGTTATAATTTAAATTTAAAAAATTATCTTTAAATAAGCAAATCTATCTTAAATTTCGCGTTTTCGAATTTTTGTGTATGCTTCTCTTAATGTAAAAGATAAAATATCATACAAAAATTTTTCTGATATATATATATATATATATATATATATAGCATTTAAAACTACGAAATTAACCAATATCATCCGTTTATGATCGATTAAATTGCGATCTTAAAACATTTTTTGTGTAAATTTTGGCCATAATTTAGCATCTCCAACATCTTGAATAGTAAGCCAAGGATTGTTATACAATTGTTCAAATGAATATCCCATTGTATGATTAATAGGATAACAGTCTACAGCACGCGTGATGAATATAGCACAAAGATCCTCTAAGGATCTGTATGAAAGTATACTGATGGTGTATATGGTATATGCAACAGATCAAGAGAATATCAAGTATGATCGAAGAAATCAAAATAAACGAGAGTAAAGTATATTCCTTGGCACATACTTTTCTCTTAAATGTATATCTTGTTTGGTAGTATTGTGATCGCCATGGATAGTACACGCTTTAGACAAATTTAATCAGTACATGTCAATCACAGTCAGTCAGATAACTGTCATGCGTTCTAGAGACTGATGAATTTTCAATACGCATTTGCATGAATTTATTAATATAACTTATAATTTCGATTACTTGTAGAGTTTTTTATGTGAGAAAAAATTGTACGGAATGAAGTAATATGTCCAAGGTGTCGAATTAATATTAAGAAATGTTACTGAGAATCATATATTTCATTGTACAAATAGTTAAAGATCGAAAACGACAAAGAGTAATATGTAATTTTAAAATCAGTGCATTCCATGGAATATGGTTCGAACGCGCACATTGAAGTCTTCCTGTAATTTGTCGATTTATCAGTTATTTTTTAATGATGCGGCCACACACACTATGACATAGATTTCTAATAAAGGAATTAAATCTTAATGATCATACTATTGTCAATCGGGCAAATTTTTGTCAAGAAGTATGTAAAATACTACTTATTATTTATTTATATTTGCTATTAAGTAATGGTGCTAAATTATTTTTAGTTACTTCAACAATAAGATTTGAATCCAAAATCAAATTGTTGGAGCGAATAAAATACTAGATGAAGCTAAAGTGGGTAAAAGAAAATACAATACTGGACGAACAATTACAGAACAATAAGTTTTCGGTATAATTAAACGCGGTATTTAGAAAATGTTTATTTTACCTATATTAAACCGATCCATTAAAACTCTTTTGCCAATTATGCGAAAATATGTCGCAGCTGGTTTTATTATTCATACTGATAAATGACGCGCATATGATAGTTTGCAAAATGAAAATTATACACATTTAACAATAAATCGTGCAACAAATTTTGTTGATTCTAAAAAGTGGTACTTATACGCAGAATAGAGTGAGGAGATATGTGATCACATATTCTTCGCTATGGCATACGAGATTATCATTTTGTACATTATCTCACAGAATTTCTACTTAAAAAAAAGTTCATAATTACAATGAACAGATTAATAGTTTTTTCGATGTTATGAGTTCTATTCATTAGATCGTTTAAATATTAATTAAAATTTTCGTTTTACACATATATTGATTACTTTTTCCATTATAATTCCCTATATATAACAGATTATGGTGGTAATTTTTACAATATTTTTATAATTATAACTTTTTAATGGATTACGAGCAATAACTAAAATCGCTTGACAGTCACTCATGACAATAACAATATATATCAAGGCCAGGGTCATCAGGGACCGCTCCTATTTTCTTCATTTTTACTCCTTTCAATTTAGGACAAAGAGAGACAGATTAGTGTTTAGGGAAGAGATGAGACGCACGGAAGTGGAGGTGGGAATGGAGGAGAACGAGTGGAGTTACGAACGGCATGAGGCACTATGAGGGCGAAGTTATCCAATTATTGTCTAACCTGAGAGCAACTTTACTTGGCAAAGAACTCGTAGGGAAAGGAGGGAAAGCTCCGTCCTGTCGAATTCTCCCCATCCTCTACAATCACTAGCCACTATAAAGTTTATTTCAAAACTTGCCGTTCTCACAGAGAGAGAGAGAGAGAGAGAGAGAGAGAGAGAGAAACAAAAAGAGAGAGAAGTAATTGGGTTTTCGTTAGTGATTTATATATTTAAATGACTTCGCTTTCAAGTAGACAAATCATACGAACAAATCTCATAAGGGACTTTCAAATACTTTTTATTCAGAAACTAGTCAAAAGTGTTTTACTACTGAGATTTTTCATCGGGATGCAAGAACTACAATAGGTATATCACGAATTTAAGTAAATTAATTGAAAATATTTTTTTCAAATTGCTTTAAAAGATAGAATGCAGGGGGAAAGAAAAAAAGAGAGGAAGGAAAGAGGAAGAGAAAGACAAAGAAGGAAGAAAGAGGGAGAAATCTTTTCTCACTTCTTTATAAATAAAGAATACTATCTAGATTAAAATATAAAATACAAAACTAAAAATAGAATTCTTAATAACACGAAAAGAAAAATGTCAGTTCCAAATCGTCAATTCTAAATTCGTCATGAAGTATATATCAAGAGCATCCAATACAATAATAGCATCATATCATATTTGTTTCGAATACGATTTAAAATATGTCAAGAAAATTTTGGTACGAAGAAGAAAGAAAAGAGAAAGAATAACAAGCAGGGGATAAGAAAGTCCAATTATGACGATGAGTATCAGTGGCGGTAGTTTGGCCATTCTCATTCTCACGAAAGGGAGGGATTGTGGAAGGGTTGTTGCTCTCCGTTCACCATACCTTCCGTCTCCGAACGAACAGCTAAGAGAAGAATGGTAGAGGAGGAAGGAGAGGCGACTACTTAAAGTTGGCGGAAAGTTTGGTTCGGCAGCAAAGTTAACTGAGTTAAGTTCTCCGCTCCTAAAGCGAAACTTCGCTACTTCTCTCTAACGCTCCTTTCTCCTCCTCCTTCTCGTTGTTCCTGCTTTACTCTCGCCTCATCTCCCCTTTTCTTTCATGAACGACAAGCGGTTTCTCTTCAACATTCCGGATTGTCTAAAGGAGTGTGTTTTGGGATTACTTTCTTCTTCGTGTCCATATGACTTCCGGTGTATCACGTAAGAGAAAGAAGAAGATATATCTTAATCGTCATAAGCTACGGCTTCCAACACACGATCTTAAGAATGAACAAAAATACCACGAAAAAATATCCTATTAAGTATATTTAAAATTATATGTATATATATTATATATATTAATTATATCATTTTCTGTAAAAAAAAAATGATAATCTGAGAGACGGATTAGGTACATTTAAAGAATAATACTCGATAAGAGTAAGGATTCTAAAGAATTGAGATTATACTATCAAAAGATTACTATCTGACGAAAAATCATAGCGAATTATAGCAAAGCAACGGCCTAATGAAGACCATTGTAGATTTGTTAAATTCTGCAAATGCAATTTATCGGCCTTGAAGCCGCATTTCTCTTTTGCACGCATCGACACATGCGACGCACGTGACGAGACGCAAACTGTTTTTCCTATGTCTTCCTTTCCTGCCTACTCTCGCAAGCAAGTAAACGAACTCACGGATCGATGTAGATACACGCAATAGTACTCACCACTCAGCAGTAAGCTCTTAGGCTAATCGACTGACTCACTGATTATGGGTTTCGAGCCGTTGCAAGAATTTCTTAACGAGTTATTAACCTCTTCAGGGTTATTTGTTTGATATTATACCAAAAAAAATGTTTTGCATCAACGAGACACATAGATTACATTTTGATGAATGAACAGAATACTTTAATTATGATTGGACTCGATATAGATAAATTTTTGTATTTTTGTCAAATGTGGCGAAACAGTTTCTATTTCTTAGGATCAGACTTTTAGATGATGCTAAACACTATATAGCTTTTTTTTAATGAGTTTCAGAACTCTAACTCGATATTTTAGCTAGAACAGCTGATAGATTCAACCATGGTGAAATAGATAAGGTAACCTATTCCGCATAATGGCAGAGGTCTAGTGATCTGAGAACTCGACCAATCAGAAATTGAGCTCATTTGCAGTGTGAACAAGTCATGTAAATTTCTGCAAATAAACTCAAAACTTGATTGGTTGACAGATCCCCCTAGTACTTTCAACCTGCGCATCCGTGGGAATGAGTCACCTTATCTAATTATGAATTCAACCATAAAGAGTTGATTAGTATTTTTGGTTGGACTTAAACCCTTATGAGATTTTTTATCAACATTTTGATAAACTAATTTTTTAAATGTGAATTCCCATAATTAGAAACGAAGATGAAAATAAATGAGAGATACGTATGATAGTAATTTCATTTTGTACAAAAATTAAGGTAATTGTGTCAGATATTTTTAATTAAATAATTCTTTAGTATTAAACTTATATTTAAATATCAGGCAAAGATATAATATGTATAAAGGAATAGTATAGGGAATGTTCTTTTTTCGATCCAGCTTCAACTAATCTGAAAACAGATTTCCGTTATATTGAAAAACATTGAGAGAAAATGATTAAGACAATCTTTTTAATGATTTTCAGAATATATCCAAATATTCATATTAAAAGAATATTTTCTAGAAGCTCTTTACTTCTCTTAAGCCTGCGGCGCACGATACTTTTTCTTGCAGTATTGTTAGCTGGATTTGCGTGCTTACTATCGTATGGCAATGGTGCCATACTGGTAGTACTGCTGATCATGTTAGTTTGACTTCAAACAATGCGAGTTTCCATACTGACTAAGCAGCTTGGAATTTGTTTAACAAAAGGCACTTAAAAGTATTCGAATAAGTAAACACGAAGCAGATCGATGGTACATCGTAAAAGTACAATTGCATTGTTTTTAATTATTGCGAAGAGAATACTTCAATCACATAACCTAAGATTGCATCCCGATTGGCTCTCATAATGAATCAGCACGAAACAATGCAACAAAAATAACGCCTGACTTATCACGGAAATTCAACAGATCAGCCAACAGCGTAGCCAGCAGAAGACTACACAATTTCCAGCATAGCAGCTAGTAAGATCGCCAGCACAACATGCAAGCTATAGGAAAAAGTATCGTGTGTCACAGACTTCAGTAATACTGTTCTTTGTGGAAAAACAGATATTTGTATCGGACGTATTCAAAAACTTATTAAAGAGATGATTTGTCTGGAGTTGAGAGAGATTAATATAAATAGATGTTTAGCGACGTAAAATGAATTTCTTCCCTGCGTAGTCTGCGTATAAACGCCTTCTTTAAATCTATTCTTTATTTTCTTCTTTTTCAATATTTGGTAATTTTCAGACACCCTGTATATACATGATACATCCATGAAACACGCGCGCGCGCGCGCGCATACATAGTCACGACGGGTTAATACAAGTGCGTAAAGCGCGCGAGTGGCTGGCCCGAGTAGTTTCACGAAGAGTTTCCTCCTGGTCTCACAGTGCGCCGAGAGATACGGCATCTTGACTCCTAGTAGAGTAGCAGCGCCGTCAAAAGAGCGAAGCGAGAGAGAGAGAGACGGAATGAGAGAATAAGGTAAAGGAGAGAGGGGGGGGGGAAGAGTGTGGCACAAGCAATGGCCGCGAGACCCGATCGATGTCTCGGCAACTTCCCCCTTCCACCGTTCAACGCGACACGTCCCTCCTCCGTGCCATCACCATCACAACTCGCCTCATCTCGCTCTCGTCAGCGTCTCTACCCTCGTCCCGCCACGACTTCACCGAGCATTACATTCTCCCTTCCCTTTTCGCCGAACTAAATCCCAGATAGTCGCTCGCTACCGCACCGCTTGCTTGCCTCTTCGAGTCTGTTTACAATGGCGATGTACTACTCCCATTATCCTCAGTGTACTTCACCTTCGAACCAACTGCATCGCCACAGTGGCAACGACGACGGTAGCAACGACGATGACGATTACGGAAAGAGGGACGGATCGTGCTAACGTCTCTAAACTGATCGAAGATTCTTGAATATTTTCTCTTAGTCTTATCATGCTACATAACATAAAACTTTGGATTTGGACGATTCATAGCTTCATCGTGCATAAAACTTACTTACGATGTTTCTTCTTGTTTTACGACGAAAGAAATTACAAGATATATGATAAAGAAATACCAATTTCAATGCGATTTCATTGTTGAATTGAAAGATATACTTTGAATGATCAGACATTTTTGACAGAAAGATCTTTATAAAGAAGTAACGAAAATAAAATGTTATGTTGGTGTTAATAGAAATATATTTAAGAGTTTATAAGATACGATTGAGATGTGAGATTAGTAGAAAAGTTTGTGAAATTCGTTATTTCTTGAATGTGTATATTATATATATTATATATACTGTGTGTGAAGATCTCTTGAAAAAATTAGAACTTTTCTTCTTTTCTTATAATTCCCGATCCCTAATAGAATTCCACACGACCAGTGAAATCAACAAGAAAATGTATCGAATACATTCTTTTAAGTACAAAGTATAAATATTTGTAGGAATGATCACTAAAGACGATTAGTTTCGACAGAAACTTCCAAAAATTTTTGTTCACACTCGATGACTCTTCTGTAACTATACTTGTACTAAACAACCGATGATCATGAGATGAAGGCTACCAATGGAATCCATAAAATGTAATATTTTGTAATTTGCGCCATTATATCCGACTCTCTTTGCGAATTATTCGGTCATCATCGATCATCGATCTCTATATCATCTCGCTTTCAAAACAGAGGATTATAAGGTGCAGTACATTAAAATCATAATATGATTTTATTAGTGCAACATTTAGTAAATATTAAGAAACATAATAATAATAACCAACCATTTGATAATATTTAAATATAAATTTGCAAAAATTGCCAATTTAAACTTATAAATTGCACAATCATACAATTTTCATAATAAGATTTGTTGTAACTCCAATTGAATGAGTGAGAGAGAGAGAGAGAAACGCAATTATGTTGTTGGAAAGTATTAATTGGTTTGAAAAACAAATATATAAGAGCAAAAATAATAAAACTTTGCACGTATAATTAGCATTGTATAATAATGTTATATAATTTCAATATAGTAAGCTTAATATAGTAAGCGCATAATTTAAAAGAACAAGAAAGAACTCGACTATTTAAATTAGTAAAACGATGTATATTACACAGGAATTATTTCTGCATGACACGATATGCGCGGGAAATAGCAAACTTTGTTGGAACTTTCGAGCTGCTATATATCTGTTCAATTCTGATAATATAATCAATCTTCTTAAACAACAACATTTATTATGTTTCTATTACGAATTTAATTCACTTCCAAAAATACCAATATAAAAATAATAATTTTCGTTTACTTTTATTCACTTTTATTTTTTTCCTATAGTTACCAATAATTTTTTATTCTTATAAGCTTATTTTTTAATTAACACTTTTTTATTTTTTCAATATTTTTTAATATTTCAGCATTATAATCAGAAACATTTGTAACATATAGATATATTAATTATAAAAATTTATGACAATCACACAAGAATATTTTTTTAGAATTAAAATTTATACTTTTGTACAAATTAATTTGTATGTAATGATGTTTTAATTTTGCGCGACTTTAATATTGTTGTTTTCAAACTAACCATCCTTGCCAATTAAAGTATCTTTTTTTTTGCGTCAACGAAGTCGAATATTTATTTTGTTTCTTTTCTTAGGGCCGCCAAATAAACATTGCCGTAACACTTTATGCCGTTTTATGTCGTCCCGTGTCATCCGCAAGACAACGTAAATAATAAACGAAAAAAAAATAACGTATAGAGAGTGATAAGGAGCCCATGTTATGTATTTTTTGTGCGTTACGTTAAAGCCTTACAAATGCCTACATGTGAAGTAACGCAATGCTCTGACATAAAATGGCATAAGGCACTACAGCTACGTTTGTGCGATGGCCCTTACTTACTCGGCTACACAAACGTAACGCTGCTATAATCAATTACCCATAATTCCGATCGCGCTCGCTCGCTCGTTCCCCTTCAACTCTCTTTCTTTCGTTCTTTATCCCTCCTCTTGTCTCTCGCCCTCATCCCTCCCTCTCCTCTCGCCTCTCTCATTCTCTGATAATTAAGACCATTGGATATCCTGGGGATTACCTCCTTTCTCGCAAGTGAAAAAAAATCACAAACTTTTCACTCTTTTTAAAATTAAAAATTAATAATGTGCAATGGGGGCGGGGGGTATTCACATTTTGTATTTTATTCATGAAACCTATTTTCTCTATAGAAAATCTGTTGTTGCTTTAACAATAATTTTCAATGTTATAAATATATATACAGAATATTTTATTATATTTCAGGTGAAAGTGGAACAGTTTCGAGAGGGACGTACCTACTTCGGTCACGTTTTTTATTTTCTAAGTGGAGGTTCCAAAATGATAAGAAGGTCACCATTTTACTTAAATAAAATTATGTAATTTTTTACATAATACAATTTTTCTACTTATTCTGTATAGAAAATTATTATAGTAGAGAAACCGAAAATTCAATAACTTATAGAGATACTTTATACTTCATTCTAGCAAATTTTGACATAAAATATAATAATATATATTATAAAGTATTAATTTCTTGATAATTAATGTACTAAAATAAACTATCTTGTATAAAATATCTCATAAATTATTGATTTTTTGGAGTAACTCTAATATAATACTTTCATATCCAGAATAATTAAAGGAATCATATTATTTGAAAAAATTATGTCAAATTGCAGTACTTTATTTAAAAAATAAGCCCCTGTATTTTTCACGTTAATAGCCTTATTCCACATTCTTTGCTTTTATCCTATTTGCGCTCAAGGTCAAATGGATATCACTGTTTGATGCATTTGTTGAGAAACCCTACATCTTTTGTACGAAACATTATTTTCCCAGATTTCTTGTTTTCATCAGTCTGGTACTTTTTCGTCACCCCGTATATACTATATATTCATTACGAAACTATTCTCACAATTACGTTGTTTTGTACAGAAAAAATTATTTCAATTTTCGACAAGAAATTCATCGATGATCGATATATAAAAACCTCAAATATAGCTGTGTTGAAATGGTGACCCATCGGATTGAGAGACAGCATAGAGAAAGAGAGAAAATATATCAGGGAAGGGAGAAACGGTCGAACGTTGTAACAGGTGCTCCCACTTCTTCTTCACCATCTAGCTGCCTTGTCTCGACGCCATCTCTCTTTCTCTCTCCTCCAATCCCCACCATTGTTTTCTCTTTCTATATCATATAACATTTCCTGTTCCCCACATCTATCTCCTTTGCCACGATATTTAGTCTCTTTTACGTAAGCTAGTAAACTGACCTGACTCAACTATTCGACCATACTACTATACTATGCTATGACATAATCCTAATCTTCTCTTTGTTTCTCCTCTATCTTCACTTCCATTTTTCCAACCGCCACTATTCTCGTCCATTTGTTCATTTTTGTTTGCGTGTCAAAGAAATTTCAATGATTTTGAATTCCGGCAATTTTGAATTCAGTCTTATTAACCAACATCCTATCTATCGATGAAGTAGATAAGTCTGCAAAAATCACTAATAATAAATACTTTTCAATACAAACATCTATATACGTGATTTTCTCTGTTCTTTCATGAAATAAAATGCGGGAGTTATATGTGTATATATTATAATACATAAAAATAAAACAAGTACATTTCTTAACCTTTGAATAGGTAAATAATCGCGAAGAGTCGCGAGCAAGAGTAAAGTGCTCTTAATATCATTATGCCGAGGAGTCTGAAGGTTGTGCTGGCTTAGTGCAACTGAGATGTGCAGTTATATGCCATTTGAATAACTGATTCGAATGTAAATGTTAGTTTTATTCAGATTTGTCAAAAATTATTTTGTCATAACGTCTGTTGTTATCGTTATTTAAAAGTAATACTTTAGCACAATGTTAGCACAACCTAGCACAATTTAAAAAATTGGGAAAAACAAAATGGAGGGGGCTGACCAAAAAAATCGTTTTTCCACTTTTTAACGTATTTTTTACATTACGATATTGATATTCAGACACAATATAGCATAAACCTAGCTCAATTCTTTCTAAAAACTCTTTCTAAAAATCATCAGAAACTCTTCCTCTTGTTGGAAGGAATCCAGAACTCTTATCAGAACTCCGATTTCGATACATGGGGGTGCCAACTTCACACACGTTTAATTCAGTACAATTCTTAAAAAACATTAATTCTAAAAATGAAAGACTAACTTTGTATAGGCTGATAATAATTCTCCGATCTGACAATAGCAAATTAATAAGAAATCTCAATAATCTAAATCTGACAAAGGTTATTGTTATTTTACATAATATCATTAAAAATATTTGTTTAATATTTATTTTCATTAATAGATCTAACAGAAAATAATTTCCAAAAAAATGTTTCTTCGCTATTTAAAAAAACTTTACTATGGCTAGAAAAATACTGACATAAAAATAACTGACATAAAAAGAAAAATATTGAAAAAAAAAAAACTTAGTGTGGCTACCTCCGATAAACGTGAAACAAACTTATTACTTAAAAAAAGGCGGAAAAGGCAGAAAAGAATAAAAAAATAGGAAAACAAGAAAGAAGAAAAGTTGCACAATAAGAAAAAGTTAAGAAGCAATCTGCAAAAAAATTGTTAAAGAAAAGAAAAAACGAACAAAGAAATTGTTAAAAGAAAAAAATACTTAACAAAATAATTAAAAAGTACTTAAAATTTCTGTATTTTAACGCAGCCATATTACAAGAAAGATTTATCTTCTTACTTTTCCAACATTATAATTAAATATATATAGTTTCATTAACAAGTTGAAGTTTTAATATAATAATTAAAACAGTATACATATAAATAATTTCATTATTAAAAATAATAAACGGTTGTGTTCTTGTTAAATGTGAAATTTATAATTTATAATAAACCGAAGGTAAATAAAAAGTATTACCGCAGAGTTCTTAGAAATTGCTTCATTTTATTTGCACGACACATCTATCTGAATATTGGGTCAAAAAAGTTTCGGGACAAGTATTTTAGGTTGTCGGATAGTTCAAATGGTTTTCATATTTTTAAAATAATTAATTGAAACATTTTTTATTAGTACGTTAATAATATTTTAACTTCTTATTTTCATTGTTTATGGAATTAAATCACTTTATATCGAGAATTCTTAAAAATTCGTAAAAATTAAACAATATTAATTCGGTATCGTTATATGCCCAATTACCGAGACATTTACCTTAACTCTTAAACGCCACATTGCGGGAACAACAACTTGGATATGGCATATCCATCTCAATTCAATTGCTTAAAACTTTCATAAAAATTAATATATAAATAACTTTTTTTTCAGGCATTAAAGAACATAACGATATACCAAACAAATATATGTATCTTTATTATTAAAAAAATGTTATAAATAATAGAAAAGAATTGGAAAAAGAAAACCAGGTACACCATACCGAAAAAGGATTAATTACACGATACAGTTGTTTCGTACATGCAAAGAAAAAGATGTACGAGTCGTGTATCATGAAATATTCTTATTAATACAAATGCATTAGATAACGCACTAGATCATCAATGCAACTGTACTAACAATACAGCGAGGAAATTAATGTAATATATGGTCGCAATATATATTAATATATGTAGAAATAATATACTGCCTTGAGAAGTGTCTATTTAGTAATCGAGAAATTTATGACGCGTGATGTACCGGCCGATTAGATATACATTATTACATCGAAGATTCATATTGCTCGATATTACGGAGACAATCGATGTAACCAACGCGGCTGG
>NW_017296956.1:1793016-1803637 GCF_001594075.2 Trachymyrmex cornetzi
TTCGCCACTGCAACCGTCGCTGTCGCACTTGCTCGCGCACTTGTACAAGTCCCGTAAGCACACGGCCGGACGCGAAGTGTAACGATGCCCCAAGATCGATAATAACCGCGGTATGGCGCGGTTTGGTTCTTTCACTCCGAGAACTACTCTCGTGCGTACTCATACTCGCGAGACGGAAACATTTTTGTCTCTCCCCCTCTCCTTAGTCCCGCAAGTTGTGGCCGCAACGTTTCCATTCTTAACTCACCCTCCCTCTCGTACATCACTCATCCTTCCGATTTAATCTCGCGCGTCATAATTGCTCGGTAAAAAATAATGAAGGATAGGGAGAGCAAAATTCAGATGCAAAATAACGAGCCTTTTGTCGTTACAGAGCGAGCGAGTGAGAGAGAGAGAATATGAATGAATCTCTTTATTAACTTTCTCTCAGCTATTTCAAATACAACTCCTACAAATAATCTCTGCAGCTTCCTTGTATAAAACGAATCTTCTAAAGATTATTAAAGTGTTTTATTATTATTATACACATTCTTCTGTTATTATTATTTCTTCTATTATATCTTCCAAAAATCTTACAAATTTATCATGTGATACATTCGGTGAATGATAAGACTGGGGCCAGTTATCGTATAGGTACGAGGCTGATTGTCAAAATGCTTAGATATAACTTCATCAAATATAGCATAAAATACGATGCTTTTGATGCAAACTATTTTACACAACAAATCATTATATTACCAATCTACAGTTTAAAAAAAGCGATTTTTTTATCACTGATTGAGTTATACCTAAGCATTTTGATAATTAGCCTCGTACGACAACTGGCCCCGATCTTCCCTATATCATTCACAGAGTGCATCACATGATGAATTTGTGAGATTTTTGCAGAGTGATCTTAGCCATTTTCTCTCGAAGAACAAGAGAGAGGAAAGGGAGAAAGAGAGGCAGAGAAAGAAGAATATCGTTATTGGAGGGACATGGAAATAATCATTGAATAATGTTTGAATTGTCTGTGATACTAAGATTTGTAAGTTAGTAAGTTCAGCTTGTGCATGAATAACGCGCAATGGACCCGAGCGTCGAGAAACTAACACTATAATTTGAATGAGTTGCCTTTTCAGTGCATATATAGGATAGCGGATAGATGTATACATACCGCCCATGACTATCACTGAAGAAGAAACATATCTTCTTAACAAAATTAGATTTTATCTTCGATTATATTCACAACTGATCTTATCTGGTTTGTAGACAAAAGTAGATACATTTCGAGATCTTGTTCCGATACAACTATCATTCAAAGAAATATTATATAGCATTTTAACATTTTGGCATATCTATATGTATGCATATTTATTTTTCTATATCAAATTTTTCATATATTTCGAAATAAAACTCTTGCTAGTTAATTTTGAAAAAATGCAAAATTTAATGAAACAAAAATCAAATAGTTATAATTTCATCTTAAGATATCATTGTTTAATATTATTTCTCAATATTATTCCGCGGAATATTCAATGTATTATTATACACAAAACAATTTATGCCTCAACGGCCTGTGATAGCATTCCCTAAATCTTCATGAGTTTTGTGATGCTTTTAGATTAAGGAAATCTAATATTAAACCTCGTTGTATCAGTGTTGTGAATCGAGCTCCCTTTTTAGCGCATGCGTGGTTAAAACAGAAGTTGGATAGTGATGTATACATGAGATGGGGATGTTACAGGCTCGAACGTCTTGGCGCGAATCTTCGGGAGATCTTAGGTTACATACGAAGTAATAACATTTAATAATTATTTTTACATGATGTATTCTATAAGTGAAAGAGCTAAGAAACGTTGAATTACAGAATTTCAATATTCATGGCTAAATGACAACACTTTCGAAGAATAATTAACATGTCATTCTGTAGAAAATAAATTATTTTGTCTTGTACGCAATAAAACCATTAGATGTTACAAAACAAATTTAACCCGACACTCACAATAAAATTAAAAAATTTTTATGTATGATTGCGTATGGATGACCAACGTCTCATCTTTTTACTCATATTAGGTACGTTACTGATACTGCATTCATCGCGCATGCGTCAAAAAAGGAACTCTATTCACAACACGTAGTGTTACACGCTACATTATACAGCAGGTAAGTTCAAAACTGAAGACGACTTTGTTACGCATTATGCAAATTATCAGTGTTATCTCGCCAATTGTCAATTATTTCCAAACTGCAACTTCATCAATGTTTTCACTGTTGGAAATCATTTTATTGGAATAATAATCAGGAATCAACCAAAATGATTTCTTGTCCATCTTGATAAATGCTTGTACCAGGGTAACGATCATGTAACTTTTTCACTAGGGCGGAAATGTAAAAAGTGAAAATATTTTGTATGTATGTGTGTACATGTAGATACATATATATATATATAAATTTTCACTTTTCATGTTTCCACTCTAAAGAAAAAGTTACGTGATCGCTACCCGGTTAGTATGACAGCATATAGATACTACTATCAATTATTTATGTAAACTTTCTGAACATTTCTATTATAATTGTTTTCCAAGAATTTTTCTAAGATATTTTTTATTTCTATTTTTTTATAATATACACATTTAGTTATATATCCGAACTGCGAAAAAAATATAATATTGATTTTAAAAAGAATATAAAACGTACACATCAGATAAAAAACATAATAATAATAACGTAAATAGATTATAAAAAAGGGAAAGCGAAATATTTCGGCATTACTGGGAAAACGACACTTGCGCTATCGTGTTACAAAGTTAACTCGCAATTGCGATGATAATGCCTCCTCCCTGCTCATTATAGTTGCTTGTAATAAACTCGACGTTAAAACAGATCCGTGCATGTGTAAATGCATACGTGTATAAGATGCCATGAAAAGAAGCACATGACGTGATGCACATCATATCACATGACACAAACTATTACGATACATAGAAATTATTGATTCTATAATCTCATATGTTAATTTTTACAATTACAATTTTTAATTATAAAATTAATTTTTTATAATTACTTTTTTGCAATTATGAAACATTAACATAAAATTAATTTTTTTAATTTTAGAATCATTTACTTTCCAATTCATCATTAATTACAAATTAATATTTATAAATTTATTTTATTCAGCAGTCAAATCATTTTTTACAAATAAAAATCTCAGAAAATATCTAAACATGAAAGAATAATTTGTTTTCTTGTGTAACTTCTTTAATTTATTAACACTTAGTTTTTATTAAATTTGTGTATATTGTATAAATATTTTTGTTAAAAGTTATTAATATTAACACACTTTTATATGTTAATATTAAATTGTCACTTTTAAATAATTTGTTTTAATTTTTATTATTATATATCTATATTACAATACACTGAAAAAATACACTAAATTTTAATAATAAATCATTAACACCAACTAAATATTTACTAAATATAAAGATATATTCATTTAGTATAAAAATGATTTGATTTAATTATCATTTCTATTTACTTATTATAAGTAAATGTTTAATTGGCACTATTCAAATAAATACTTATTAAATATTTATTAAAATTTAGTTTTTTTTTCTCAGTATATATTCATAACTCTACTAATATCATTACTTATTATTATTGTTTTGTTACTACATTTTTATTTTACAACAAATATTATTTATTATTACTATACACCATTTTTATCTCGACAGTATAATGACTTCAAAACAAGGTTCGAGCTAGATTTCAAATTCTACACGATCCAATTTCGCAAAAATGAGCGTTCTTCCCGCGGAAAAAATACTCATGGAGAGAGGTGTACTATTTGTTGTCAACAGTAAGCTGGCATTTAAATGAGCTCTCGTTTCTGATCTTACGTAATTTGCTGAACGCTTACTTGTGAAGAGCAGGCGATACGACTGCTCAGTCGGTCGGTTGCTTATTCAGCGACACCGTAACCTGTACTTCCTATTTTTAGCTTAACTTATATTCCTTACAACAATATACTTCAGTTATTTTTTCTTTTATAAGAAATTATAATAAAATGCATATATATCAGTAATGCATATTATACAATGAATAATTGCATAACTGTATGTATTTAATTTAATGCAAACCGATTTAAGAAAACAAAATTCTTATTTAATGTTTACAATTTATTGTTTAACTTTCCCGTATAAATTTCATTTAAAACATCAAATTGCAAGGAATAAGTACAGCTACCACGATAAAAATTTTACATTGAAAAAATGTGGATAATTTCACTTAATACTATTGAAATAGCTTCAAAGATGATTTCAAATCTAAAATTTTGCAAAATATTGGTTAGGAGTATATGTATGTGTGTTGAAGTTTATCATATGCGTGCACACACTAAATACATATACATATATGAAATTGAATGAGATAAAGCCTTCCAGCATTTTCATCCTAATTGTCTCGCAACTCTTGTAGAGATGTTTTCTTAATCAAAATTCGTACTATTATGCAAAAGTTAATTAGCAGTATTTCACAAATGCCCAAATACTATAGAGCAGAACTTCCCTCCCAAAATTGTGTGGATCACAATCCACTTTTTAATATGACAAATGTCCACGATATAATATCTAGCTTTAGTAAAAGTGAAAAAGTGGAGGACAAGATAAATTGATTATTTTTATCATTTTCTACTAGTTTACTTCTTTTTAAATCTTTATTAAATATAACTTTATAAATCTATTTCTCAAATACATAATGAGATATGTGCAAGATTAGTAACAAATTGGAAACTATTTTTCACATAACTAAACGATTTGGTTGTTCTCATATAAATAATTTTATGTAAAAATGCAATTGAATATAGTGGTCTACAGACGAGATAATTCTAAGCGGGACATCCGGCTAATGAATTTTTGGAAGACCATAAACCCCCGGTAATAATAGTATTATACAGAGTATTAAATACTCTGTCACGTTATGTTATAAAGTCTGTTATATATTTGAGGAGAGAAATTCGTTTTTCTCTTCTGTCTAGTGAGTAGTTCTCTCAGTTTTTTAGAAAGAAAACTGCTAGGGGATCTTTTTTAACAATCTCGTACGTATCTTGATCATTTAACTTTTTATATAAATGATACATAAAATTTCGTGGAATATAACTTGGCGCTAGCTGTTGATATCTTTCATACAAATCTTTTATACAAATGATATATACATTAGAGTAAAGAAAATGATAAAAATAGTACCACTTGGGTTCTACTTTTTAATTTGGTACAAAAAGATAGTATCACTTAGGTCTTATAATTTGGTACAATATAGAACTAACAGATCTCTTTAAAATCGACCGGCGTCATATCTTCGTTTTAAAAAAAGTAAAAAGTGGTCGTAATAAGACCACTTTTTACGGAAAAAAATTGTTTGAAGTAACGAATCGCGCGTTACTTTTTAAGTAACGAGTTCCTTTTGAGAATCAATAATAAGTAACGATAACTAATTACTTTTAAAAATAATGTTCCAGCCAATGTTTCCTGTATTATCAATGCTTAAAGGTGAAATCACAAGATGTACAATTTCTTGAATGATTAACTTGAACGCTGCTACGCCTACTCCAATGCATAATATAAAAATACATTCATGCATTGAGCACGATACGCTAGTATACATGATTTCTGTAATTATCATAATGCATTATTTCATAGCTTATTTCCTTTCATGTGAAACATTTTCAAATCCGAAATCTGAATATTAGTATAAATATGCCTCACACACGGAAAGTTTTGAGACTTTTTATGTGTATGAGACGCTACGTTTAATATATCTATATATATACGTTAAAATATGTGAATTCCTAACTTTAAAAAGACCATTTTTTAATGAAACACGGTCGAGTGAAAACGTCTATATTCTTACACTGTGCATGCAAGCTAATCATTCAAGAAATCGTGCATCGTGTGATTTCAACTTAACACGCACGTATGCATGCGCGCATGCACGATTTCTATTTATACTTATATAACTTATTTATACAAAAAATACGATTGTATTACAATATAATTATGTATATATATATATATATCTATTCTTAAAAAAAAAGGTGTACTGAACGCATTAATTATTGCTCCTTTTCTGTAATGCTTATCGGTTCTTTCTTTGTTTACTTCGTATTGCAAGAAAACTGTCATCGCGTGGATCGTATTTTGACAGATTTGACACAAACAGTAGGTTGTTGTGATTACATGATTAAGAATATATATTTGTATATTTGTATACTCTTGAATTCCATTTCGTTTCACACATAACGTGCATGTGATACATTATTTTTTTCCTTACTACTTAAATATTAAATAAGGATAAAAGACGTATCATGCGCATTGTGCATGAAAGGAAGTATACCTTTGTTTTTTGTATTTAATATAAAAAGCAATTAACGTCAAAGTATTTAATCAAAAGCTAAATAGCGCTCGTTTGTGATGTCTACTAAAAAGTAAAAAAATAGAAAATCTCATTTCTCAAAAAATCAAATTTTCTTAAACAGTTCAAGTTGTATGTAACATCAATCATTCAGATAGATCAATCACTCAAATTTATGGATTTATGTCAGATATAACTTGAGATATTTAAGAAAACAATTTTTATAGCTTTTTATAGAGACATTTCTATAGCTTCCTATATCCCGAAAACAATTAGTTTTAAAACTATGTTTACTAATAAGGCCTTTAGATATTAAATGGTCAACGAATCACCTTCTGAAGTTACAATATAAACTTAAAATAGATTTTGTATACATATGTATAGTACGTATACATTGCAAATATCCCTCTACTTATGGATTTTCAAATTTATGACCAATATACGTTAACAATAGGCGATTTTCTGTGTAATTCGGGTATAGCAATCAAATTGTACTAGAATGTTTTCGCATGTTTGTTCATTAGTAATAGAGGCATACTTAGCTAGCCTTTAATTCTGTGTCTTATTCTCTCTATGTCTCTTCTATCACATATCAGGTTAGAATATTTTAAAAAGAAATTTTTAAACAGTATCAAATTCGTACGTATAAAAAAAAAACCAATAGTTTTGGCGTAACAATTGAACAGTTATCAGAATAAGCTCCAATCCTACCAACATCTATCAATAATAACTTTGGTACATGTACCAAACGATTGCTAAAAATCGCCCAATACTATTCATCATTCAATATGATTCAATATTTACAACTGAAACTTGAAACATATATAAGTAGAGAGAGTTTCGTATTTATTGTCGCGAGAAAGATAACCGTTATTAATCATCACTTATTAATTTCACATTCTCTCTTATTCAATACATCTAAAGTTGATTTGAATTCAAGAGCAACGAGATATTAATGATCGTTTTAGTATCACGCTTAAGAAGACAGTACGCTAGAATATCGTTTGATTTTGTAAGAACGAAAAAGCGAATGAATGCGTACGATAAATGAAGTAAACAATAACATTACTAGACAGATCGAATTACATAGCATAAATGACACGAATCGAAGAGAGAATATAGTGAATATACAGGAGGAAAGGAAGTACAGTGTGGGAAGCGGTGCATAAAAAGTAGAACACGCGCATCTCTCGATGTGGCACAAAGAAAATGCACGCAGAAGAGAAGTGCGCGAAATTCTCGGGCACACGCACGCACGCAACCGGGCGCCGATAGCACGGATACCACTGTCGACAGCAGGCACAGGCACACATTTCGAAACTCGTATACGTACTATACTAAAGTATATACGCGGCTCCGCGAGGCGCGCCAACTGTCTTGGCTGGTGCGCGCGCGCATGCAGGAAGAAGCCATGATTGCGTGTACACTGCACTAACCTGTCGGAGGCGACTCGCTCTCCCTCGATACCCCGTTTGGCGTCGCAACACCTCAAACTGGCTGATGGCTGAGTATTTTTCACTGCGCGCGACCACACTGCAATCACCAAATTATTCACACTCCGCACGTCTCTATCCCTTTTATTTCTCTTTCTTTCCTTTTTCACCTCGCTCCTCGCGTCTCTTTCCTTTCCCTACGGTCACGCGTTATCTCTTCTCCTTCTCTCCCACCGCTCACTTTTCCCTTCTTCTTGTATACAGTCTTCCCCACGTCTCTTCCTTCAAAATATCTTCTCGGCTCGTCAATTCAACCGAAATGTGCGACGGCGACGGCGTCCGTCTACCGGGTGACCGCCGCGGTCGGCACGGTGTACGAAAGTCACGCGAATATCCTGTCGGGCACACTACAGTCTCTGTACAATCTGTAGAATATGAATCGCACACGATTTGCAGCGTACACGAAAAGAGTTTTCGCGTTTTACGTTTCACCACTCTCGATTCGATTCGCTAATAATGCACACAAATTCTCGCTACCTACGCTCCGGACTGCTGTCCCTTGTTGGAGGAAAATGGCGGCCCCCGGGTAACTCGCGCGCGCCACCCGATGCTCGTCGTCACCGGCCGAGCAGGGCCGAACACGGCCGAGAGCACCCGAATGCTATTGGCTGAACAATACGATGCGTTCGATTCGCTGAATGATTCACACATAGAAACTAGACAGGAGCAACACATTACCGCATCATGCTAAAGAGATGCGTTCCGTTCCACGCATCGTGCGCATCATATATCGTTTTGTCCTTCTTCTTCATCGAATATTAAAGAAAGATCAAACGATACACCATGCGCGAAACGGAACGAACCCCAAGATGTACTTGTATGCGATCCGCTTTAACCATTCGTTTTTACGGAAAGTTCCTGTTTGCGACCTAAAAACGGGATCATATTCATTGAACCCATTTTCCCCATTCAAACTGATCATTCCCGCCGGGTAAAAATAGTGAAATATTTTTGTAAGGGAAATCAAGATTAATAATTATAAACTAAACTTTTTTTTTTTTTTTTTCCAAGGATTGCTTGATAGAATTTACATATCAGAGTACTTATAAATAATTTATTTTTCAAAATTGACAACACTCTCATGTAATACATTAGTTATTTTTATTCTAAAATATTTATCTTATTTTTGCACTGTTCGACAAAAAGTCACTTTTTTTCTCTCCGAAATGACATATCCTGAAGATTTTTTCACACTAAGCACGATGTCATTGGTAGAACTTATATGTAGCACATCAAGATTTTGAGCAAATTGAGATGAAATGTACAAAAAATGGCATTTTTTTATTATCTTCAACATTATTTACAGCTAAATAAAACTTTGTTTCTATTCTTCTAAATCAAATCTATGATATATAAAAGTACAATTTAAGAACTTTCATATGAATTTTAATTCATACGGACTTATTTTCATCAAGTTATGACTGTTTGAATTTCGGACTTTCTGTATAATTACACCGTATATAATTACACTTCTTTTTCTCTCTAAAGTGCCATATAATAGTACATACTCCGAAAATTTTTTTCGCGTTGAACATGATTGATGATCATTAAAATCAATGTAACACGTCCGAATTTAATAAATTGATTTTTAGATCATTTAATCTCAATTCACTAAATCATGTTCAGCTCGAAAAATCTTCGAAATAATATATGGCGCTTCGAAGAGAGTAAATATTCACTTAAGGTCAACCCCTTCAAAAGTCAATGACCTTGACGTATGTGTATATTATCAAGAACATATCCCCGAGTAATAATCCATAGTTTTAGCCGTTCGTAATTTATTAAGAAGTTTTTATAAAAAATACAATCACATAGACGAATGTTAAAAACACACATTTTTCTTAATTATTATTTATAATATTATAGAAGATATAGTGTTCAAAAGTTAAAAACTTAGCGTGGAAGGTTACAAACTCATATAGAACTTCGCTTTACGTAGAAAGTATGTGCAGACCGCGTGTTCCACATCTCTCCGGAGAGGTTTCATTAAGAGAGGGGCAAAATTCTCCGCTCCGAGTCCTGCAAAGCGACAGATACGCCAGATACACTGTTGTTCATTAATCGAATCCCTTTTTATGTATAGCTAGTGTAGGAACAGCCAATTAGGCAATCCACTAGATTGATAACAGAATCCAATTGGCTGACATAACTGTAATTTCTGCACTCTTCTACACCCGAGTGGCTCGATTAATGAACAGCGTACGCTATATACAGGGTGATTCAGAACAATCTCGTGTCGATGGCTGCGTTCAGCAGAGAAAACTAATCAATTAGTGCTTAGCGATTCTTTAATCCCATGACAGCTGATCATGAGTGCTCCTCATAATCGCTCACGTCGAACGGTGAGTGCGCCGTCCCTGCTTATCTTCTATACACGACCCATCCCATAATTAGCTAACTTTATCTTTTAATATATATTATATATTGTTTATCTTTTAATAACTTAAAAAGTAAGCGGATAAAATTTTCATAAAGGAAAAATTATCTCAAAATTTAATCAGGAATCCACGTTTTTACAAGGAGGACAAGGGGTTGTTCTGAATCACCCTATATAAGGACCAATCACTGTAAAAACAGTAAGCCATAGGGTAAGCAATAATCAATCCAATATGATTTTCCTACTGTTTACGTCTTACCGCTAAATTTTTTTATGTACCATAACCTTATGAATGGTAAAATCCATCGACATCTAGAATGGACCGCTGATGGCAATGGTGGGGGTAGAAAGACGATTAGAG
>NW_017296956.1:1803819-1822474 GCF_001594075.2 Trachymyrmex cornetzi
CCATTGCCATCAGCGGTCCATTCTAGATGCCGATGGTAAAATCACAATCTTGACCTAAAGCTCTAGATATATCAAAGTAGCACAAAGGTCCTCCATTTTTTATCTAATAACAATATCATATTTAAAAAAATTATTAATAATAATGGCTACAATTACACCATGCGATTAGTCCGCGACCTATACGATAGGAATCCTTGTTTAACCGATAGATTAAACAAAGACGCCTATCGTATAGGCCGCGGACTAAGCACACGGTGTAAACCAGGCTATTGAGTGCTTATTGGACTACAGCCACCAAGTCAAAGATGGCGGTCGAAACAGCCAATAGGAAAGATGTCGGTATTTCGGCTAAAAGAATTGCACTACTTTGATATACCTAGACTCTAGAGCTTTATTTCGACGTGCTCGGGGCTCAGGGGAATCCTCTTCTTTTCGTTCGAGCACATATAAACACAGTCATCGAGCTCCGGAAAGGAAGAGGGCAAAGCCTCCTTCAGAGTTGCATTCCGAAATTCAACTCTGTGAACCCGAATATCATTTTTATGTTGTTCATTGAATATTGAACAAGGATACTGTGCAAGAACTTCAGCTAAAAAGAACAAACCTTAAGTCTTACATCTTATCAGCAATATCAGTATGCATGGCAAAATACGGGCACAGGGACTCCGCCATTCCCCTCGCCTATCGCATCAATAACTTCTATGTGTAATTGAAAAAAAAAATCATATTAATAATTATTATGTAATTGAAAAATACCGAAGAATTAAATATTGAAGTGTATCGATTTAAAAAAAAATATGAACGAACGTTTACTACTGGCAGCGACATAGCTTTGCTTTTGATACATGATACATACTACATAGGGGTATGTCTAATCTTTTCAGATTTTCATTATTTTTAGTATACAATAAACTCATTTTCATTTAAGGTGAAAATTTAATTTAATACATAAAATGCATGCATATGTATCGAAAAATGATGATGCATTCAATAAATTTTTTGTTAATAACTTTAAAATAAATAACGAGCGACAATTAAAACTTCTTGATTATTACTTTGAAACATATCTTTGACAATATATGTTAATGTTATTGACTTTTGAAGGGATTGATCCTATGTGAATATTTATCATAAGACGATAAATTCACTATCTATAATTGATATTTCTGATAAAATTTAGTTTTCTATAATGCTGCTAGTATAATAACTGATTTACATTTACCACTGCAACATGGTGTTTATTCATTCATAATTTTTTGACTATTCTAAATTTTCGAAAACAATTGTTTAGTAGGCTGCATGAAATGTACTATATTTGATGGCACAATCGTCCTTTATCATACCATCTTATTTCTATTTCACACGCATATCTAATTTAATCATAACTTTTTACACTTTTGCAGCAAGAACTTCAAGATCTTTGATACATTGGTGAAGAGTCGCTTTTTCTTGTTCAGGAGTGATAGACTTTAATACTCCATTCACAATCCATTGCACCATATGCTTTTGTGCAATTCGACGTTCGAGGTTTTGTATTTGTACTTGATAGTCAAGACGATTCTTCACCTGTAAACAGTAAGTAAATAAAAATTTCTAAATTGTTAATTTTTTTCTTTATGAAGAAATTTAATACAAAAACAATGCTATAATATAACGAATATTTAAAATATGTTTGTTTAATAGTTTCATATATAATAATAAATACAGGATTTTAAATAAAAATTTTATTTTAGTAATAAAATAAGTATATGCAAGAAAGCTGCTTAAAAACTACTAATCTGAATTTTTCAATTTCACTGAGTTTATTAATCCATATTTTAATTTTCAGATATGATACAAAACAGATATATTAAAGTTAATAGCTATATTCTTTAGTGTGTAACATTGGAATACTTATTATATAATTAATCACAAGTAAATTTATATTATTCTTTGATAAATATCTTTTTAATTATTTTATTGTTTTATATTTTACTATATAAAAGTTATACCTCTTGGTAGACCTGCACCATGCGTTCCCTGTAAGTTGCTTCCAGCTGCATTTTAACGTTCTCTTTTTTAATGTCCATTATCATTTTCTGTCCATCTAAATTCGACTGTTCTTTTTTTTCATGTGAAATTAGGTCTTCATAATGCTTTATTTCTTGATTTCTACCCTCATTAAGTTCCTCATCATATTTATCGATTCCTTTATCCAATGCCTGAGCAAGTTTTGGGCCAAGAAATTTTACACTCCCTATACACATTATCATCAAAGATATTCCAGTATAAAATTCATGTTCCAGTACATAAATTTCTTTGGAAACTAGATAAGTGCTCAGGCTTATAGCAAATACGTATGGTCCTAAAAATAAAATAATAATGATAATAAGAAGATAGATGCTACTTGATGCTAGAAATGTTTCGAAGCATTTTATTGACTAATTAGAAGAAAGAATTTTATTAATTTACCAATTAAAGGATGCTTCAAACCATTTGTAGCATCACGTGAACCACAGCTGATATTGTCACTTCATATATTATAGAATAATGCGATATAACAAAAAAGTTAATTTTTAGAAAAAAGTTAAAAGTGTAAAATAGATGTTTTTGTTTAAGATTTCTTTTTGAAAACTTAATTTGAAGAATTACAAGCTTAATATTTAGCTTTTGTAAGCTTAAATTATTTTCAAGATATTATACAAAATACCATAATACATAGATCAATAATTCTTAAAAAAGAATTTAGAAAATAAAAGATTTCTTTTAGACAGGAATTAATAAATTCATAATAATATGCATAAACGAAAATTTTATATGTATAAATCATAAACCGTTTATCTTTACTTAAATAAAATCTTTAGTTTTATCATTACGAATATATTTAAAAAATCATATAAAAAATCATTCGTTTCCTAATTATAAAAATTTTACGTACCATATAAAAATCTAGATTAGTCTAAATCAGATATCTCATTATTTTTATTCATTAGCAATTACCTGATGCACCAGTTTTTGGATAAAAAGCTTGAAACCACTCCTCGGGTATAAACCCATGTCTAACTGGAGATGGATAAATCAAACGTTTAGGACGAGTTGGCTCTACTGCTACTGACGAAGCACTTTGTGCTCCACGCACAGCCGTAGACAGTAACTGAGCTATGATAGATAACATACAATATTACCCAGGGTTAGGAATGTTAGTTCATAAAAATCAGTTACCGATACTTTTTGTAAAAAATAATTCGTTACTCGTTACTAATTTTAAAAAGTAACATATTACTTATTATTACTTATTGTTAGAAAGTAACGAGTAAAGATTCCTTTTTTTTGCAGGGATCAGAACCGTTATTCTTACTATAACATATTTTTTATTTTGTATAACAATTACATTATTAAAAAATTATATTATTTAATAATCAATATGAAAACTTAAAACTTTAAGCTAGTCTCTATATAACAAGCTTTTCTTGATATTAAATTTATTTAATAAATGTTCTAAAATTCTTTATACATTAATATTTTTATTTTTTAATATATACTTATTTTTAAGAATTTAGATTGTAATTCACAATCTCACAGATTTTATTAAAAATTGTTATTGAACACACTGTTTTTAAAATTTAATATTGTATTAAGATTATAATATTCACTGCCAATATTGAAAATTTATAATTCACATTACATATAAGACCGGCGAAGTAAATTTTTCTTGTGATAAAGTGGTCAAATAAAGTATACATATGTTTTTTGTTTTTCTTCAATTATTTATTTACGAATATGTGTAGCTCGTCGAATATTATTTTTATTTTATTCGTAAACTCTTCTAAATCTATCATTTCAGTCTCTTCCTTAAAAAATTAATTATGACAACCAAAAAAACGGAGATTCCATCAAGAATTAATCAAAGCACTCTACATTGTTCATTGAAATATCGCTAATAAAAAATCCAATAAATTATTTGTTAAAAATTAGTAGCTTGACATGTTTAAATATGTGTGAAAATTCCACATATGCCAAATTCACATGTGTGAGATACTCTACCATTTCACATACAGATCACTGATTTTGATTACATATAGGTATACATACTACAGATTTTCAACATTGGCAATGACTATTGGAATACTAATTATAAGATATAAAATACAAAACATTTTTCAACATTAAAATTTCTATTTAAATAAAATATTTCTGGCCACACAATTAAAAATCATGCGATCTATTGAATAGATACAAAGATAATAAGAGATTAGAGTAATGGGTGTATTTGTTATCATTACAGACAGAAAAAAGCAACAATCATTACTGAAAAAAAGGAATGATAATGGTACAGCATTATAAGTAACTCGCGTTACTCTCTTCCCAATCCTGAATTATTACCATAAAAAATTAAAAGATACATAGATTTTAAATAATTATGCTTCTTTAATACATAATAAAATATAAATTCAATTTTTCGTGCACATATACGAAAAATAAAAGTTAAAAAGACAATTGTATGGAAAATAAAAAATGTCAAAGAATAGATATATTCAAGAAAGTACGCTTGTATAACAATTATCCATAAAACAGATTAGAAATCTATTTATAAAGAATAAAGCTTAAATATTATACAACTATGTGATATATATAATATAAGTAAAATTTATGATAGATATTAGGAAAATAATGAAAGAAATTGTGAACGAATCTAAATGTTATTACATAATTAAAAAATTCAACTTTGTAATTAATTAACCGACATCACCTATTCATCGAGTGTACTTATTGTAATGTATGTAAAAACACAATAGAAATCGTTGCAATTGATTTACCGTTGCGGAGAGCCAATCTTGATAACATTTTATATCGAATGTGACTGCCACTTGCCAAACTAGCAACAACGATACACCATGTTCAGCTGTTCAGCAGGACAGTAATGGCAGATTTAGATTAAGCCAGGAGCATAAATACCACTAGAGACCCTCTAATCAGAGTTGCGCCACTAAACAGCCAATTTTGATTGGTCCGCCATTTTGCAGCAATTCCCGGGATTATTCGAATGTCTGTATTATAGGCGATACGCGTACATTTATAATAATTATTTTATAACAATTATTTTTAATAAATTAATACAAAAGCAAATATGATAGCATTTATCTGAACATAGTTAATATAAATTTTATATCATGTACCTATAATATCACCGATGAGATATTATTAAAGACCATCGGCTCTGGACAAATTTTCGTGACTATCAATGGGGCCCTGGGAACCCTGGGATAATTAAAGAACGATGACATTACCGGCAATTAATAAAAATTTACTACTCTATATATTAACATAAATATTTCGATAATTTATTATTAAATTCAACATTTTTTTATTATACAAATGTTGTATAAATAAGTACGCATACTTTTAATGCTATAATATCTTATATATTACCAAAAAGTTATAATTTTTTCTCTGCAGTTATCATCTCTATTGATAATCAAGTTTGGATGACATCAAGATTATTAAGAAAATTTGCATGTATCTTTATGTAAAGGATGTATAGAATATTATCAACCTTTATTTAAGTATGAATCATTTAAAATAATAAAAATTGAGACATAATAATGTTAGAATATAAAAAATACTCCACACACGCAAGTGAACAATTGCGGGGATGGGTGGAATAAAGGCCTAATTACAAAATCTTGATATTAATAAAAATTAATATAACTTGCTACTTTTTTTATTATACATAAATGGATACAATATTAAATGAATTTTTGTAATGTCTTTAAGAAGTTACATGTTATAAATCTTTTCTATTACGATCAATATTACATGAAAAAGCTAATTGCCGGAAAAAGGGCTTAAGTAGAATTATACTTTTATTCCGCCCATTTCCTCAATTACTAATTACATTTACAAGAACCACGCAAATAATATAGGATTGAAGTCCTTAAGTGCTAGAGATACCACAAAGCAAAGCGCGAAATGTACGACGGTATCCGTTTGTCAAAATCATATAAAATACGCATAATTAAATAAACCATGAATATTTTTCATACGCGACAGTTGGGTTATCCAAACGGCGAACAGAGCGAGGAGTGGGGGAGCGTCATGCGTGCCGCACGGCAAGGTGGTTGACTTGACTACGTCATCACTTCGGCATTCGCTCGGCGACGTTGATACAAGACGGTATTGGGTGCGTTCAGTACTACAACCGCTCAGAGAGCTCTTGGATCTGATTGACACATTCCGTTAGATCCAAAAATATAGACCAAACAGATACAAGAGCTCACTGAGCGCTCAGTGAGCGGTCGTAGTACTAGGTGCATCCAGAAGCACGACCGCTCATTGAGCGCTCATTGAGCTCTTGTATCTGTTTGGTCTATATTTTTCGATCTAATGGAATATGCCAATCAGATGCAAGAGCTCACCGAGCGCTCAGTGAGCGGTCGTGCTTCTGGATGCACCCACTGAATGCGCCCAGTGATACGAATCGCTCCAGGTGTCGCATTAAATTCACGAAATAGGCGTCGAAATATCCTCAGTAGCACATGTTGGTTTTATATACGTTTCCTAAGCGCTTGTAGAACATTAGATATGGCTAAGAAATGTTTGTAAAACGTACATGATTCAATAGATGTTACCTGGGATACGGCAGTTTCCAAATTAAGAATTATCACGTTTAGATCGGTAACTTGTCTTTAATAGTATCCCATTGGTGCTAATTAATACTATTACATGTATATTTATTTACAATAAAATTAATTACAATATTAACGCATTCATAATTTGTACATGTATAGAATTTTACAAAAAAGTTTAATTTCAGGAGAGCTGAACAAAGCCTGTTCATCGGAGAACGTTAAAAACGTAAAGAATTTAAGAATACATTAGTTTACTCTCTCTCTCTTATTTCGTAATACGCGTTAATATTTCGACAGTTAGACGGTTTGCGCGCGGCCTTGGGGGGGTTGGGATTTGTTTTGCAAACAGCGGGGAGCTGGCGGCGCGTCATGATTACGCACAGTCACTGCGTAGTCATTCCACGGAGCCGGAGGTTCGTGCAAGCAGGTAGTTGTGCCGCTCTTGTTTATATTTCTTTAAAATGTACTTGCGACAAATACTAGATAGTACAGAACGTCGTGCTTTAAATTCCAAATACAATTTGAAATATCTAATATACGTATAAATGAATTGTGTGCGTAACGAATGTAAGAAGTAAAGCAAAAACCGCGGTGCAGTATGTAAAGCCTATGTTCATCGGATAATATTTAAAATGTAACGAATAGATTATTTTACTTATTTTGTAATATGCATTAATATTTCGACAGTTAGACGATTGCGTTGAGGATTGTTTTGGCGCGGAAGGACGGCGTGTCATATGACCTGTTTTTTGTTCCTCCACTAGACTACACTAGCACTCTTCCTCATTTTCAACAAATATCAAATATATACCCATCTCACTTCAAGTTCCAAAAGTGTACACTAGTTCAGCCACAGAAAACAGATTTATGTTTACGCGTAGTTACCGCACAGTCATTTTCTTACCGAGGCTCGTACAGACAGGTAGCCGTGCTGCGTGCCGCTCTTCTTCACATTTTGTTTGGAATTTGGAAACGTTATCGCGAAGAATGCTAAATATAATACGAAACATTGGGTACGATCAACGCGATGCTACAAACGCTTTGAAGCGGTTTTTAACTGGTCAGTTTGTAAAATTCTTTCTTCTAATTGGTCCATCAAACGCTTCAAAGCATTTGTAGTGAGACTTTGACCACAGCCGTTGTACTTTATGAATACTCACAGTATACGATTACTAACTTGCACGATTAATTATTCATAAAAGGATCGAGGTGACAATTATATATCACGGAACAGATATTTCGTACGTTCAATCATTTGGAATAAAAAACGCAATGGAAATCAGAATTTGTTATTTCGCGATATTTACGGACGAGTTAGTTTTGTTTAACGCAAAATTTTTCTCGCTTGAGTAATAACTCTCGATTATATTTCGAACAGTATCACACGAGTCATAAAAAAGCAACGTTAGTACTCTCACGCAAATAACGCAATTTATGCGATTTCTACTTTTACAATTAATATAGTTTTTGTGTAATTAATAATTTAATTAATTTTTCGTTTTCGTGCATTTTTCGTAATATGATAAAAAATTTAGCGTAACTTTGAAACTATTTATCGGTAATAAAAAAAATGTTTCTCTTTTTTATTAATCTCTAGCTCATTCCATTGACTCTAATCGTATACCTTACAGACATCGTAATAAGAGATTCAGCCCTTTTATCTGCTCTGAATTTATTTCGCAATAGTGGCAAATTATGTTTTTGATATTCACTTCCATAAGTTAACCGATAATTGCACAGTAATATAAATAATGTAGTATATTACATTTTTCAGATAATATCTTCCCTCTCACGGGTACGACCTTGACGTGGTGGGAGGGCTCAGTACCCCGAGGATATACACGAAAAGAACGGTTTTTCTCAAGTATCTAAAAATTGTCGGATCTATATCTGAATGATATATATCTAGATCAATTTTTAGATATTGAGTAAAATCGTTCTCTTCGTGTAAAAATCCAACAACGGGGAAGCTAACGTACCCTCGTCGCCGATTCAATTGAAATTGAACGAACCGCAGCCAGTTCGTCGCGTCGCGCGTTTGCTTCGGGAGTGCCGTTGAAGTTATCGGACTAATAAACTTTTTATAAAATTTTCATAGCATTCGATGGAATTCTAGTTTGACGCGAAAGACTTTTCTAAATAATTAGTCCGCGCGCGATTATAATGTATTATTCGCGAGTGTTTTACGCGAGTGTCCTGTGCGAGAGGATGTCCCAACCCAATTCTGAGAGGAGGAGGAGAGGCATCGGACATCGGCGGAGCAACCTTGCGGTAAATATTAACTTTTGGCTTATGTAAAATTAATATCTTTTTTTTCTGTTTATTCTTGAGTCGTTTTATTTTACAAATGATTGACTTAAAAATGATAAGTAGAACAAAAGAATTATTTTAAAATTATTTTGAAATTTTATAAATACGCGTAGTTTTGAGATCTTTTTTAGAAAATGCCCGGGAAAAAATGTTTCATATATAATTATATGTATTTATATATAATTAAATAAAATTGTATATATTTACATATAAAATTAACATATAATTGTCTATATAATATGTCCATTATATAATATTTTTTCCTGGGTGTATAATTATTTTTATGAATATTTAATTGAATGATGAATACAAAAATTCGAAGCTTATAAAAATTATATATTTTTAAAATTATATGATTATTTGCAAGGGAACTTTGCATTTAGTAAATATTTATTTCATTATTTTTATTGATTGATTTTTTGCTCTGTTTTAATTTGGATTTTATATTCTTTTTGTTACAGAATCATCGTAGCAACGTTGCAGATATAACTCCGCTGTTGCGCATCGAGTTGGTGAGTGATGAATTAATGTTTTTATTGGGGTAACGGATGTGTAGTAATTTCATTAATATACTATATGTATATCTAGATGCATATATGCATCAATTTAATAAAAATATACGGATAAATGCACGTATAACATTCCATACATCCGTTGCCTTAAAATGAATAAGTTGTAACAGATTAGAATGAACTTAATCTTGGATACCTCTTTATTATGTAATTTATTGTGTATATACTGTTAAATTTATAATATCACGTTACACTCAATTTGAATTGTTTTTAATCCGGAATAATAATATATCTTATCAATGCTCACACGTAAAGTGTTAAAATGGAATCAATCAGCTAGGTAACAGTCAGCGTAGTAATGTAACAGCGATGTCATTGCACTTCTTGACACAATAATCATCGAAACGTTTTTAAGTTGTTAATGTGTCGAACATCGAGTCTCATCGTGTGAATATATTTATATATATAATTATATATGGAACTTTTATCCCGAGTCTTATTTTATAGTAGATTTACAATATTTTATATTTTATATTAAGTTTCACATTAATTATATTTTATCATCTAAAATGTGATTGTGGATAAAAAAATAAGCTAATAAAAGCAATTGTAATTCAATAAGAATTTCTTTTACAATTTTTTCATAAGATATATTTTATAGAACATTCAAAAATGTTTGAGCCTTGATCATTCTATAGTAGGAAAAATACCTTTATACAATCCGCAATTCTAAAAATATATATACATTCATATATTTCCATACACCATAACAATTTATCTATCATTTTTCATTTCTGACAATATTCTGTAATATGATATGGATAATAGAATACGATTTATAAAAGAGACAGTGAAAAAATATTATATGAAAATGATATAAAATAGAAATATTTTGTATCTTTTTCGTATTCTATATTCATATCTTTTCATTATATATTATACCTATATTTTTTATTTAATTTGTGATATAAAATTCTATAGACTCTGCTTTTCAACTGATTCCCACATAAGTATTTTCGGGATGTATATCACGCAACTCCTGAAAAGAAAATAACAAGCGAATATTAAAAATGATAAAAATATATATAATTCTGTATATACAAAAAAACAACAATGTATTTGTGTGGGTATACGTATACACGTGTATGCGTATACACGTGTATGCGTATATGTGTAAATAATGACTACATACATGAAATCATATTATCAAATCAAAATACAAATGTATTCGTTTGTATTTTGATTTAATGTATTTTGATGTTTATATGAAATTATAGCCTGTGTTAAAAATATCATAAGTTATATGAGGAAACATTTAGAACTCTGTATTAGATGTATGTATTAGAACTTACGAAGGGCATTAGGCAATCCGGAAATTCAAAAAATTCTGAAACATTGCGTGCAAGTAGAATAATTCATCCGTAATATAAAACTATTTTTTGTTTGTGCGAAATTACTGTTTCTTTTAAAGAGTGAAATACTTTGAAGAAAATTTATTGCCTTTTTTCGAAGCAAATATCGTCGAAACTGTAAGAGATAGAAAAAAAATTCTAAATAAAATTTGAATGGTTTTAAGAGTACTTTATAATTATAATAAAAAGTTCCTTTTTATCATTTATTCCATACCTCTACTCTCACCCCTATTTTCAAAAATTTTTATTATAATAATAATATACTCTTGAAAACTTTCATTCAAAACATTTTTTAATCTCTTACAATTTTAATGATATTCGTTTCAAAAGAAAAAAAAATTGATATTTTCAAAATCATCTTTTAAAACCGTAATTCCACAAAAAATGTTTTGTGTTACAGATGAACTTATTCTACTTGCACGTATTGTTTAAGAATTTTCTGAATTTCTGAATTATCTAGTGTCTCTCTTGTTAGCGATTTATACGATAGTTGCATACCTCAGATAGCACTATCTACACAATTATATACTCAAGAATTTGGCTGTTTTGAACTATATAGTAATATTATTTAATTAATATTTTGTATAAGAAATAAACCATTCTTGAAAGTATTATGTTCCTAATTGCAAAAAATCCTGAGCTTCATTTCTACTTATTTCACGGTAAGAAATGGGAGTTTGGATAAAAAAAATTTGGTTTGTGAATCATTTGAAGTAAGTCATTATTTTTAGTATTGCATTAAAATTAATTTGATCAATAAAAATCAATAGTATTCAGTATGACTTACTCCATATTAATAATTAATTAATTTTAATTTTTCATATTTATAAAATGCAAATAGCCTCAATATGTTTGTATTTTCTCTTTTCAGCTTCGCAATTATAAAAAAAATTTCTGATAGATTGATCTTCATTCAGCTATGCAAATACAAAAAAAGTTATAATCTGTCCTAGGATTATTAATATTGTTATTTATCCTTAAGTAATTTAATGAAAAAAATGTTATTTGGATTCTTATTTATATCTATCTACTTCTATTTTAATTCGATAGAGTGGTTTATTTACATTAGTTTTTCAAATGATAGTCACTTCGAGCAATCTATTTTTAAGATCAATATATTATCGAAAATACTTAACTGGTCTTAGCGTGAGACACTACCGTGTCTCCTGATACATGATGGCTGTTTACCCAGACAGAACAAAATCATGATAAGATCAAAATGATAAGATCACGATTAATTATCATGATACCACTTAACCCCTTGAGTGTCAGTGACGCACATATGCGCAGAAAAAAGTCGTGCCATTTTCGTCTCATGACGCATATGTGCGCATTTGAAAAAAACATGTTTATACTTCATCGATTCGACTGTAATTTGTTAAATCATGGTTTTTGAGGTCGCTGAATCCAAATTTGAAATCGGATTTTCAAAATTCAAAATGGCGGATCCAATATGGCGGACGCAAGTTCGAAAAATGGTTTAATTTCTACAAAAATTTGTATCTCCAATTTGTAAACCATGAATGGTTTGCTGAATTTTTATTCGTCATAATGTATCCGAATTTCAGACACCTAGAGTCAGGACTCAAATTCTAAATTCGCGTTCACGAACATCTAGAGATACAAATTTTTGTAGAAATTAAACCATTTTTCGAATTTGCGTCCGCCATATTGGATCCGTCATTTTGAATTTTGAAAATCCGATTTCAGATTCGGATTCAGCGACCTCCAAAACCATAACACTAAAATTATAGGATAAATCAATGAAAATTTTTTTCCAAGACAAAAATGGCACGAAAAGCTGATTTTCGCCTGACAGCTAAGGGGTTAATCACGATAAGATTAAGATTAAATAGAAGTCATTTTATGAAAATTTCTACTTCATATCATCTTATTATGATTTTGTATTCTGCCTGGATAGAGTTGGCTGCTGTTAGAAATACTTTGAAACAAAACCCATTAATTTTATTATTTGAAATTCGTATTGAATAATAACCATTTTGAATAATGATACACTTAATATCTTCTAATAATTATATTAGCGAATGTGAAATTATTTGAAAAGATCCAGAAAGTATATATTGAGATACAGATATAGTGCTTTTGTTGCTCCCTTGAGATATGCAGCTAACATACTATTTTTAATAAACAATTTTGCATCATATAAATTAATTAAAAATTAAAGAAATAGAAATTATTTGATATTATATTTTATATTACATTATATCACATTAGGAATTATATTATATCATAAAATTAAATTGAATTTATAAATTGAATTCTTTAAAGATATTCAAAATTGAATAACCTGTGATATAATTGTGCTACGGATTTTTGTAAATATAGAATTAAAAAGTTCCGACAAATACATTCTTAAAGAGTCATTCATGCAGAATAGAATATTTTACATACATGCAACATATGGTAGTGGCTAGTCTTTGCTTTCTCTCGTTCTACTTCTTCCTCATTGGCTTCCCGATTCGGTAATATCGATATTCCGTCCATATTCAGTGGACCAAAAGTCCAACCGCCGTCTCCATCGAATTTCAACAATAATTTGTGATATTTTGCGAGTGATGCCACTCGGTGAGTGATGGTTAACAGAGTGATTCCTTTCTTCTTCGCGGTTTCGTACATTATTCCTTCAGCTTCGAGACTGACAGCACTTGTGCATTCATCTAATAGAGCGTATTGTGGAGCGTGGTAAAATAGTCGAGTCATTGCAAGCCGTTGTTTTTCGCCACCCGATAGAGTAGAGTCCCAGTCGCCGAGAGCATCGAAACCTTCCGGCTCTCGTTCTACAATACTTCGCAGATCCACATCATCCAGCAATTGTAACAACTCTTCATCCGAGCAATTCTCCGATCTGCAACATAAAGAAAATGCATATCTTTTATATTCATATTTCAATGAAGACTCAAATTGCAGTATATATAAAATGTATAATTATATTTAAAATATATAACTATATATGTGATATATATTTTTATATATGTATTATGCAAATTTAATTAATTATAATTTGCAGGGCTTGGTAAAATAATTAATACGACCTATTTAAAATATAAAATAAAAAATAGGTCAAAAGAAGTTATTTAAAATAATAAATACTAAATAACTATTTCATTTTTTAAATTTAAAATATATATTTTAAGTAACTTTATTTTAAATATGATCGAGTCCTGCTAATTTGATAATTATATAATTTGAATTATATTAGTTTGATTAAATGTAACATTATAATTTAAATCTATTTCGGTTTTTATTTTTAATGTAATTATATAATATATATGAACCTAGAATGCGCTGGATAGATAATTTGATCTCGAAGACAACCCACTGTCATGTACGGCTTTTGTGGGATATAAAATAAGGCAGGCCTGATATGCTTAGAAGAACTTTTTTCAGCTGGTCTGACGAGGGTTCCATCATAAACAGGCCAAAGACCAGAAATGATACGGAAAAGAGAGCTTTTACCGCAGCCATTAGGTCCGGTGATTAGTAGATGGTCGCCTGGTTTTATCTGCAAATTATAAATAAATATATAGGTATAATATATACGTATAACATATAAAGATGTATATTTATTATATTCTATTTGGATCTAATAAAAAGTAATAAAATAAAATGAATATAATGATACGATTAAAAATATGATAGAAATAAAATAATAAAAATATATAATTTTATGCAATTAAATGCAAACGTACATATATATTTATATATAGAATAGTAATATAATGAATAAATAAAGTAAATGCATAATAAGATTCCTGATTATAATACGCATATCTTTCGTGAGGTTGAACATTGGAATAGCTATAATGATTTTGTAACTATGTAAAGTTCGTGATAACGAATTACTTACGTGGACTGTTAAGTTAGGTACAATTATTTCACAATTAGGTGTGACTATTGGAACGTTGATTAGGCTTATACTGCCATCCGTGCTTTCGCGAACAATTCCTGATAAACAATAAAGTCACGTATAACGATTTTCTCAGAAAAGTCTAATATAAGCAGAAACGTAAACACCTCTTTTATATTTCATTGGTTCAATTCACTTGCTAAAAGTTTCGTTTACGCTTCTGTTATTTTCCCCTTGTTAGATTTACGCGATTTTTATTTCTACCAGGGTTAGAATTTTCGTTTCAAAATGATTTCAGGAATCAACTCTTAAGTATTATTACGATTTTTGCCGAACGTCCTGTATATTTCATAATATTTAAAATTATTTATTATATATATATATAATTTATCAATTAGTAACAATGTTAAAGTATCATTTTTTAAAATTAGTAATTCCAAAATATTACAAAATATATATCAAAAATAATAATAATAAAATCAAGTTTTATTGAAGCATTATTTAATTAATCAAATTTTATTGCGTTATTAACTATAGATTGAAATCATTTAATTTACCTTTTATTATAGGGGTACCGTTATTAAATTCGATTACTTTTTCCGCGAATTCAGTGTTACCATTCAGAAAAGACCTTGATGAACTAGTAAGGATGTTCCTCCTATATTTGCAAAGTGCGGCATCCTTAAATACGTCTAACATTTCACTGACGCGCGCCGCATATCCCGCCAATGCGACTAATTCCTATTTGAACAAAAGTTATAAGTATCTTAAGCGTATCTTTGAAATTTTTAAGTATGGTTTTCGTTGGGATTCATTTTTTTAATCTTAAAATAAAATAGAGAATTTTTAATCTTAAAATATAATAGAATTAGAGAAATTAATGACAATTAAGTTACGTACTTTATAAGACGACATAAGTCGTTCAACAGCATCTGCTCCAGAGCTCAAAAGATTTTTTGAAGTGGTTAGATACCTTGTTCGCTCACTCACACCATCTAATTAGTAGACGCAAGGATAAAATATTATATTTATTTGTAGTTATTATTAACATTTATATTATATAATTATTATATGCTATCATTAACTTTCTTTTTCTTCTTTTTTCGTACAGTATACATAAAAATATAAATAACAATAAATAAATATTATCCGATTATTTACCTGTCTTCAAACACGTTTCTATACTGAAACGCAATTTGCATGAACTGAGAATTGTAAAAATTTACGCAAAAATAATATATAGGAGGCTCCTAAATTCGCTTTGACCGGCTCGCTTTTTTACTTATTTGTGTTATTCACTTTCGCTTCAATTTGAGACTGTGTTTCAAGACTGACAAATATAATCGACGTGCATAAACTGGAAATTGTAAAAATTCACGCAAAAATATCGCGTACCAAGATCCGCTTTGATAAAAAAATAATATAGTTTAATAAAAAATAGTACTTCGTATAAAATATATATAGAGAGTATATAGTTCTATATAGACATAATAATAATATAAAATTTAAAAAATGTTCTATGAATCAGTAAACTATAATGACGTCATTATTACTATTTTCTTTGTATGAGATGTTATGTTTAAAAATATCAATGCTTGCTCATTGTACGTACGATCGCTATCTGCATTAATCATCCTACTTCCCAATGATGTAGCTGTTGTATTATAAAGCAACGGCATTGCGATAACGAGAAGTCCCGTACCAGACCACACGTACTTCATGAGGAATTGTTCCAGCATCACATACCATAATTTTACAGCGAGAATGCGATGCAAATGCGTCACTAAAGACTTGTAAGCGGAATTCAAATAACGATGTTCCGTATCATGACCCGCATAGAATGCGATTTCTTCTGCATGCACACTAATACGAGCATGTGCTTCTCTTAATTTCCCGCGTCGTGTTGCTTCTTCGGCAACTAACTGGCCAAACTTCGGTGAAGCAAAACGCAGGATTTGTCCGGTTAAAGCAATAACCGCTGCCGCTAATAGTGGTCCTAGATAACAAAATATAATAATAATAATAAAGGTTTATATACATATAATAATTGACTTAATTCTTCTTTATACACATATATAGTCGACACTTCTTATTCGCGGAAATTACGTATCCGACAACTGCCGCAAATACGGAATCCACGAATATAGAATGGTTAAATGTATGCTGAAGTATATGGGATACGTTCCGAGAAGAATTAATTAAACAAAAAGTCTAAGAGTCTCGATGACTATTATTTTCATGATATAGTAATATAATATGTATTGATAGGATAGAGTGGAGTTTTTCATCTATGGGGCTATATCTGAGTATACATAATTTAACACTCATGTGATATCGCAACTATTTTCTTTTCTCTCTCTCTCTCTTTCTCAAATTTTATTTGAAATTCTTAGCCTTAATTAGTTTAAGCAACATTAATTATTAATTAAAACCAATTAAGTTTTAACTGATCGGAGTTTAGTAGAAATCACTATAGAAATATAAAGATCTCACCTGGTATCGTTTTTGCACCCATTTTGTGTGAAAATGAAATGAGCGCTATACCGACTAAAGCACAGTCTAATAACGGTTTTGTTAAACTAGAATATAGATGTGCTACAGAACTGGCTAGCTCTGACAAGTCATCTGTTAGTCTTTGCTCGGCCCCGCCAAGTCTGGTGTCTAAAGCTGATACCCTATAGTAAGTCTGTTGACTCAGGTACATCTTGTAGGCGTGTTTCACCAGGCGCTCTCTGCACAAATAATCATATTTTATTCTACAGAATTTTTTTATCTAATTTAAATGAGGATATTTTTATTGCTGTTAATTCATAATTGAAGATAGAATGGTAAATGTAAATTTTTATGCATGAGAATGTATAAAAGAAGTTATATTTGTTATATGAAAGTAAGATATAGCAGTTCACTTCTTTTTGTTATAATACACAAAAGAAAACATATAGTTGCTTTAAAAAAATATGTATGCAAAATGGACAATTTCTTAAATAAGCAACTATGTGTTTTCTTTACGCCAATTGATTCATCTCATTATTCTGTTAATAAAAGTATTAAGGTACAATTGTCAAAAAATTAATAGTTTACGAGATATTTAATATTTCATGTCAATATGTACTAGAATAAAGTAATAAAATATCTCATAATCAATTGTTTTTTTTTTTATATCAATATCCTAATACTTTTATATGATAACAATTAGGGGAATCACATTATGTAAAAGAAATCATGTAATTCCATTTAAAAAAGTGAAAGTAACCATATATCTTTTCGGCACCTCCACCTAGAAAAAAAAACATGACCAAAATACGTCTTCCACGAAACCGTTCCTTTCACTTTCATTCGAAATATTTTTTCGTATCATATTAAAAATAAGCGAGATATTCAAGATGTTCTATTTAAGTAGACCACCCTATATGGTATCTATTTACTTTAGTTATCTATATACTTCTCTATATGGTATCGTGTAATGACATTCTTCTGGTAGAGGGTATGTGGATGTGCAGGGTGTCTGATAATTAACGATAAAACTGCCGTAAAGTGGAAGAGTAGACTAAATTGAGTCGAAAAGTCTTCTACCATTTTGCAATTTTCGCAATAGAGTTCACAAGATATTAAAAAGATTCTAAACCGATTACCCAACTCGATCAAGGTCGATAGTACAAACTTTTTTAATTCCAAATTCGATAATAGTGGTGACATCTTTGATTTAGATTTTACATTATATTATATAATACATATCATTCTGTCTTACTCAAACGCATGCATCTGTTCTTGTCTAACATATACCAGCACCATCTATCGCAAGACCGCGCAACTATTGCTACACGGAATTTCGGCTCTGTTGACAGTTCCAGTCTTCACAAAGCACCTGTATACACGTATTTTCTATTCGGTGGAAATATTTCTTTTCTAGACTTTCAATCTTAGTTCTACAAACTCGGTATCGTT
>NW_017296956.1:1822682-1905622 GCF_001594075.2 Trachymyrmex cornetzi
AATAATTTTTTACTCAAATACTATCAACTTTATAGAAAAACAGCAACAGATAAAAATTGTTTATTTTCTTCTCATAAAGTTCTGAGAATTTTTTCAAAATTTTTTAATATCGTATTTTCTCGGATTGGCAAAAATAGTTGCCACTAAGAAAATGCAGTAAAAAAGTTCATTAAAAATTCTGAAAAAATTCTTAGAGCTCTATGAGAAAAATAAAGAATTTTTGTCTCTTTAAAGTTAATAGTATTTGAATAAAAAAATTATTGAAAACCAACATTCGGCAATTTGTAGCAATTAATATCTTGTTAACTATTGCGAAAATTGCAAAATAGTAGAGGACTTTTCGACTCAGTTTAGTCCATTCTGCCGCTATTCAAGAGTTTTATTGTTAATTATCAGATACTCTGTATATATTTTAAAATATAAATTTTTTACTCAAATACTATCAACTTTACAGAAAAACAGCAACAGATAAAAATTGTTTGTTTTCTTCTCATAAAGTTCTGAGAATTTTTTTAAAATTTTTTAATATCGTATTTTCTCAGATTGGCAAAAATAGTTGCCACTAAGAAAATGCAGTACTAAAAAGTTCATTAAAAATTCTGAAAAAATTCTTAGAGCTCTATGAGAAAAATAAAGAATTTTTGTCTCTTTAAAGTTAATAGTATTTGAATAAAAAAATTATTGAAAACCAACATTCGGCAATTTGTAGCAATTAATATCTTGTTAACTATTGCGAAAATTGCAAAATAGTAGAGGACTTTTCGACTCAGTTTAGTCCATTCTGCCGCTATTCAAGAGTTTTATTGTTAATTATCAGATACTCTGTATATATTTTAAAATATGAGTGCGACCGTCAAAAAACAACTGCCTTGAACGGTAGCTGCACTGTGACTTAATTGCTCGCGCTCCCGGCGTCTGCCCGATAATATTAAAAACAAATGACAATCTGCTTATCATGTGCTACGCACTTGACGACGAGATCGCTAGAAATTTCTAGGTCGTTCGCAAAAGAAATATTCGCAGAACATAACGTCTAAATTATACATAGAAAAAAATCTGTCTCGTCATCTCTCTCTCTGTGCTTAGTCTATACTATCGCAATGTATAGATGTATATAGTATACAGGGTGTTTTCAAATTCGCGCGAAGTACAAGACGTGATACTTTATGCTAAAACAAACTTTTTCCTTTAACGAAATTGCACCCGATAAATAATTTTTGCGCTTATTTGTTGACTTCAACCTGCTCTCCTGCAAAAACTACTTATCGGACGCAATTTTGCTAAAGGAAAAAGTTGTTTCAGCATAAAATATGACGTCTTGTACTTCGCGTATGTATAATATATACAGGGTATATATAAACACTCCGTATGTATAATATACAGGGTGGGGAAAAAGTATGGAAGCAAACAATTATTTCCGAAACTATTCATAGTATGACGTCTTGTACTTCGCGTATGTATATAATATATACAGGGTATATATAAACACTCCGTATGTATAATATATATAGGATGAATCAGAATCGTTGAACCAGCTTTTACCCTATGAGAAAATAACTGACTGCACACATTATAATTTTCAATTAGGTATGAAGTCGATAATTTGCTCATAGGGTACAAAGTTGATTCAATGACTCTGATTCACTCTGTATATTAGATCATTAAAGTATAAAATGTCCATTTTTTGTATTATTATTAATAGCAACCGTAATTTCGTTAGAAATAAACGAAATATAAATTAAAAAAGATTTTACAGCTTAAAATCTCTACTTTCGAAGAGTCCCTATATTTTTTAAGCTTTTGTGAATTTAGTAATTTTTATATGTAGAAAACTTATAAATTGGATAAAACGAAAATTTTTTTTATCACTTTGTGGACTTGTCACGTGCTTAAAAAAACTTAAGAGAATTTTTTACTTTCTATCATGAAAGTTCAAAGCCTTCCCTATAAAATTGTTTTTTTTAAATTATTCCTAAGATTTGTTGTCACCGAGTTATTGCGGATTAAATAGAAAATGCACTTAGACTTTAATCGCTCATTATAAATTCCGTAGGAAAACGTCTTAACGTAATTGAAAAAACGGATTCTTAAAGCTGAAACTTTGCTCTATCGAATGATATAATTGTCAATTTTTTTTAAAATATGTAGACATTTCGTAATAATAATAATAACGCAGAACGCGGACGTTTCGTACTTAACGACCTTATATATATATATAAAATAGGAAATTAGAATAAATCAAAGAGCGAAACTCTATATATATATCTACCGTATGTATATATGTATAAACTTTCATTTTATTTCTTTGGTTTTTTCTAATTTTCTATTTATCATCATCTCATCTATCTTTTGTTTTAAATGTCGTATGATACGATAAGGTTGAATGAATTTAATGATGCTACTTTAAAGAAAATAATTGAGGAATTGAAAAGAGATACTAAGAAGCATGCGATTCAACACGCATGCTAGAATCTCGATTCCCCTGAAAAAGAGAATTATCATTATTTCCGAGAAAAGGACAAATAAAAGCATTCATCCATCCATATCAATGGAAGCAGAGGGAATAGCAGTAGCGTACCTAAAGCTAAGCGCCAGCCGACCTTCCAGGTATCTGATGGCGGAGTTGACGAAGGTGGCGGGCAAAGCGATGGCGAACCATCGTGCGAGCATTAAGCCAAAGCCGCGTACATCACGCAAAACTATCCTCTTCACAATTTGACCTTCCAATTCGGCTACATATACCGATAGAAAGGTTCTTGCCAACAACGTCAGTGTCGCACATGTCAATAAACCCATTTCTCTGGTACGCCATCCTGGTACCATAATCTTCAATAACATCATCAACTGTCGGAAAAAATCACGATCCAATCCGACTGATAATCTTTGTTTTCCTCCGCCATTTTCAGTAGAGCTGTTATCAGAAGAATGATTTCGAAGAACGATATTGTTTCTATTGTGCTCAGAGTGAGATTGATCACTTTTCTTTCGAGTGGATTGTTTGAGGCGAGTAAGAACGTGTGGGTAAGTCAGTTTGAGGAGATACAGTGCCGTAGCGGCTCCGGCGACGCTGCGCGTCAGCGTCTCCTGTCGCACGCCGTAGCGCGCGGACGCGCTGTCAATCAGCTTCGAGAACACCGACGACATTCTTCGTCTTCTCGTCTTCGTGTCCTCGTCGGATGAACATTGACAAATTAGCAAATCTTAATAGCGCCCATCCCGCGCTATCACGAAAATGACGATGATGACGGTAATAGCGACGCATCTACGATTCAACTCGACGTTTCGTTGCAGTTCGTTCAGTTCGTTGCAGTATATGCTATTTTAGACCCGAGCGAGAGCGCCTGTTGCGATTGTGCACACGCGGTTACATGAACGCATACACGCGTGACCATTCGGGCCGGCCATCAGCTGGCAACTAACACTTACCGCTACCGCTTACTCTCGCGCGATGGAGAACTCACAGTTAGCATCGTTCTCGCGCGTAGCCCTCTCCACGACTTCAGTTCTCGTTTCAGTATATTAGCGCTTTGTGTGAGTAAATGAGTTAAACTTTCTTATTCGCTCAATGACACGCAATCGTTTAGATTATAAATAATAATAAGCGATTCATGAATCAGCATTAACAAGCAAGATAAGTTTTTATTGAATAAATTCATAAATTCATAAGTTTTTATATGAATTTAATTGAATAAATTCATAAATTGAAATTATGATAAATTTTTTAAATAGATATTTGAAGAATTTCAAAGTTGTTAAGATTAAAATTTTTTTAACTTTAATTTAGAAAATATTAATTTAACATTAAATTTTTGTGGAAGATTTTATAAGTTTTAAGTTCATATTAATTTTTATAATAAATTTTTGTATACTTTTTTGTAATTTTGTGTAATTTATAATTTGATTTTTATTTTCTTTATTTGAATATTTTATAACATTATTCTTAGGCTTTTGAATCTTTCAAAATTTAATATCTTGTATGTATGAAATATTATACAATCAGTCTATATTTGCTTTAATTTTCTTTTATTTTAATTTTGTTTTTTATTGAAAAAACAATAATAAATAGTTGATAGCTATAACAATGTGCTGTTTAATATTGAAATAATTAAAACTATATATATATTTACTTGATTTAACAATGTCTTCTTTGTCTATATTCAGATACATTTTTATAATAATATTTAGTTTTGTATCTATTAAATAGATAAATATATGTACTTAAAAATATATATAATTAAGTTTATTATATTACATACATTTAAAGAAGAAAAAGTAATAAAATATTTATTTTGTAAACTATTTTTATATCTTTATTATTATCAACAAATCTGTTCCTTTTTAATTATACTTTATAATATTATTTATATATAAAATTTAATAAGAGAAATAATAATATTAATAAGCAATAGAAATTTAAAAAATAAATGCATATATTCATTCTTTACCCAATCTGCTTTTTTAAGTTTTTTTCATAATTCTCGTCATATTTCCTTTACATTTAAAAAAAAATAAATAAAAAATAAATAAAATAAACAGAAAATAAACTAAAATGCGAATTTCTCCAAGCAATGTATTTAGTTTTGTCTAGCTGCAACGATCACTCGCATCATGTTATCGTAAGGTCAATGCTCTGTAGCTGACCGTATCTTCCTTTCTTGCTCAGTATATTTTACTAGTTTACGGTATAAAACCGCTACGTATGCTATGTTAAATTGGATACAGCATATACACGATAGGTTTTATATAACTCAATATCACGAAAAAAATAACATAAAAATTTTAACATTTTTAAACTAAAAATTCAGAACCGCACCTAAATAGTCTATATATCGGAAATCATGATACAATCGAAAAGTGGATAATTCTACATGAGAAAATAAATCGAAAACGTAGAATAATTTTGTTGTCAAATTAGGCTTTAAATGAGAAAATAAATCGAAAACGTAGAATAATTTTGTTGTCAAATTAGGCTTTGCTTTTAGGAGAATTAACATTTTTTAATTAATTTGTTTATGTAGAATTATCTCCATCTCGATTGTACACAATTTTTGGAACACCAGATAGATATTGGCGCGTGAATTAAAATTTTTTTACTTTAAATTAAAAGAATGTAATATAAAAAATTAAATGAATAATAAGAAATTATAAAATTATTATGTATAATATAAAAATTTAATATTGCACGCACACACACACACACGCACGCACGTACGCACACACATACACACTGAGAGGAAGGAAGAGTAGGAAAAAAGCGAAAGCGGCGCGCGCGAGAGAAAGAATAATTACTATAAGAAAATAGTATAAACTGCATTTCACAGAAAGGATATCGCACTTTTAATTATATGGAAAATTATAATTGGATAACGTATAATAGCTCAGTATAGCTTAAATTATAATGTAGTAGAACAAAAAAATAGATATAAAGCTCTATGTGTATAATGGATAATTTTTATTGCTATAAAACTTTATATTAGACGACCTCGTCTTAAAATTGTAATAAAACTTTACATTAGGCGACCTTGCCCCGATGAACTTGATCTTGATATACATTGTTAAGGTCATGACCATGAATGATCTACAACAAGTTTTAGCCGTCGCTCGTTATTCATTAAAAAGTTATTAATCAAATAATTTTTATAAGTAAAACATAATTTTTAAGCACAAAGTAATTATTTCACTATACAGATTGTTTCTTAAAGACCGCCTATTACTCGCATAGCGCGCTGACTAAAAATTGAGTCGAAATCTCCTAAGCCATTTTCTTACAATACTCAGTAAAGCAGCTGTTTATTACCGAATAAAACTAGTTCGATCAGCTCCGTCCTTTAAACTTAGACGGGCGCACATCAGTGAATTGCGCGTCTAAAGATGTGTGCTTATTGTATTTGATCTTATATGTGTGTGAATGCGCCTTTTCCGTTAGAGAGAGAGAGAGGGGGAGGGAGAGGAAGAGAGGGGGGGAGAGAGAGAGAGAGAGAGAGAGAGAGAGAGAGAGAGAGAGAGAGAGAGAGAGAGGGAATGCGTCGTATCTTCTATTCTTCGTTGTACCAAATGTACGACGCGCATGCTCGAAATGTTACATGAGAAATAGAATGCTTCCGATAACTCAAATTCGAGTTAGTTCCACTAGAGCCGAAAAAAATGATAAACACTATTATTTAAATTACTTTCATGATTCATGATGATAACTCTACGCTGTCTTGTATTGCCATGAATCGAATTAAGTTAGTTAGCTAATACAATGAAATCGGAGAAGCAATAAAAAGTAATTTCACAAAATTTTACGAATTGTAAGACGCACAATATGCTTTTATTATAATTTACATTAAGATTAAATTTACTTAAAGTTATAATCATGTAAAATTATCCTGTAGTTTTAAAATGCATTACTGTAAATTGAAAAAAAAAATTATAATTATTTAACTTCCCGGTAAATCCTAAGTAAAAAGAATACGTATAGAGTTTCAAGTTTACAAAGAAAAATTTTAAAACAATTTGTAAGCAAAAAGATTTTTTACGTAAACTATAATCTGATACGTTCTGACAAGAGTTGCATCCCTTGTCAAAATTTTTCGAAAGAAGATGCTCCTGACACAGAAGAATTTTTAATGCAAAAGAAAACTTTTTACATTATTATGAGGCGTGAAGGTATTGCACGCTAACAGCGAAAACAGCGAGCGCTCACCATTAGGCCCGCGATCCACTGACATGCGCCCGTTTAAAAAACGACGCCGATTAGATTAGCTTTATAGAAATAACGTTCTAAGCTCTGGACACTGAGGAGAAAACTTTTTCACATTAAATAAATACGTTGTATTGCAATTAAATATTCTAACTAAAATGTTTATTTCGATTAGAAGAAAGTTTTATGATATCTAATAAATTATTATATTATCAATAAGATTAGAAACAAGACTATTTATATTAGTAAATAATTCATCTAAATACGAGAAAAGCGCCATTTTCGGTCAAAATTAGATGTTAAACTAATACATGTATATGTAAATTCTTTGATGAATTTATATCTCAGAAATACGACTGCGCACCGATTACTTTTTTTATTTCGGACTTTCAACACAAATAATTTGAAATATTAATAATTCTCCCAAATTTAATTAGAAGCATCTTAAAGTAAAGAGGTTATTGTGAAAAATATTATCGGCCAGTTATCCAACCAGCATTCCGTGCGAACGTCCTCAGTCCCGGTGGCCTAAAGTCTAAAGGTATCTTTTCATGCTCGATGCTCATTTTCAGCGTCAAAATAGATCACGTGATCCAAATTGACGCTTGGTTTTCGACAATGTGTGTCTGTGTGCATAAGAGGAACCCTATATATAGGACTCGTCGTACAAGGTCTTCTAAAGAAGACATCTATTGTGAAGGCAGCTAAGGGTTTTAGTCGTACGGAGTGGTAAAGTCATGGCATTCAAAGTATTTGTCATATTTGTATTGATCAGCATTTTCGGTTCGACCGATTCACGCTGGACAACTGTATCGAAAAGTTCAACTGGTCTAACGAGTAAGTAACCTTTCGTGCTTATAAATATTATTCATCAACCATTGTATTTAAGGATGTTAATAAAGCTATACTATAAAAATTATTGAAATTAAAAAACAGCAGATTCTTTAAGTATTTTTTTAATTTAATGACAAACAAATTTTATTCGTGAATACGTTTTGTATATACTTCAAAGAACAAAATGACTAATAATTAATTTGACTACATAGCTTATATATAAAGACCACGTTTTTTCTGCAATTTTAAATAAATAACTTTTGTAATGTATCAGATATAAAAATAATAGAAAACATAATTTTTACAATGATTGATTTATAAACAAATTTAATTAAAACAATTAATTAAATTTACCAGCTCACACTAGTCATAATTTCTTTACATTCTTAAGCTGCGTCCAAAAATATATAAACTTTGATTTAATAAACAATAATCTCAATAATCCAAAAATGAAATAATTACTTATCTAATTTAGAGCTGCCAAGTCCATTTTAGCCAAAAATCAAAATTTATAAATTCATAATCATTTTAATTCATCATTAGCATATGTTTTTGTCACTAATTCGATATTATAATACGAGATTTATCTCGATCTTCTCTCTCAGGCCTCTCTCTCAGAGAATGACTTTACTTGTAAACAAATTGATAAACAAATTGTCACCAAGTTGGCACTAAACTCGCTCAGAATTCGATATCATCTGTGTCAGCAACGCTTGTTGCTAGTAACTAGACAGCAAATTGACAGCAAAAACCGAACAAAACTCTGTTTTGTTTTTGATCGGTTCTTACCATCAGTTTGGACAGCAAGTTTAGTATAGTTTTGCCGATAATTTATTTTTATGTTACGTCAACAGATTTTATTGTCCTCGTTCTAATTTATTGACCATGTTAAATGTAACAGAATTTGCATCAAAGGTGCCTTTTTATCGACAAGAATTATAGTGTTTGATACAATTTATTTTCGACAGATTTGATTGACTGGATAACATATCCCATAAGGATTATCTTCAAGATTATCTCCAAGATTATCTCTAAGATTTTGGCATTTTTCGGTAGTAAGTCAACTACATTGTCTTCGTCCAAAAACAATATGTCTGATTTGAATAATGTAGGTAAGATTCGACTAAGTGCCTACATTTTTCCTCGAACCTTTTTCTTTCGTGCCTCTCTCTGACCCTACGTTTTTCTCAATCTTCCTATTTCATTATCTCTCCATTTACATTCTATATTATACAGGGTATCCCAAACTTTTCACACAGCGCTTGTATGCAAGTAGAGCAGACTAAACTGATTTGAAGAGTCCTGTACTATTTTACAATTTTTAGAGATATTAGTCTCTAAAGATCTCATTCGGAGAAGTTAACTATTGCAAAAAATGCAGAATGAGTCGGGACTCAATTTAGTTTACTCAACTTAAGTACGTTGTATCAAAAAGTTTGGTACACTTTGTATATTATTACACTTTTTTAACCGAATAAATGGATTAAAATAAACAAATATTTATTAAAGTTTCATTATATTTAGTACATGTTATTTAGTTTGTAAATGCTACTTATAATGCTACTTATAATGCTACTTTCTCATTTAATTTTGAAATAAGTTACAAAACGCGATTGCATTAAAAACACAATGCAAACAAAAAATCAAATAACATTTAACCCTCCCTTGGCGGGAAAAAAATTTTTACGAAAAAGTACAGTAAAACTACATAGATTGAGATAAGATCTTAGAAATTTGTAATTTTTCGTAAATATTCGTGGGACGTAGAGTGGCGTTATTTGAGGATGGAGGATTTCTAGATTTTTTCAACAAACAACACCGCTCTACGAATATCTATGAGAAACTAATAAATTCTAACAACTTGTCTCAATTTATGTAGTTTTTTGTAAAAGTTTTTCCGTCAGGGTGTCGCGTCAATTTATGAGTACTCAGATACTCATTTCAAATTAAATCTGTAAAAATGTTTATATTTTTGTCCGAATTCCATTATAATACTTCAAATCATATTGATCAATTAAAAAAAAAGGCTATTTTGTACAGCCTTTATCTCTCTTCTTTTTTTACATTTTTAACAGAAACCTTGTAAAACACTATAGCAAAAAAGTGAAAAATTTTAAATTAATAGAAGAGTTACATTAATGGAAGAATTGAGCTCTAATTTTACACAGATACACAAACATAATAATAAAACTATAAAAATTTTATACTTTTCGATAATACTTTAAGATGCGATACATATGTCTTTAAGCTCGAGTGAAATGAGATAAAGCGAGGCTTTTTCGTCTATTTCTCGCGATTTATGTTTCTGAACAGCATATATTGAACATTTCAAGAACTTTATGCTTGTCATATCAGGAAGCAATCATGTAATGTATTTAAAATACAACATCATTACAAAAGGATGTTGTTTACTGCAAATTTTCATATTATTTTATCAAGTTGAAACTGACGGAAGAGCCCCGCTCTCCCTATGTACATATATAATTAGAGGAAAATTCATAGTTTTATTTTTATTATTTAACAATTGTAGCGCCAAGAAATTGCGTACCGGGAAAAATATATTTTGATGGCTGCAACGCTGATATTTGTATCCTCGAGGACAGGATTTCCTGCACTAACAACGAACAGAATTGGCAGCGTACTCGTCATATGATTCAAAAACGAATTGTTTCCTATCAGTGCCAGAAATTTCATCGATTGCTGATGTCTGTGCCAAACTATACACTTGATTGCGACCGGACCTGCTCAGCAACGAGTTTAGTCGTATGCGATTAATAAATAATGTAATAATTGTTTCTTACAAAACGTTTAATTAATATGTTACGTGTTATAAATTACAAAGTCTATATAACTTTTTTAATCCTGTAAGCTTCAAATTCCAAATTTTTACAGAATTTAAAGTGGTCATTATAATATACAACTCAAAGGAATTAAACAATATATATCTCTAATAATAAGGCTTTAAAGAAATAAATCAAAATAAATAAAAAATGTAAACCAATGTAAACAAACAGTGGATGGTAATGTGTAAAACTTGTGCGTACTATTAATAATTGATCATTACAGACCACAATTTTGATCATCTTCATTGTAACAATGAAATGGTAACACACTGAGAGAAAGGATTTTGTTAATTTAGCAAGCCACCAGTACCTTTAACCGGTGATCGGTAAATATGTAACAACAAATTATGTTGTTGTGATTGCTGCTAGTCTGCTATACCAACTAATTATTAGTAACAGAAACAAACTATATAGAATCTAACCTATCTTTTGGATAGACTTTAGCTCGTTTACATAGAATTCGTAGATGATCGTGGAGTCTTAAGTTGTAGGAAACCGACCAGCACAGTCAAATATAGGGAGAATACTTAACTAGGATTAATCAATTTCTTACGATTTGAGATCCTGCAACCGTCTACGACTTTTATATATATATGAGCCTCTTATTTACTAGCGATACTATTGATTATTTGTTACATTGACGAATTAATTTGCAATTGTAACAAATCGATTGTTTTTTTAACAAATATCACATTTGCTTTCCCTTTATTTGTTCCTATAACAAAATCTTTTCTCTCAGTGCAGATTTAAATATTAAATATTACATTAAATTTCTATATAAACGAGACGTTTTGTAGAAGATAATTTTTGTAGATGAAAACTTTGTCTGGCGGACGAGTACTTCTGACTTTATAATCACGACATATCTCCGGTTCTACAAAGCGTATCGTTTATAATAATTTAATGTAATGCTTAATATTTAAATCTGTCATCAATTCGTTGTTACACTAAAGATGACCAAAACTATGGTCGAAACGTTTGTAATTATCAATTATTACTATAATAATACACATAGTTTTTACACACTACCATCGAGTCATGGCTTTCAAAAAAATCAAGTTATTAGATGATATCTTAATTAAAATAATGACAAAAAAATTTATCAAAAAATTTGTAGTTTCGAAAGTACTTTGAAACACAAAATTCGCTTTAAAAATTAACAAAATATGTGTTATATTTCTATTTACTTTAAATACAACACAATTAGAACATTACATATATTTATCAATTCTATGAAATTTAATGTGACTGAGCCATTAAGCCGTTATATTATCTTTTATTAATTTTTATTTAGGAAAATGTATGAAATATTATAGATTTTCAATAAAAATGAATTTATTAGAGTCAAATGTCATTTTATCACGAAAGCTTATTTTTATAAGTTTCAAAATTATGAAATTCTATGTCTCGAACTTAAGCATTTATATTAAAAAAATTTCTTGTGTGTGTTTTGGTAAATTTTTTTATTAAAATGACTAAATTAAATATAAAATAAATTAATTAAAATGTGTGTGAACCTTAAATTTTATTTTCCATTTTTTATTATTAAATTTTACTGATTTATTCAAAAGTTACAAGTTTTTGAACGTATCACTAATATAATCGAATTTGTATTTATATACTTGTAAAAATAAAACATTTAAACAAATAGTTTTGTTAAATTATGAATCCTTGATTTAAAATAATTAAGAAAGCATAAATTTTTTAATATTTTATGAACCATTTAATTCATTAAAAAAAATTTAACACAGTGAGGATTAAAAACATTGTTTGTTGTTTAAAAAAATGTTTTGCTAACGTTAAAACGGTTCCTTAAACTTTAAAATAAACATTTTTTAAGCATTAATAAAATGCTCCTTCAAACGTTTAAATAAACGTATTTTTTAACGAAAAAGAGTTGACTTATTACTTAAAAAAATTTTTTTTAGATATTTTTTGAATTTTTTCAAAGTTTTTTAAAAACATTTTTACAATTGTTATTTGTTGACTTAGTTCTGATCCATGTGTAATTTAATTAATTAACTTAAAGTTGTTCTTACTTAAAAGGTCATGTTTAGACGCAATTTTACCAGAGCAAAATGTTGCTTCATTTAATACGGAGAACAATCCCGTGTCGACGAATACTGTTATACCCGTATATCTTGTTCTATGTGCGTAGGTGGTTGGGTATATAAAAATAAATTATCGAAACCCCTTCATTTAATTTGCTTTATTTGACATTAACAATATAATTTATAAGTAACAGATTTATTGTGAACCTACAGAAATGGCGCGTTTTGCTTTACTTAAATCCCGATATCTCAGAAATGTTATATTTATTATACTGTCACTGCATATAATATATGTATATATATGTATAGGAAATATTATGATTTTCTATCCAGCCGATATACTGCATTTTACAATCTTGTTTTACTGTTTCTCGCCTTTAAAGTAGTTAGTTATTATACATGGCGTTGCACCTACGGCTCGATCTTCCTTAGTCAATTGGTCGTTTTCATTTACTGGAAAAAAAGAAGACAAAATTCTAAGCAATATTGTAAAATATTCATAAACTATGTACATTATTATCATACATGTAGTATAAAAGTGCGCATTATGTACGCAAATTCGTATTGGAATATCAACTTCTGACAAAACGTTCGTACAAAAACGTATTTAAAAAATGCCTACACTGTTTTAGTAACTAACAATGAAACGCAACCAACTAATCCCCTCCAATTAATAAACTTTGAATATATTAAAATATAAACAAAAATAAATATTCATTTTTTAAATATATGTTGAGTCGCACGTTCACATTGAAATGCAGATTTGTCATCAGTTATTTCAAAATTAAATGGCATTTCTAAATTAAAAATGAGGGAATATGTAAAAATTCCCAAATTTGATACGGCAGATTACAACGCTAAGTTCTGTTGGCTTTGAAACTTATTTTCCAGGAACTCTTTAAGTCACTTGTTAGATGTGTAGTTGATAAGATGTAAATAAAAATGATCGAATCAATAGTATTCATGGAATTTTTTTGAAGCACGTGATAAGACAGATCGTTCAAAAAAAAAATTATTTTATCCGCCATTTTGAATTCTGAAATTTGACTAAAGGTTCATAATGAACGATTTTCTAATATCCTTTAATAAGACATAAATTAAATGCTAATTATTCCTTAGAAAAATGTCAACCACGAAACGATTAAAATTGTTTTGTATGTGAACGTACATGCGAGGATTGATATAGAAACGCAAAAAGTCGTCATTTTCTACACATAAAACATTTTTAGATTTTCAGATTGACTGCATCAATTTTATTCAGACTCGTCACAGTCGAGAATATATACTGACATTATATAAAAGACTTTTATATATATATATATAGATTTTTAAATATTTATTTAGTTTCTCAGATATTTTATTTGAAAGCTTGTTTGACGTAATAATTGTAATAATTGTAGATGAACTTGACAGCGACTCAACATTTATGCATTGTCGATAGTTACCCTTTTTATGTATTCCTTGATCGCATCGCATAGTATAATTACTACTAATTCACACAAAGGAAGAAAAGGTCCTACAACTCTCAAAATTATCAACAGCAGAATAAGACTAATGAGAGTGCGACGCAGTAAATAGAGCGCAATTAATTTTACAACGTGAAGATTATATTAATTGCACTCTGTTTACTGTATCATACTCTTATTAACCTTGTTCTATTGTTAATTATAATAAAATTGTGAAAGAAGTAGAGAGAGAACATTTTGAACGTTATTTTGAGTTTACTTACATGAATTTAAACATTCCTTTATATTCGTAAGAGCTTCCTCTGAAATCTCTGGCAAACCATTCTTATTAATGTCTTCTTTTGCTCTTTCAATTATTTTGTCTATAACTAACTTCCCATCTACCAGCTGAAATAAGAAAAAAGAACACAATACATCACCTGCCCTTACGGGTTGTCTATCTAAAAGATTAATTATTGACTGTCATTTTAATTAATATTTATTAAGTTTATGATAATATACAGAGTATCCCAGAATCGCCAAATATTTCGTAGACTGATTGAACGGACTAAACTGAGTTGAAAAGTCCTGTACCATTTTACAATTTTCGCAACCTATTAAAAATCGCCGAATAATAGTTTTCAATAATTTTTTTTTACTCAAGTACTATCAATTTTATAGAAAAACAATAAGAAATAAAAATTGCTTGTTTTCTTCTCATAGAGAACTCTAAGAATTTTTTCTCAACTTTGCAGTAAGTGCTGCATTTTCTTATATATTGGCAACTATTTCGACTAACATGAGAAAATGCGATACTAACAAATTCTGAAAAAATTCTCAGAATTTTGTGAGAAGAAAATAAACAATTTTTGTCTCTTGCTGTTTTTCTGTAAAATTGATAATATTTGAGTAAAAAATTATTGAAAACCAATATTCGACAAGTTATAATAATTAACATCTTGCTAATTATTGCGAATATTGGAAAATGGTAGAGGCTTTTCGGCTCAGTTTAGTCCACTCTATACCAGCACACAAAATATTTGGCGGTCATTCTGGAACATCTGGTATATTATATGTTATATTTTAAGCCCGTGTAATTATTTATCGTTAACATGCTATTTCTACACGGCACATTTTATCCGAGGAACGTTTTAGAAATATTTTAGAACGTAGAAAGACATCCTTTAGATGTTTTTAGAACGTCTGTCCCATGGAAGTCTGTGCTGTATGAGTTGAAAATACATTTATTATTATTTATTGTTTTTGTGAATATGTTTTATTATGCATTGTTAAATAGATTTATTATTTTATTAATTATTTCATATATTTGATTGCGTCTCTAATACGTTCTGAGTCTTTTTTGAAACATTCAACAAAAAATTTGTGCATAATAAAAAATTTAAGTATTAAAATTTCAATTAACTTTTATAAGAAATTTATGTTACAAAAATAGACTATTTTTCACGCATTTATTACGTATCTTAACAAAACATGATTGGAAAAATAGTTATTTTATAATTGCTTCAATTTCACACTATATTTTTTATCGAAATTCTTTATGTCTAATAATTTATTAATATAATAATTATTACAAATTATTACCAATTGTTTCTTTTGTAATATACAAGTCACTAATTTTTTGTATTTCATTCGACATGGTCTTGATTCTTCATTGGAATCCTTCTGCTCGACGCTACTTCTATTATGCCAATTTTGGAACCAAGTAATTACTTCCTCTAAGAACATTGTAAATTGTTTTTTAATTACATATAATCCTAGGATACACATTTTAAATATAAAAGAGATTTTATTAAAATATATACATACGCAATTTTATTGTGCATTATTAATGCCTTCTTCTAAATTTTGTTTCGCAAAGATTTAGAAATTGCATAATATTTTTAAAGTAATTTTTTATTCCTAAGTTTTAAATTTCAAACTATAAATTTAAAATTAGGAGTTTTTAATTTCTAAAAAATTTTTATAAATTTTTAAAAACTTCTACATTAAATTAAAAATATTCTAAATTCCGAGTCCTAATAATAATAAGAAGAAGAAGATATTAAAAAGACTATATTTATTTGTAAATTTATTATTTCTAGATAATTTACCTATTTTGATTTCTTCTTCGTCCAGGCATTCCTGGAATGTCGATACATCGGTCTGGTATACTTTTGCAATCTTTTCCAGGATTTGATTATTATCATCTGCAATTACCTAAAATACAACCATATTACCTTGTACTTTATTAATATGACAATCATAAAATATGATGATCACAATTATACTTGAAGTAATTATATGACATAAAAGATATAAATTATTTATACCACTTTATAAAAGAGAATTAGTGCATAATACATTCTAATTCTGTTGTTGTATTTGAAATATAAATATAATTTGTATTTTATATTTTATATTTCAGCGAAGTACACAAAGGTATTTTATATTCTATTATATTTTAAATATTAAGATTGACAGTATTCATATATATTTTGTATATGTATTTTAATTAATTTAAGTAATTTAATTGCTATTAAATTATTTACAGATTTGTATTATGAGTCTTCTAAGATGAATATTTAAGTTATTAAAATTATTGTGATACTACTATTCCGGCTTCGGTTTAGGGCTGCGTTTTAGTACCAACAAATAATCAATGCACAGTTAATTTTAACTGGAAATTGTTTAAATTCAAAAAAAGAAATATATTAGACACGAGAATTAGACCTTGATAGAATTAGACCTTTTTCACTTACGTGTGTTTAATCTTATTGGTCGATTTTACTCAATATATTATTGCTTTTATTTTGTATTTTAAATACTTTAGTAATTTATAAACTTCGCTTTTTTTTCTATATTCAGGGTTTATGATATATCAAAAAAATGTTTTCATATATCTAGTCGATAGAAAAGAACCCCGTACCAATCTTATGGAAAAATGTCTTTCTGCGGATTTGGTTAATTTTTCCATATGTTGTAATTCTCTTCAAATGTCTCAATGGGCATAACTTGATCCTATAAGCCGTTTCCGCGTTACAAGCCTTGAAAGGTCCAGTAATCATGTAAAATTTAGACCTTTCAAGGCATGTAGCGCGGAAACAACTCATAGGATCAAGTTGTGCATAATGAGACAGAATAAAGAGAACTACAACATATCACAAAATTAGCCAAATCCACAGAAAGACATTTTCTCATAAGATTAGTGCGGGGTCCTTTAATTTCCTACAAAAAATCCGCGTTGATATTTTTTCGTATTTTGCATTCTTTTCGAGATTTATTAAAAATAGTAAAAAATAACACATTTCGTTAATATCTCTGAAATGCACTGCTAAATTTAATAACATTTCTTTTAACTTATTTACATGTCGACTGATCGTATGAATTAATAAAATTGCATTAAAAAATTAGTTTCTTTTAAAAATCCCTAGGCAGTAAGCTGTACAATATAATCCTAATTTAAAACTTGCTTATAAAATTTACGATATTTAAAATTAAAGAAGTAAATAATACAACTTTATTGTTTATTGTAAATTCTGCAATAATCCATTTGTATACGAAATGTTCTATTTAAATTTTCATTGAAATAAGTTAAAAAAAAGAACCATGTGTATATTATACGTGTATGAAAATAAAATGAACTTACGGTAGCAATTAGCGCTAAAATTAAAAACGTAAGTGATCTCTTCATTTTTCTACGTTTTAGAAATGAACAACTTGCACAAAGTTAATCCGACAACTGAATATATTGTATTTCTATGGCTCATATTTATATTGTCTGTAGTATTGTATATAATATTACATCATCAATATGCAAGAGAGAATGTTTTGTATAGAGATATACATGCTCGGAAATTTGCTGAAGCGTGATTAATATAATTGGCCGATATATCAGATTTGCATAAGATTTGATGCATAGAAATACTGTGCAATTACAATATGTTTGCTTCATAGTACACGCACGTATAAGTGGAAATTAGGTATATACATATATCAGTGTGTCGCGTAGATTACATTCAGAAAAAACACAGCATCACAAAAACTGTTACATAAACACACTTTTATATAAAACTGTTATTTAATCGAAATAATTAATAATGTACTATAAGTAAATACATAAAAAAACACTAGATAGAATACAAGTTTTAATCAGCACATATAAATAAATATAAATATATAAAGAAAACAAAATGTTACATTATCTTTAACTTTAATATATTGTTGTTTAATACATTGTTATTTAATAAATATTATTTTATGTAAAGAATATTATTACAATTGTGATTAATAATTGCAACTCTGCAATCTAAGTTTTGAGAATACATTATATACATAAAAAATGATGCTTATACTACCAGTTGTATCTGCAAAAGTGATATTTTAAAGTATTATTAATGTGATTAATGTAAATAATAATTTGTTTAAGAAATACTCTTATTAAACAACATAATTTTGAAATATGGGATTGTATTGCACATTCATTGATAAGCCGATTTACGTTCACAACGCTTAAAAATTATTCCATCTTTGTTTGTCAAATATTAAACAGAGATTGATGCTCACGACATAAGCGTTGTAAGCCTGAATTGACCGCAGCTATAGATAACGAATAAAGAAGAATAGGGGATTTTCATGAAATAATAAACGATAAAAATAATAGTAGCAAATTACGACAGGTGGTAAAAGTAATAATGATAATTATAATTACTGCTCGGTAATATGCTGTTTTGTTACAGCACGCATGCCTCGCGCGCTTACAATAATTGTACAAACTCTTTAACTTGATCTGGCATATTGTCGGATATACTTCAAGATAAATGGTTTCTGCTGTGGCGTCCAGTCGCATCGCCGCACATTCGCGTTTGCGGAAAGTGAATTCACATCAGGAGCTTGCAATATACTTGTATGCGATGTATATAGCGAGAACGTAAATACAGCTGATTTTTCCGAAGGCCGCAGACATTTAAACCGACGCTGTCTATGGACTTCGGGCGATATTTCGTGTACATTTTTTTCTGCATAGTTTGACGCGCATTGAAAGGGAATATACTTTGCGAATCCGCGAATTAATTGTAAGTTCTAATTTCGGCGATGTAAGCGAGTATATTCCATCAGTTTGAAAACGTAAGAATCACAAACGGTTAATAAATAAGGACGACCCGCTGCGTAAACAATAAATGTTATTTAGAAAAATCTAGAAAAGATCGAGGAGACCAAGCGAAGATTGTACCAGAAAAGGAGAGGCATTCGGCTGTGAGTCCTCGCGGTAGCAAGTCGTATACATTTTCGGTGTTGAGAGAATAAAGGAATTCTTATCTCGAATTTGACTGCGAGGTTGTCTAGCCCTGTAATTTCATCACAACTGTCCTCTCACATCATTAATATTCTGGAACCATTAGTTTCCAAACTGCGAAAGTGAAACTTTTCTCGCATTGTGGTCAATTTTGGAATTGATTGCTAGATAATAAAATCTAACTGGAGTTACGAATAACGTGTGCGTGTATCATCATATGGCCAATTTTTTTTTTCCAGAGTAAATTTACATTAGCATGTTTTATAAAATTTCAATACAATGATAAAGTGCCGTACTGGAGAAATTAATTTAAATTAATTACATTTTTTATTGTTGACATTTATTGTAGGCATATTTCAGAAATATTGTTTTTGATAAATTTTTTGTTTACACATCGTTTCATCTTTATTTTATTTTTATAGAATGTAAAAAAATAGAAATAGAATACTTAATAAAATTGTTTAATTTCACAATGTTTGTAGATATTTTCTAAGATTTTATTCTCTTTTCGTATTTTGATATAGATTTTAAATAGAATATTCGAAAATCTTAATTTTTAAATAAAAAAATTGAAAATTGTGAAATTTTTTATGAGAAAGTGAGAGTTACCTTTCTTCTTTTATACTTATATAGATACCTTTTTATTCTTTTATAGTTATTTTCAGACCTTTTTAAAAGGCCTTTAATATACGATAATTACTTTCATAGCTAACTATTTGCCATCTTTAAAACGTCACCCTTTCCATCAATTTGTTCCAATCTTTCTTGTTTCGGAACAATTTTATATGATGTTGCATATACAAAATAATTTTCACCATTAACTGTTATTATATAATCAGTGATGTGAATTGCTTACGTTTACGAGATTTCCAGCTATTTTTGTAGTTATTCAAACTGCGCGCCGAAAATATGATATATGTGCATGTACATATATAGGATATAGATAATTCACTGAGAATTATTTAGGCAAAAAAGATCTAGCTTTTACCGTCATAGGTCTGAATACGCTTATACTCAGTGCTTAATTCTTGTCGGTCCGAATAAAAATATAAAAAAATTTTATTATTGGTAATAACTTAGCATGTGGTCAGTCGATGAAAAATAAAAATATACTTCGCAATGTCAAACCATCCAACCGTTGATATCAATAATTAAAAAGAATCTTCGTCTTATGTTATGTTTTTTATCGTTTTGACTAATTCTGTAAACATTGATAATGATCCGATAGTGATCGAAACATCTGTTAGCCGGCATGTTATTAAAGTTCATAATAATTAATTAAGACATTTTTACTTATCTACTAATTTGTCTATACGTAATATTTCTGGCTCATAGTCCTTTTCTTTCAGCTCGTTTTTAAATTATTGAGACATTTTACCATTATATAATAATTTTACGAGTTGATTCATAAATAAATTTAATTAAAACGTTTACAGTCGTTTTTTGTTGACTAGGCTCTGATCCATATATAATTTTATTGATTAATTTAAAGTTATTCTTATACTTAAAAAGTCATGTTTAGATGCAACTTTACCAGAGAAAAATGTTGCTTCATTTAATACGGAGAACAATCTCGTGTCCATATGGGTGTCACAGTGAATACTGTGATACCCATATATGTTGTTCTATGTGCGTGGGTGGTTGGGTATATAAAAATAAATTATCGAAACCCTTTAATTTAATTTATTTGACATCAGCAATATGATTTATAAGTAAGATTTATTGTGAATCTACAGAAATGGCGTTTTACTTTGTTTAAATCCCGATATCTCAGAAATTTTATATTTACTATATTGTCATTGCATATAATATATGTATATATATTTATGTATAGGAAATATTATGATTTTCTATCCAGCCGACATACTGCATTTTACAATCTTGTTTTACCATCTCTCACCGTTCATTCAGTGAAAGCACTGTAGTAAACCACAGGCTCTCTCTTCCCGAGTCAATTGGCTGTTTTCGTTTACTGGAAAAATTGAAAACAAAATTATAAGCAATATTGTAAAATATTCATGAACTATGTACATTATTATATCATATATGTAATATAAAAGTGCGCATTATATAATTCGTATTATAATCAACTTCTGACGTTTGTACAAAACGATTGTATAAAAACGTATTTAAAGAATGCTTACACTGTTTTAGTAACTAACAATGAAACGCAACCAACTGATCCCCTCCAATTAATAAACTTTGAATATGTCAAAATATAAATAAAAATAAGTATTCGTTTTTTAAATACTTACATGTTAAATCGCACGTTTACATTGAAATGCAGATTTGTCATCAGTTATTTTAAAATTAAATGGCATTCCAAAATTAAAATGGCGGATCCAATATGTAAAAATTCCCAAATTTGGTACGGCAGATTAAAATGCTAAGTTCTGTTGGCTTTGAGTGACACTCATTTTCCAGAAGTTCTTCGAGTCACTTGTCAGATGTTTAGTTGACAAGATATCAATAAAAAAGATCGAATCTCTCAATAACATTCATGGAATTTTTTAACACCCGATAAGACAGATCATTCAAAAGACTTAAAGAAAAATACAATCAATGGACTCCTCAAAATATTAAACTAAATGTATATACAACCATGGGCATTAGGAGTCACCGCTAGATATTTATTGCGTAATATTATCTGATATTTATAAAATCTATAATTACAATAATTTGGACGTTTTGGCTAACAATTTTGAGCCATCCTCAGCAATAATAATTACCGCTATACAATAAAAAATTTTTAATTTTGGATCCGTCATTTTAAATTCTGAAATTTGAATGACAGATTCATAATAAACGATTCTAATATCCTTTAGTGTGTGTGTGTGTGTGTGTGTGTGTGTGTGTAAGATATAAATTAAATAATATAATTATTTCTTTAAAAAAATGGCAAGCACGAAACGATTAAAATTGTTTTGTATGTGAACGTGTATGCGAGGATTGATATCGAAACGCAAAAAATTGTCACTTTTTGCACATAAAACATTTTTAAATATTCAGATTGACTGTATCGATTTTATATACAGATTCGTCACTGTCGAGAATAAATATCGACGTTATATAAAAGACCTTTAGATCTTTTAATATTTAGTTTCTCAGATATTTTATTTGGTAGCTTGTTTGACGTAATAATTGTAATGATTGTAGATGAACTTGACAGCGACTCAACATTTATGCATTGTCGTAGTTACCCTTTTTATGTATTCCTTGATCGCATCGCATAGTATAATTACTACTAATTCACACAAAGGAAGAAAAGGTCCTACAACTATCAAAATTATCAACAGCAGAATAAGACTAATGAAAGTGCAACCCAGTAAATAGAGCGCAATTAATTTTACAACTTGAAGATTATATTAATTACACTCTGTTTACTGCATCGCACTCTTATTAACCTTGTTCTATTGTTGTTAATTATAACAAAATTGTGTGAAATAGGTAGAAAGGAAACATTTTGCGTGCTATTTTGAGTTTACTTACATGAATTCATACATTTCTTCCAATTCGTTAACATTTCCTCTGGAGGCTGTGGCTCGCTACGCTTGTTACCGCGTTCTTTTATATTTTCAATCATCTTGTCTGTAGCTAACTTTCCACCTTCCATCTGAAATAAAAGAAAAAAACATATAGTCACCTGAAATTACGGGTTGTGTATCTAAAAAATTAATTATTTGCTATCATTCTAATTAATTTTCATTAAGATTATGTAGAGCAATATACGGGATGTCTCAGAATGACCATCAAATATATCGTAGACCGGACTAAACTGAGTCGAAAGGTCCTCTATTATTATTCAATTTTCGCAATAGTGTACAAGATATTATTAAAAATCATCGAATATTGGTTTTCAATAATTTTTTACTCAAGTACTATCAAAATATATATAAGTTTGTAGAAGGTACTGCATTTTCGGTAAAACTGCAGAAAAAGGGAGCACCCGCCAACGACCTTGACCTTGACATATGTTGTCAAGATCATCACCCTGAGTAACCTTCAAGTTTTAGCCGTCGCTTGTCCATCGTTAAAAAGTTATTAACAAAAAAGTTTGAGAAATAACGTATACGATATCCCTTTTTCACCATATAAAACAGAAATTATCTGCTTTAAAGTATATTTTACAACTTTCCACAAGAAGCGAGTCCCATCTCACCTCCCCCCTCCTGCTTGGGGGCGCACACGATTTTCATATTTTCTTATATAATTTTTGTTCTTAGAACAGAAAATTTTTCCTACTTTACTCTGCATACATGTATAGTTTACGATACATGGTTTGGTTAGCCCTGCTTGGAGAGAGTACAACATCCACGCGAAACGTGGAGGTAGAATCGATGGAAGTCGTTTCGCGTGGAAATCGTGCACTCCCAAGCAATGGAGAGTTGAAACAGAAGTCGCTTCGCGTGGAAGTCGTGCGCTCCTAAGCAGAAATAAAACGTTATTTTTTCAAACTTTTTTGTTAATAACTTTTTAACGAATAACGAGAGATGACTAAAACTTATTGAAGGTTGCTCAGAGTTGTGACCTTGACAACATATGTCAAGGTCGAGGTCGTCGGCGGTTGCTCCCCTTTTCTGCAGTTTTATTGCATTTTCTTACTGTATATTGGCAACTTTTTTACCAACATGAGAAAATGCGCTACTAACAAATTCTGAAAAAATTCTCAGAACTTTATGAGAAGAAAATAAACAATTTTTGTCTCTTGCTTTTCTTTCTGTAAAGTTGCTAGAATTTGAGTAAAGAATTATTGAAAACCAATATTCAGCGAATTTTGGTAATTAACATCTTGCTAATTATTGCGAATATTACAAAATGGTAGAAAACAAAAAACTTAAGCATAATATAAAATTTAAGTACTAAAATTTCATATAACTTTTATAAGAAATTGTGTTACGAAAATAGACTATTTTTCACGTATTTATTACGTATCTTAACAAAACATGATTGGAAAAATAGTTATTTTATAATTGCTTCAATTTCGCACTATATTTTTTATCAGAATTCTTTATGTCTAATAATTTATTAGTATAATAATTATTACAAATTATTACCAAACTTTGCTTTTCCATTGTACAAGCCATAAAACCACAAAATGGTTTTAATTCTGCTTTGGCGTCTTCATTCCCCTCCTTCGTGCCATTCCAATCAAACTTTTGCATCGTAGTATTTAAATCTAAGAAATTGTAAAAGTTTTTTTAAATTACATATAATCCAAGAATACACTTTAAATATAAAAAAAATTTTATTAAAATATATACATACACAATTTTATTGTGCATTACTTAATGCTTTCTTCTAAATTTCTTTCGCAAAGATTTAGAAATTGCATAGTATTTTTGAAATTATTTTTTATTCTTAAGTTTTAAATTTCAAACTATACATTTAAAATAAGGAATTTTTAATGTATAATATTCTAAAGTCCTAATAATAATAATAATAATAATAGTAATGAGAAGATATTAAAAGGACTATATTTATTTATAAATTCATTATTTCTAGATAATTTACCTAAGAGTCCTTCTTCGTCCAGACATTCCCGTAATTTCGATACTTCGATTTCGAATTCTTTTGCCATTCCTTCCAGGATTTTATCATTATCATCTGCAATTACCTAAAATACAACCATATTACCACGCACTTCATTAATATGACAATCTTATAAATTATCATGATCACAATTATACTCAAAGTAATTATATGACATAGAAGATATAAATTATTTATACCACTTTATAAAAGAATTAGTGCATAATACATTTTAATTCTGTCGTTGTATTTGAAGTACCGTATTTGAAATATAAATATAATTTTATATTTTGTATTTTATATTTCAGCGGAGTACACAAAAGTATTCTATATTCTATTATATTTCAAATATTAAAATTGATAGTATTTATATTTTGTATACGTATTTTAATTAATTTAAGAAATTTAATTGCAATTAAATTATTTACAGATTTGAATTTTCTAAAATGAACGTTTAAATTATAAAAATTACTTGTAATATTACTATTCCGGCTTCGGTTTAAGGGTTGTTTTAAAACCAATAAATATATAATCACAGTGCGCAGTTAACATTAACTTGAAATTGTATAAATTCACAAAAAGAAATATATTAGATACGAAAATTAGATAGAATGGCCTTTTCCATTTACGTGTGTTTAATCTTATCGGTCGATTTTTACTCAATATATTATTGCTTTTATTTTGTATTTAAAATACTTTAATGATTTATAAACTTCGTTTTTTTCTACATTTACAGTTTATGATATCGAAAAAATTTTTCCATATATCTAGTCGATAGAAAATTTGATTTCCTACAAAAAAGTTCTGTTGATATTTTTTCGTATTTTGCGTTGTTTTCGAGATATATATTAAAAATAATACTAAAATATATTTTTTTAAATGACACTTCGTTAATATCTCCTAAATGCACCGCTAAATTTAATAGCATTTCTTTTAACTTATTTACATATCGAATGATCGTATGAATAAAATTGCATTAAAAAATTAGTTCCTTTTAAAAATCTCGAGCCAATAAGCTGTACAATACAATCCCAATTTAAAGCTTGCTTATAAAATGTACGATATTTGAAATTAAGAAGTAAATAATACAACTTTATTGTTTATTGTAAATTCTGCAAATAATCTATTTGTATAAAATGTTCTATTTAAATTTTTGTTAAAATAAGTTAAAAAAGAACCAGATATATATATATATATATTATACATGTATGAAAATAAAATTAACTTACGGTAGCAATTAGCGCTAAAATGAAAAACGTAAGTGATCTCTTCATTTTTCTACGTTTTAGTGATAGAAATGAACAACTTGCACAAAGTTAATCCAACAACTGAATACATTACATTTCTATAGTTCATATTTATATTGTCTGTGGTGTTGTGTGATGATCTTACATCATCGATATGCAAGAGAGAATGCTTTGTATAGAGATATACATGCTCGGAAATTTGCTGAAGCGCGATTAGTATAATTGGCCGACATATCAGATTTGCATAAGTTTCGATGCATTGTAATACTGCGCAATTACAACATGTTTGCTTCATAGTACATGTACGTATAAGTGGAAATTAGGTATATACATCAGTGTGTCGCATAGGTTACATTCAGAAAAAACACAGCATCACAAAGACTGTCACAAAAACACAGTTTTATATAAAACTGCTATTCAATCGAAATAATTAATAATGTATTATAAGTAAACACATAAAAACACAAGATAGAATACAAGTTTTAATCAGCATGCATACAAATAAATATAAATATATAAAGAAAATAAAATTTTACATTATCTTTAACTTTAATATATTGTTGTTTAATACACTGTTGTTTAATACATTGTTATTTAATAATTATTTTTTTATAAAGAATATAATTACAATTGTGGTTATAATTGCAACTCTGCAATCTAACGGCCTGCGCACAATAGAGGAACAAGAATTAGATATTAAGATTTCAACCTATCAGAAACCGCGTATTCCGATGTAATCAGTTTCTGATAGGTTGAAATCTTAATATCTAATTCCTGTTCCTCTATTGTGCTCAGGCCCTAAGACTTGAGAATATATTATATACATAAAATGATACTTATATTACTATTATTATATCTGCAAAAGTTACATTTTGAAGTATTAATGTGATTAATATAAGTAATATTTTGTGTAAGAAATACTTTTATTAAACAATATAATTTTGAAATATAGAGTTGTATTGCACGTTCACTGATAAGCCGACTCACGCTCACAACGCTTAAAAATTATTCCGTCTTTGTCAAATGTTAAACAAAGACTGATGCTCATGATAAGCGTTGTAAGGCATGAATCGGCCGCGGCTATAGATAACGAATAAAGTAGAATAGTGGATTATTATGAAATAATATACGATAAAAATAATGATAGCAAATTAGGATGACAACAAGTGATAAAAATAATAACGATAATTATAGTTACTGTTCAAGGTCGATAATATACTGTTTCGATATATCACGCATGCCTCGCGCGCGCGCGCGCGCGTACAATAACTATACAAACTTAATCTTTAACTTGATCTGGCGTATTGCCGGATATATTTCACGGTAAATAGTTTCTGCGAAAGTGAAACTTTTCTGGCATTGTGATCAGTTCCGGAATTGGTTGCTACATAATAAAATCTAACTAGAGTTATACGAATAACGTGTGCGTGTTCATTAAATGACTGATTTTTTTATTTTTTTCCAGAGTAAATCTATTATGTTTTATAAAATTTCAATACAATAGTAATATGTCATACTGGATAAAATAATTGAAAATAATTACATTTTTTATTATTGACATTTATTGTAGGAATATTTCAGAAATATTGGTTTTGATAAATTTTTTTGAGTTTGAAAAAGCAGTTTGAAAAAGACTACAATATGGTATATATGCAAGTACATACATAGTATATATTAGTAATTCAAGATTGAATTATTTAAGCAACGAAGATCCAGCTTCGACCGTAATACGTATTTTTTAATTTCTAGGATAAATTTTTTGTTTACATATCGTTTTATCTTTATTTTATTTTTATAGAATTATAGAATGTAAAAAAAATAGAAATGAAGTATTTAATAAAATCTTTCAATTTCACAATGTTTGTAGATATTTTCTAAGATCTTATTCTCTTTTCGTTGACTTGATTTTGATAAACTTTAAATAGAAAATTTGAAAATCTTAATTTTTAAATAAGAAAATTGAAAATTGTATAATTTATGATGAGAAAATTACCTTTATTCTTTTATACTTATTTTCAGACTTTTTGAAAAGACGTTTAATATACGATAATCACTTCTATAGCTAACTATTTGCCATGATGTTTAAAATATCACCCTTTCCAACATTTTGTTCCAATCTTTCTTATTTCGAAACAATTTTATGCGATGCTGCATATACGAAATAACTTCCACCATTACAAACTGTTATTATATAATCGATGACGTAAATCGCTTACGTTTACGAGATTGCCAGCTTCGTTTTATACTTTATACACGTACATACATAATAAGCGCATACGTATATATAGAGGCATAATTGATCTCCGTATAGAATAGAGCGAGATAATTTGGATTATAGATTATTAGAAATTTTCAAATTATATAAAAAATTCAGATCGAAAAATGTATTTAATTAAACATACAAAATATACACTATAATGCAATAGAGTGGCTGTATTGCGTTGCACGCGTAATGCCCATGGTGTTTCATTTTATCCTTGTTTAACGGTCTGCAAACAAAGAAACATGATTAAAACATGAAATGATAACAACACGTAGCATACGTCTCAGGGCATTAATTCTCGAGATAGGTGTCAGTTGCGTTCTCTCATGCTTTCTTCCGTAACTTTATTAAATCTAATGTAATAAAGAATCCTATAGGGATCGGATTACCAATAGTTTAAAATTCTAAAATAAATATATCCATTTGAGTATTAAAAAAGTATTTATTGAGCATATACTTACATATTATAGTGATAATAATAATTATCAATGATAAAAGTGGTATAATCATAATCAATTAGTGGTACAGATTTATTTAACAAATAAAACGTTGGATTACTTAAATGTAATTTTTAATAAATTTTTCCGATTTGTATCGGTTTGACTAGCATTTTAGAAGAATACTATCAACATTAGAACTATCGCGTTAATTATTATAAAGAAAGATAAACATGTTTACGTAAAGATTAAGATATATTATGAAGTAAAAAATGCATATAATAAATTATATGGATTAATGCGCATTTATAAATTGCTGACTATTATTACATATTTAACAAATGTATATAAATTATAAAAGATATTAAAAGAATGCGAGGCTGATTTATGCGATTCTTTGTAGTAAAATATTTCTAGTATATTTTTGCAAATTTAAGAATTCAATTTCTTCTGAATTTAAATAGTAGTCAACATTTCTTTATATTTTTCATTATATGCTGATTATAAGGAATTATACATTATTGCACATGTAACATTATCATTCTTTATCTCGCAATTTTATTGACACGTATGAATTACACAGCCTTCTAGATTTAAAAATCAGCCTAGCAAATTCTTTTGCGGGAAGAAAGAAACAGTAAGAAAGAATCCAACAATCAAGATAATGTTATTTATTGTTATTTTGACATCAAAATGACATCTGTATCGTCAAAATGACATCTGTATCGTCAAAATGGCGTCAAAATGACGATAAATAACGTTAGCTTATTTGCTAGGAAACCGCATGCGAAAAATATGAATAAAAATCTGTCTACAACTTGCAATAATAAATATACGAAATTTGCCTTAGAATACAGATTGCTTATTACGGATTCTTATCAGAATTTGTGATTTTTCGTCTCGTAGAAAATACTTGAAATAAGATATCTAAGCTAGTCTTCTTTGCTTTCTATTCTAAATGTCGCACACGAATCAAGATGTTTTCTCATTAGTTATATTTGTCACTCGATATCATAGAAAACGTATAGCAATTTACACGTCATTTCATATGTATATTATGAAAAAATGTGTGTATTACTTTTTCTATATACATATACACACACACAACTAATATATATATATATATATGTGTGTGTATATATGTTGTGTGTGTGCGTATGTATGTTATACAAGATAATTCATTTTAATCTTAATAGACAGTATTTCGAAAAATATGAAAGATACGAAAAACATTTCAGACGAAAATGGAATGATTTCGAGGGGGATATATTTTAATCACGTTATTTATTTTTCTAAGTTGAGGCTAAACGATAAGAAGGTAATTCATTAAATGACTGATTTTAAGTAATCCACTTTTTTTAAATGGAATTATATGATCTTCATATAATATGATTGTTCTAATTATTCTGCATAAAAAAGTATTAAGATAGAGATATCAAAAAATCAAAAGTTTACGAGATATTTAGTATTTTATCAAAATATGTCAAAATATGCTAAAATAAAGTATAAAATACCTCGTAAACTATTGATTTTTTTATATCCCTACCTTAATACTTTTAAATATAGAATAATTAGTGGAATCATACACCGGATATCCGAAAAATATCCCGTACTCGGCATTATCCGACACCTTTTTATTATCCAGCCGGATAGCCGAATATTATTAATATCAGGTAATATATCCTGTGGAATTTTATATTGATAGTTTTCGTCGTTAATGCAGAATTTTATTCTTTTCAGCTGAATTTCTTGTACAGTTCATCTTTCCTCTTTTTCTGTTCACGTTGGGAAGATAAAGAAAATTATTATCACTATTTTTCTTTTCTTTCGGAAGCTTTCTTCCAGATATCCGGCAGGATATCTGGAGAAATATTCGGTATCCAGTCGAATAATTGGCTTACTGAATGTCCGACCAAATATCGGATATCCGAAAAGAATTTAATGTCGGATATCTGTATCAGGTATCCGATAATTTGACGATCCGATGCAGCTCTAATATTAAGTAAAAAAAATAATTCCATTTAAAAAAAAGAGTGATTTTTGTACCTTTTTAATGCTTTCATCTGTAAAAAAAATAACATGACCAAAATATGTCCCTCTTGAAATTCATTTTTGTCCGAAACATAATTTTTTTCGAATCTTCCATATTTTCCAAACTATTTATTAAGATTAAAATGAATCACTCTATATGTATATTATATATATACATATATGTATATTGTAGGATTTAAATAATTTTTTTAATAGGTTGCGTTCAGAATCATCATCCGGGTGCACCAGATTTTGTTTTATCCTTGTTTAACATTTAGTGAACAACAAGGATAAAACGAAATCTAGCGATTCTGAACGTGGCTCTAGTCTTATAGCGTTTTTCACTGGTAAAACTGGTGCGCACTCAGTGCACATTAAAGCTGTTGTACACTAACCTAATCTGAATGTAAAAGTGAAATATCTCGATTAATAAAATACCCAATGTATGTTTTATCAAATACCACAATAAAATATATTGAGGGTTTCGCGGTTTAATTCGTTTCTGTATTTTTATTAAACATACATCTTTACGTCGATTTGTGTACGGCTTTAAAGTGCACCGAGTACGCACCAGTTCTGCAAGTAAAAAACGCTATTACTAGTTTGACCTTGGGTGACGTCGCCAAGGGCGGGTTAAGGTCAAATCGAATTTTTTAAATAAAATAATCCTCATTTTTTATTGCGTATTCTTGTAATTATTTCTGCAGAGTTTTCAAAGCATTATAACAAAATATTTTTCCATTAACGACTTTTTGAGTGTTACAAGACTTAAAAGTTACAATATCGCCAACATTAGCATTATACAATTCCATCTATGATATCCAACTGATGGTTAAAACCTTTCACATTTTGTTCAGAATTATGATCACATATATCAAGATCAAGATGTTTGGAGATTGTTCCTCTTATTTTTACACTAAAAATGCAAATAACAGAAATAATCTCAGACCATGATTTTGACCAATGTTATCAAAGTCTTTCACAACATTTAAAAGGTTTTAATCGTAAGTTTAACACCATAGATAATAGAGAGTTTTTGCAATCTGGATCCATATCTGGATCCATGTTATTGCAAAAACTCCCTAGTATTAATGATGTCGACGTTACTGTAACCTTCAAACTTTATATACAACTTAAAAAGTAGTTACTAAAAAAATATTTTGTTATAATATTTTGAAAAGATAAGCTCACACGATAAGCTACAAGAATGTGGAAGGACAATGCGGGTTTCCATTTATAAAAATCAATTTGACCTTGTCAAACCTTGGCGAAGGTTTCACCCAAGGTGAAACTGATAAGATTAGTAGAAAGATCCTTTTAAACCCTACTTTTGTCTGAAACACTTTTCCGTAAAACTTACATTTTCCTAGATATTCAGAGATTTCGGTATTTTTGCCTCATCCTCTGCGTGTGTGTATATGTGTGTGTGTGTGTGTGTGTGTAACATATATAAAGTATAATAATGTATTATTTTTCTACATATATGAATATACATATTACATGTGCATATACATATATGTATATAAAGTATAATACTCGTAAAGCCAGCTTTAAATCCAGAGATTATCGGTGTATTATCGATCATGTATGCCAATATATTATTATATTGTAAATAGTTTGTTTAATAGAGAAACAAAATTTTACAGAAATATTAACTTAAAGAAATCCATTTCTGTCCTACATAACAATTAGGAAAAAATTAAAATCTATGATAATACTATTACAAACAATCAAACAAAATGTTAATATAAAAATGTATACATTATCATTGACGAATACGAAACTTCTGTAAAATATAAAGACAGCCTGTAAAATATAAAAGAAAGTCTTCTTCCTCTATTATTTATGCTATTATATCTGTGTGTGTGTGTGTGTGTGTGTGTGTGTGTGTGTGTGTGTGTGTGTGTGTGTGTGTACGCGCGCGTGCAGGGTATCTGATAATTATTAAGCAGCACTTGTGGATAGATAGATCAAATTAAACCGATAAAAAGAGGATACAAGTGATTTATTACGCACGCGGATTTTATTTTTTTCAATATAGTAAATTTATAGTAAATTTATCGAAAATAAGTTGCGTCTTGTTCGAGCGTTTGGTGAATGGGTCTTGTAAATAGTTTTTCTGAATATATAAGGGGATCCCGAACTAGTATGAAAAATTGGATAATCTCAGCCTTCTCCACTTAATGTGCCACTTATTTCATATATATAATCATGAATAAATAAACAATAATAATGATCTAATTGACAAAATATTAAGTTGTTTCAATTATATAAATTAATAAAATTAATTTATTATGTTTCCTATGGATGATCTCTGGATTTATAGAATAGATCCGACTTTACTCTTTCAAAACAGATTCGCTTCCAAATAGTAGCATCCTTCCCTTTTTTATTGCAGACGTCCACAAGACATTCAATATTGAGCAAATGAATATAATACGATCTTTCATAATACATCATATATTATATACGAGAATTGGGAATAAATTTGTTACTTATAACAAAGTTACGATTAGAGCCATACATAAAAAAGACTTAATCAGTAAAACATAAGCAATAAGCAAATTGGCCAATCACAGTAAAGACCTTAATGTAAGCAGTAGCCAATTCAACATAATGATTTCTTTAATGTTTACATCTTACTGTTTAAGTTTTTTTTATCATGGCCCTTAGAGTTACGTTTTTTAAGTAACTGTAACTTAACTTAATTCCGTAGAGTACAAAAGCTTGCAACATTTTCAATATTACTGCAATATTACTAGGATATTACAACGTTACTGCAATATTGCTAGAATAATGTACTATATGGGAATTAAAGTAACCTTGAGGAAGTTTTAACAGTTACTCGTTAAAAAATTATTTTAAAAAATTAATTTTAAAAAATATAGCAATTTTTAGTGAAAATAATAATTTAAAAACACAAATTCTCTGCTTTAAAAACAAAAATTCTTTTTTTAAAGCAGAGAATTTGTTTTTAAAGTCGAAAATTTGTAATTTTGTAATGACTGTATTTGTGTTTTTTTTTTCGAAAAATTATTTTTGTAAGGGTTATTCGGTCTGTTTCATTTTCGATGATCTACTCTAGGCTCCATAATATTGCAAATAACCAAAAATTATAAATTATTTTATTTATTATAATACATAAAATAATTTAGTAATGCTAGAAATATACAATTTTCGTATTCAGAATAGCATATTTTTTTTGTATAAAGTCACAAAAAATTATTAGAAAGATATTGAAAAGTAAAGATTCGTTACTTTAACTGCAACGTACTACTTTTCAGAATTTGTAATTTTGTAACGATAATTAATTACTTTTTCAGAAAAAAATTGTATCAGTTGGAACCGTAACTAATTACTTTTACAAAGTAATTTTCCCAATCCTGCGTATATACATATGTATACAGTGCGTGTTGAAAGTTACGGAATGGCTAATTATCATAGAAAGTATTGGTATATTGGAAAATTGTTTCATACAAAAGTTGTAGAGTTTCAACAAATGAATTAAATGGAAATTCCCACTTTTTATTTAATATTCTTGTAGTTAGGGGCCTATTCTGTAACTCTTAACGATATTACATTGCCATTGCACTGGTTTTTTTATATAGTAAAAAAGGCTGCGTAACGACAATTTAACAATATCATTAGAGTCGTTAAGAGTTATAGAATAGGCCCCTAAGATTTCTTTAAAACACTACAGTGATACTCCTTTTGATTAAATATTTTGAATGAATTAACAAATTTAGATATCACCAGCATTAAGACTCCTGAGTAGTTATACCACAGCCATATTGAATCGTGACGTCAGAAGCGAAAAATGACACGTTAATTTTTATTACATGCCATTTATAAATAAAGACAATTTGGATAAAACAAAATGATCGTAAAAAGTGATAAAAATACATTAAGTGCTTTTATTCAATGCGCATGCGTAACTTATTTTCACTTACACGTGCCTTTTATCACTTTTTACGATTTACTAACCATCAGGAGGAATAAGCATAGTTTTTGTCCATTTTTACAAATGTTTTAAAGCAATCTCATCAGTTTGTTTTATCTAAATTGTCTTTATTTATAAATGGCACGTAATAAAAATTAACGTGTCATTTCTCGCTTCTGACGTCATAATTCAATATGGTTGTAATGACTACTCAGGAGCCTTAATATTATCTAATCGGACACCTTGAACTTTGTTCAGATGTCGAGTCATATCTTGAAAAACACTTAACCAAAAGATTTATTATAATGTTTTGAAAAGATCTTGATGTCAATTACAAGAATATTAGTAAAACGTGGGAATTTCTATTTAAAATGTCAAAGTTAACTCTGAAAGCTTCTCCACACTTACGCTCGAGCTATTGCTATTTGATACATTTGTTGAAACTCTACAATATTTGTATGAAACATTTTTCCACTATACTAATACTTTCTACGATAATTAGTCATTCCGTAATTTTTGATATACACTGTATGTATGTGAGATTACGTGTGTTTCGCACGCGCTCATGTATCTTGTGAATAATTGCAAATGTATATGCATTTTAAAATTATCATTTTTCGCACGCACATGTACACAGTTGTACGTTTTTTTGTTTTTACATTTGATGCAATTTGAGCAATGGTCAATTCCGTCGAGTCGATTGATGCTTTGGTTACAAATAATTTTGTTTACAATAATGCTGTAGCTGACATTAATATTTAGTATAAATGAATATGTTAACCCTCAGTAGGTGTCCTATCTTTATAATATTTTGCTAAATAAAAAGATGAAATTTAAGATGTTGAAAACCGCAAACATCTACTTTATTTTTCTTATTAACTTTTACACGTTTACACGATTTCATTAAAAAGAATCATCAAGATTAAAAATAATAGAGATTAAAAAAATTAATTTACTTGAAGATAATAAGACATACATCATTACTTATTATATATGTATATAGACATTAGGTAATAAGAAAATCTTATACTATACTTATCATTACTTTATTCTATCGTGTAAAAGAGTATGAAAAAGATATATTAATTTTTAAAAAGATATAATTTTATATTATATTTTATTATTTTTAATGTTCTATAGAACCCAAATTATTACACTGTATTTATCTACTGAGGATTAAAATATAAAAAAATAAACAATTGTACATCATATTGTTTAATATCTCTGAGTGAACTAATTAAAAAATTTAGATGAAATTTATTTTATTCTTTTTCTTTTCTTAATGACCATTTCATTCAATGTTAAGAGAATTTCTACCGAAATGGTTCTATCAAAAATTCGTGAATAATAAATGATATTAAATGATATTAAATGACTCAATATCCAAAATTTTGAAATAGATATTTTTGCTGAAAAAATATAGAATTTTTTTCAATAAATTTCTGTTTTCAAGACGTATAATGTTTATATCTTGAAAAATATTGGTTTATGACAGAGATATCTAGAAATTAATTTTAAATTAATAGAATACGCTTAAGAGCTGGTCTTGGGCCATGCTATCTTGGCATCGATTCGCTTATAGGCAAAAAGGCAGTGAGAAAGTTCCTGTGGACATTCATGATCTCCGAGCAACGTTTCTAAAACAATTTCCGGCAAAAAGTAAATTATTACAAATTAATTAGGTATATTATAATTTAAAAATAACAATACAAAATATTATATAATTAATTCATCATTATTAATGACTAATTGACAAGTATTATCAATAATTAATGCACTGACAAACAAGTAGAAATATTGATTCTCGTCGAAAATATTATCTATCTTTTTAAACAGGAATAAATATGAACTGATTCCAAACTGTCTATTATTTGTTCTTGTAAGTCATACATGAACACTACTTACAAGAAATTTCAAGTAATAACAATAATGTTTTTAAAGTATGCAATGTGTTAGTATTCTTAAAGATCTTGAAGATACAATTAATAAACCAAGAGGTCACTGTAGTGATTTTGTTATCCATAGCGACAAGTATAGGAAGTAAGTTTTACATGGAGTAAGAAAATTGTACGTGTTTGGATAGGTATGGCTGCTTTCGTAACCATCCAAAAGATGGGAATCATATTTCTCGACAATTGACATCAAAATTAAATAAGTAGTAGAAAAAAATTCAACCTTGTCGCTATCGAGATTTTTTTTTTAAGAAAAAATTTACCACTTTGACTCAGTATGGTAACTCCTTGCCCTTCTTAGGAAGGAGTTTCCCCCGTCTTGGAATAAAGGTATTAACTATCGATTGCAACATTCTATCTTAACGCTTTCAGTAAAAATACGCAAGATCTGCAACATTTTGAAAAGCCCACCTTTCTGTAAGTTTAACGTGCTCGACCATGCTTATTGCTTGCTACTCAGTCTAACAATCTGGATACATAAAAATTTTAAACAATGATTTCTTGTAAACTGTTGCGCATTGACAACAATATTTCTCTATTGTGAATTGGTGGGAGAAGAATAGTGTAACATATTAAAAATTTAATAATGCCAAAGCTTGATCTTCTCTATGAAAATAATACAGTTCCGTCGTCATTACTTTCCGGAAGTTAAATTGAACCATATATATGATCTATGATGTAATATCTCTTGAATTAATTTTTATATTAAATGTACTTACCTTCTCCTTGTACCAGTTTAAAAAGCCCATAATCCTGAGGATTTGTGCATCTAATCTTATGCGCAAGAATACGGCAAATTTCTTTAGTATTCATGTTGGGTCTCACTGGAAGTGTTCTAGTATTTAAGGAACCGTGCAATTCATCTGGTACTAGAATCCGCAATACAGATGAACAATCCGGCGTTCCACATCCCTAAAATAAATGATATCCCCATAAAAATATCGAATTAAATTTGATATTTTCATAAATTTTCTTTAAAAACTCAATTTTATTTGTATAGTAATTAAAAATAGTATTTTAGCACTAACTGCTAAGAAAAGGTACAAAGATATTCCTCACTAATTTTAATAAAATTTGATGATTTTTTGTAGAGGGAATAAGAATATTTGATACACGAACAACGTTTTCCTTATATTTTTTCACTAAATTTTCAATTACAATACAAATATAATAACTGTCACATTATTTTTATTTAGAATGTAGCTGCTTCCAGCATGGAACTTTCTGTTTAGGAACTCAAGTCCGAAACAATGATTTTAAGCGAATTATATTGCTTCAATTTTTAATATTTGTCTCAACTCACACTTGTTACGTTTTGATATGTTCTTACGAAAAAGTAAATTCCAATCGCATATTACATGTCATATCCAATCTTTGAAATCATATAAAACATTTTATTTTAAGGCAATGATAGGAAATCAATTGCTCCTATGTGACTTAAGACTTTAATATGTTATAATAATTATTTATTATTTATATTAACTTAATCCGATTCATAAGAGATATACAATTAACAATATTTACGTTTAATGGAGACGTGGTGCTCTGATTGGATTTAAAGGTCTTTAAAACGTGCACTGCGCTTGACAATGTTGTCAGGTAATAGCCGCCTTCGCCACTCAAAAGAGAAGCATGTAGCAAACCCCACATGTACTCAGCTTCAACTTCCGCGTCCACAACTTTTCCACGTATTAAAACCCAGATTACCAATGGTAGAAGATCGTCGGCGCTCAGTCTAATATGCTTGCCCAAGTTAGCTTCTTTCACCTACGAAATTACGGTTAAGGGGATCTATAGTCGTCTATCCTACGACTAAACGATTATAACTTGTGTCGCAATTACTTTTTTCTCTTTTACAGAAAATCCTTTTCCGGAATTAAAATATACATACAATAATATGTGTTTATACGATGGAGTATAGTAAGAAATAACAGTAAGATAAAGATAACAAAAAGATTGACAAGTATTAAAAATATTTTCGAAAATATTGTTATGCTTACGTTTCTATAAACAATAATACGGAAAATTTTAGCAAAACTTACGGAATTGAAAATAGCCGAGATGGCTGCCAATAAATGCTCTAGTTTATCAAGTGGGGAATCAGCTCTCTGCAATCGCTCGATGCATTTGAGAATTCGCTCCAGATTCTCTTCAGAAGGGGGTATGATCTTCGACTATATATGCAAAATAATTAAAATTTAATAAGTTCGATCGTTCTTTTTCATAATGTATAAATTTTATAAATTTTATGAAGCTATTCTGGTATTTTCTAAAGTTCTCGATATTTCTTAATATAAATATGTTGCATATAATAGATCTATATCTGGGAAAATTTACTCACCTGAACACCGAGATCGTGAATTGTCTTACCCTGGGCATGCTGAATGTTTTCTGCTAGGGTTTGCAGCGCCCCAGTGGCGAAATAATGTTCATTGAATAGTCGGCACACATGTTCTCGAAGGGGTCGCACCACGAGACCCATCATCACATCCTCGAGAATTGCATCAAGATTCAAAAACTCATTCGGTCGTAATTTCAGTCGCTCTTTTTCCACCTCCTTTTCGAATTCGCGTTCGCCATGTTTTACCAGATAATTCTTCATACCTGACATAAACTGGCGCATATTGCGCATTACTACATGCGGAATCGCTTCCTTGCTCTCTTGCGTGCATTGAATGAAGTTGTCGATATTCTGCGAGAAAGTTGTAGTCTTATCTGCTGCAAGTTGAAGAGCATAAGTTCTAATAGACGCCCCAGTCGCATTTAGCTGGTCACGATTTTTTGAAAGCACTTGCACTCGTGGTGGTACTGTAAAAAATTTCATTAAGTTTAGAATTTCTTGGAAGAAAATATGGATCATATTTGTAATATTTTAATATACAATTAAAAAATTTATGTTAAATTTAATTGAACATATTTTACGTATCCCAAACGATGTATCCAAATTTTTGTGTTAATTTAGTATAAGATAAATATGTCATATAAAGTAATATTATGTAAATACAATATTATGTAAAAATTAACATAGAAAATGTAACACAGAAAAGATAGCAATTGAGAATTTGACGCAATTTAAAAATAAACTTTCCCTAGTAGAACTATAGTAGAACATTCTATTAAAACATACCGATAAACTCCCAGCTAGAATCTATCGCCCAAGAAGTGTCATTAAACACCTTGGTCCTGATCTTTGGTGGTTGGATAGGCTTCGCCCGGGGAATCTTTTTTGTCTCCTTAGTTTGAGCCAATCTGTTCGCTAGGTTATCGACTGACGACGATATTAATGGCGTCTTGTCTTCTATCTCTTCGGATGGCTCCTCCCAGCAATTAATAGGATGCAATTGATTAGCATTATTCCCTGTCGGAATTTGTAACCAACTTGGTTCGCTATGTCGGTAATTATTCGCCGAATTATTTTTGATTGGTCGTCTTCTCGGAATTATAATGACGTTTTGAACAATGGTATCAGCTGGTTCCGCATAGAAAGGACTGCTCTGTTTACATTCGGGGGTTTGAGGACTGTTACTCTCTGACTTCGCTAAAACAAGACCCAATTTGTTTCTCGGAGGTGACACCATACTGGGACTATTCAATGAGTTAGCGCTGCCTGCAAAAAAGATTTTTTTTATCTTTAAACAAACAATTTTTAATATTAAAAGTTTCGGTAATTGAAAAAAAAGAAACATTATTAATTTTAATGTTTTCCACATAATACCCTTTATCATTAAATAAAATTCAAGAGCAATAAAATAACAAATAAAAATAAATATTATACTTGCTTTAATAATCCTTAAATATTAAAATCTTATTAATTATAATTGATAAAAATATGCAAAATTTTTGGAAAACTAGATCTATAAAACTAGCAGGACTAAATTAGCAGAATCAAATCTTATCGGAATTTTTAGTATTCATTTTGTAGTAAAGGAGCTTTTGTGCCAAGTTAAGTCTAATTCTATGTTTGCCAAAATTTGTTCTATTTTGTCTTTTTTTATATAAATATAAATTCTTTTTCTTTGCATTGATTTTAATATTAAGCTACCGTTTTAGATAAATCTTTTATATAACAATCTAATAGACTCTTACAAACTCTAGATAGCAGATCAGGTTGTTTTCCTGTATCAATCTCTTCTGGCGAGTTCTGTTCAAGACTCTTCATCTCCAGAATAGGTTTAAAACTACTAAATTCTGAATTCGTTTTTTCTTTGTATCCCATTTTATCATTTTTTAGGATAAATCCGTCATTCTTTAGAACCATTTGTTCTTGTACTGGAAATTTTTCAGTGATAAGACTTTCGGATTCTTTAGGACTCATTAAACGATCATTTGAATTTTTCATACAATTCTGCGAAATGCAGGCGACACTGTTATTTTTCAATTTGTCATTCCAGGTCGACTGTGTCGATTGGTCAGTCGTGTTCCAGATGTCTTCATAATCGGAAATCTTATCGGCCGGTGAACTGCAGTAATATGAGTTCAAGATGTCCGATTCCTGATAGTGTTGAGAGTTTTTCCGATTCTCGCGATCTCGTCGTTTTTTTGATTTGCTGGTGCTAGAAGGAGTAATTGGAGAGAGCACATTGGGTGTTTTTGGTATCAGCTTCGAAGTAGGGGATAAAACTGGAGTGATAGGCGAAAGAGGTGATTTAATGGAAAAATTGGAATTGAGAGATTTATCAGATTGAGGACTCAATAGTGACGTGTTCGGATCCGACGGTGTGTTTTGCTGTTAACAAACAGAGAAAGAGACAGAGAGAAAGAGAGATGAAATGGTTGCGACTATTTCAATGTAGTAAAGATAAATGATTTATTGTTTAGTTATTAATTACTTTAATTTATATAGTAAAATAACAATAATCAACGTAAGACATATTGCACTATAATATAAATACACATAAAATATGTGTATCTGTAAAATTAGATACAATTAATTACATTAAAAGTTTAAAATTAAATAGAAGGTATATAAAATAGAATAAAAACACATCGATATAAAAAATGAGTATATTATAAGAAAATTTATTATACTAAATTAAATAAAAATATATATATATATGGTCCGAGAAGTTCACTAATTGAGTAAAAAAGGCCATATTAAAGCAAGTCTTAGGGCCTAATAATAAGCATCTTCAAAACACTATAAATAATTTATTACAAAAATTATCACCTCAGCCGGAATTCGAACCTGGATTTCCCGAATTTTATATGGGCGTTTTACCGATTTGATCACCGAGATATGTAGTGATATTAACTATAATAACCAGTATATGTAGGAAAAATGACTGTTTTAGACGACGTAAATAAACAATATTAAGTGAAAATGGACCAAAAAATTCAACAAAATAAGTGAAGAAAATCATATTTGGTCAAGGCGAGCTTAATTTAAATCTGTGTTACAAGATAAATAATCGGCACGCAGTTTGTTTGAACTGGAAATTGTAAACATTCACGCAATATATCATTAGACACTGATCTTAACTGAATATGACCTTCACTTATTCGTTATTATATTATAATTACATATTTTTAAATTAGAAACGGTGTGTTATTAAATTAAAAACTTGTTAAAAACGATTTTAATAACTATAAAATTTTATAGAAGAATGCGCTTTTTAAAATTTACCTGTGAAGTGTTCAAATTACTGCCTTGGTTTATATTGAATGTCACCGTCGTAGTTACAGTAAAGTTATTCTGATTCTGGCTAATGCCAGATTTGGCCCATCTTGGTGGAGGCGGTGGCGGTGTCTTCATATTTTGCCTAGCTCCTTGATTCTCAGTAATGATATTCCTACTATCCGGTAATTCTGGTGATGTGAGGCACGATAGGTTATTTTGATGAAAAGTCGAAATGGATGTGAACTTCCTTGAACTCTTAGTAAATTCAACTGTTGTCAATTTTGGTGTATCCAGACTGTTTTTCAGATTGTCAAAATTCCTAGTGTCCTGTCTAGGATTCAGAATATTATTTTCCACATTATAAACCACCGGCGAAGGACAACGCACACTTTGCACAAGATTTGGCGAGATTAATTTGTGAGATAGTTTGTCATCTGATAACAAAATTCGGTCCCTCTTGGTATTATTCAAAGGTTCATTGAAGGTCGTCAGATCAAGAGTGTTCGGCGGAGTTGGACGCGGCTGACGTGGCAACGATGATATAAATTTCGAGGTGATCGCATTGACAGTATTCGTTGGAGAAGGGGCATCTACATGTAAAAATTGATTAAATAGATTAGATTGAAACTATTTTAGGATTTTTTGTGGAAAAATTTTTTATCCTGCCTTTGACTTTTAAAAACTATAATAACTTTAAATATAAATTGGAAATGATAGTAAGAAGAATTTGTATTAAGTATCGCAATCAATATCGATTTTTGCTTTCCTTTAAACTTAAATATTTATTACTTCTTCATCATTATACTATAATTACATTCCTATTTATAGTATACTAAATTATTCATTTCTTTACCATATATCATTTCTTTATGACATTATCTTACAGACAGGATTTTCAAATCTATCTTGTATACCTATATTGTTTAATTTTTGACATATTACAGTTCAAAAAATAATTTATCCACCTGTGCATACTCATATACATACAAATAATTTTGTTACGTTTAATATATACTTTTTTTTTTAATGTGAAATTGTGTATATGTGTGTATGTAGTGCAAAATATATTTAAAAATATTAAAATATTATTCATACATACATAAGTTGACACACACAAACACACATATTATGTATATATATATATATATATACATATATATATATATAATACTTACTAAATATAGAATCATAGAAAATAGAACCAATAATTTTGTAAAAAACATTTAAAATAAAAAATGTCTTAGATTAAAGTAATAAAAAATAGTCATCAAATTTCAATTAAAAAATAAAACTTTTAATAATAATCACTATGTGAATAATAGATTCAAAAAAACGTGCTATAAAAATAAAAGAAAAATAGAATGTTAATATCTTACGTATATTGTGGAACAATATTGGGGCCAGATTAAGCACTATACTTTCCGTGGTCGGCGTATTCACGTTATTGTTCTTGTTAATATGATGGCTATTGTTATCTGTAGAAAAAGATTATTATAAATATTTCTGTTTATAATTTTTGCTTAGCTTTGGAAGCTATTTGAGAGTAATATAAATCTTTAACACGCATTATTAATAAACAAAAACAGCAAATATTTAATTTATAATAAAATTTGTAATTATTTAAAAAATCACTTTTTATATTGGAAAATTATTTTAATTTTATTTTTTAATTTTCTCTTTTAAAGAATATTTTTTAAGATATGTTTTAATCTTACTTATTTTAAAATTATTTATGCAAATTATTATTAGAAAAAACTCACCACCATGAAAACTACAAAGACTAGACGTATTGCTGCTACTGCTTTCTGGTTGCTTCGGATTCGCCATTGGATATCGCCAAAACTCTTGACCCAACAATGCCAGCGATGACAATTGTTGTCTATTTTTTGCCTCTCGCATTGCTCTCGGTAAAGTCAATTGCACTGGCAATTCATCACTGCTTGCCAAACAGGAGTAAATACAGATAAAGTCAAATTTGCCGGATTGGATTTGTGATATATGAGTACACACGGAATTGTTTTAGCTCTAAAGATCCAAGTTTGATCGTTTAGCCTTTTTTTGACTGTTGTGTGAATTCAAGTTGTTATTTATTATTTAAGTTAATAATACTCTCTACACAAATATTATATATAATGACGATCTCGTGAATCATTCAAAATCATTTTCATGTTTATCAATGATAAACATGATTTAGAAAGAATTCAATAGCGGTACCTTTTATTACTTTTGAATAAAAAATAATTAAAATCATGATTTGTGATGAATGAATTTTATAGATGTGAGATTATAAGGATAAAAAAAGGTAATAGTTTGTCACATAGACATGTCTATGATTTGTCATTTCTGGGACAGAAATTCATGTATAAATAAAAAAGAGAAAAGAAAGCACTTACCAACATTGTGAGTAGTGAGCAATCAGCGAGGGGATATTTTCAAACCTATTCTCGCTGGTTTCCAAACTTAGTTTGCCCTTGTTGGTTTGGATCAGGTAATGCTCAATGTAGGGTCCCTTTCCGACAGGTAATCTCACTGAGAGAGCCATTGTGTTGCCTTGGCTCGATTGTCGCACCACGAAATTCTGCAACAAAGAAAATGTTTAAATAAACAATAATTTAAGGATTTCACGCAACAGAAGAAGTACTAAGAATAGAAGTAAATATTAAATATTAAAGATACAGAAAAGTATAGAAATAGAAATTAAACGGTAATAGAAATTAAATATTATGTTCTACTCTTTTCATTTCTCTAATATGAGGCATTATTTATTAAGTAATCCACCTAAATATTTAAAATTTGAATTCCGCGCGCATATGGATCTCCCGTGATTGGTTGATAAGTCATATCCCCCACCTTTTGCTGCTATTATGCGCAATAGCTCACCTTGCGTCTTTTCACCATGCTAGGATTTATGGGTAAAGCGCTCCCCCCCTCCCTCCCCCCCTCTTCCCACCATTGTCGCTATTATAATCGTCGTTGCATAACTTCTCTATAAGCACGAGGTTTGACAGTCATTTTTTATTAAATTGTCGTAACGCGCATAAGATCATACTTTTAAAGCACAGTGTATGATAAAAATCAATCTTTTATGTAAAATCCCTTGTATCATGCTATATACATATATAGGGCGAGTTTTTTAATTCATCGCATTGATGAATGGCATTGTGCACAAATGTATAAATTTTGTTCCGTAAAATTGCAATTATGCATAATGCAACTGATCAATCGATGAATGAGAAAACTCGGCCAAGTAATGGTAAACATGGTAAAAAAAAAATAAACAACGATAATCTAGAATTTCATGAAACAAATGAAATGTGCAAATTTTTTTAGAAACACTTTCGCCTACAATACACAAATTAAATCTTTTTTTTGATAAGAAAGTTTTTATTTATTGGATTCGAGGAACAGGTAGATGATTTATATATATATATATATATATATATATATATATACACACAACACACACGCACGTACGCACACTGCAATGATAGTACGTAAATCTCATTTTCACTACACTGTGAAGAAGTTAAGTCGTCAAATCGGTGTCACTCGTTATTCTTGTACATAAATAATTATCAGAATAAAATTAAGAATGAATAAATATTAAAAGTAAGAATTTATTAACTTCTAATATATATATAATAATAAGAATACAGAAGTTCTCTGATCTATCAAGTCCTACACTTACCCCTTCCTCTTTGCCCTGTAACAAATGAAAGGCCCCTGCTCTCTGGATATCCGGCAAAAACCAGATTGGGTGAGAGCGTATAAGCCTTTCAATTAGGGAAATATCGCAAGCCACTTCACTGCCAGAATCTTCCATAGATCTTGAAGATACTTCCGAAGTAGCCGATTCTTCTGATAATGATTCTTCGCTCTAATAAGAAAAAATGTTATCATATTAATATAATGTAAATAAAATAATAACTTTATTATATGTCAGAATAGACTAAACATTGGCTTTATAAAAAAAAATATTAAAGTTAAAAGATTGCAGAATTTTGTGCGAAATATGTCCTTTTAAACAGATTTTTTACAATTATGTTCTTTATGACTGCCTATTAAAAAAATGCTATTCATTAAGATTAAATGTTGTTAGGAAAAGAAAGAGAAATTAAATACGTCATATTTTATATTAAGCGCTCTTTTGAATATTGTAGTTACTTTCAATTATTTATTGTCAATTTTTTTCTCTTTCTTCTAAATTATCAACAAGGATGCGTTCCAAAATCAACTTTGATCAATTTCAGAAGTTATAAAATTGGAGGGAGTATAGGTTAACTAAAGTAGTACACATTTTAGAACATATAAGCTACGTTTTACATATGTGTTACGCATCATGGCAGTAGAAATAAATAAACGCTCCTCCTCAAAATATGTAAATCTCTTTTATTGTTCCAAACTATGGATTCTAATTCACTTGCCAGACATTGCAAAGATAAATAAGTAGACAAGTTAATTGTTTGCAAAATAGTTGTTTGTATGTGTTTACAAGTCAGTAAATATCAATGGCAATAAGTTTATAAATTTATAATCTTGAAAGTATAACATGAAAGTAACTTAATATTACTTTCATGTTACTTTCAAGATTATAAATTTATAAACACATATTGCCATTAATATTTACTGACTTATATTTTTAGAAGGAGCATTTATTTATTTCTTGTGTTCACTTTATTTTCCATTTCTGTAACATTTTTTTTGCGAAAAAATGAAAAACATATACTTAGGCCATATTGTATATTTTCAAAATGGATTAAATTTTATTCTTTCTTAAAATTTTTACTGCATCCATGTAAATATTTGAAGAAGTCTCATACTTTTTCTAATATTGAGAAATATTAACTTTTTTGAATTTGACGATCAATTTTTAATTTTGGAAAAAAATTATAAAAACTCATAAATCTTATGTATGCCATATAGTGTCGGTTACCTTACGTATATAAGACCGATGCGTATGTGCATTAATAATGGAAAAGTAATTCGGACATTACAACTTACAATTAAGGAAACATTAGAATACTTTTTTTATATCGTCTTTCGTTCCTAACAGCTCACCTGTACATGATGTAGCTGCATCGGTTGATGCTGCAGCGAATTTGACGGTGGAGTGCTCGGTGAGATCACTTGAACAGTCTCATGCTGTTGCAGATACGGTTCTAGGAAGACATCACTCCTACAACAACAAAGGGGAGAAAAAAATTACAATTTGTCACTTACTTAGATTGCTTTTTTTTACGACGTAGAAATAGTCATGTTACGGAAATAGCATGAAGTAATATTTGTTTTTCCGTATTGGAAAGTCTCTTTCTCCACTGCTCGTACACCCAAGCAGAACAAGACATTATAATATCAAAATGATGTCAAAATGACTCCAAAATATCATTTACGATGATTCGTTTTACCGTCATTTTGACATTACCGATGATGCCGGTGTGCTACGCTCTTCGCACTATGCTGCCTATATGCGCGAATAATTTTCTCTCATCAAATAGAGATATGTATTATTTTTTTATTGATAAAACAATGAACAAGTGATAGAAATAATAAAAATTAAGGATTTTTTAAAGAAAAAATACATTTTATTTTCTCCAAAAGAATGATTTTTTTAAATTCTCGCTTTTAAAATTGTGCTTCGCCGCTAGGTTTAGCGACCCAGTATATTATCTCCTATAAAGTTCTATATTACCAAAGTAGCGCATTCCTTTTATCTGTGCCGAAATGCCGACAACCTTCCAATTGACTATTTTGACCGCCATTTCGATTTAGTTGTCTGTAATCCAATAAGCGCTTAATATTATTAATATAGGATATAGTAGTAAGTCGAAAATGCAGGACCTATGCGCTACTTTGGTATATATATAGAGCTTTAATCTCCTAACCTTAGCATTGGCTGCGTTCAGCGGACTCAACAGTTGAGTGAGCGCTCGCTGCTATTGATATATTCTTCCAGATCTAAAATGCTAATTGGATGATCTAAAAGAATACAACAGCGAGCGCTCACTCAACGGTTGAGTCCGCTGAACGCAGCCAATGGGTGCATTCAGTACTATGACCGCTCAGTGAGCTCTTGTATCTGTTTGATCTATATTTTTAAATCTAACGGAATATACCAATCAAAGGCAAGAGCTCACTGAGCGCTCAGTGAGCTCTTACACCTGATTGGCATATTCCATTAGATCCTAAAATATAGATCAATCAAATGAAAGAGCTCATTGAGCGCTCAGTGAGTGGTTCTGAATGTACCAATTGTGAATCCAGCAATACGCACGTTCGCGCCTGCGTCATATCAGTCGTGTACCAACCTATACGATACTCTATACATGTTGCTGCTTGGGACTGCGTGCTGCTTAGGACTGCTGTCTCGCATCACTGTAGCGACTTCCTAAAGTGTTGCACTTTATGAGCGAATCAAATTTTATATAAAGTCTTTAGTTCACCGACTTCAAAATGAGTAACGGGAGAAGGAAAATCTTAGTGAGAAAATCTCAATGCAGAAAGCGTGCTAACGAATCTTTGGAGAAAAACAATGAAGAAATTAAAAAAAGCAAACTCAACTCATTTTTTGTTATTAAATCAGAGGAAAATAAAAGTGACTAAGAAAATAAATCTAGTCCTTCTCCCCCAAGTGCCAATACGAAATCTGTCAAATCTTCGCTTCCTGAAACTTCTGAAGCTTCTTGCGGTACAAGTGCAGATATTCTTCAAACAACGTTTATCGCTCAAGAACTTAAGCAACAAGAACTATCTGAGTTAAAATGACTCCAAAATGATCATTAAAAGTCATTTTTCAATCATTTCCGATTCATTTTAATATCATTTTGACGTTATCATGACTTGTTGTTCTGCTTGAGAACTAAGTGGATAATTAATGATCGCACGAGGGAATATTTAGCAATTCACGGCATGAAGCAAAACGCACATGTAGATTTTGCTCACAGTAATAAGCGTGTGTACAAGACCAGACACGCTACTTATCAAAATCATTGTTCAAATGTCATCTTTTAAATGGTGAAAAAAGCCTTTGTCACTAACTAATTTATTCTCAAAGTATTGATAGAGTGTACTACGGACCATGTCTTGCATTTGATGGGGGCATCTCAATTTAATAATAAAAAAGGATTTAACGACTAGAAAAATATTTTTAGTCGAGTAGCATCTCATGAAAATTCATGGGATCATAAATTATCCATATTAAATTTTAGAAAAGGGGAAAATATTTGTATAGTCGCTTAGATCGAACTGACAGTTCAACTCGATAAAACAAAAAGTATATTAGAGAAATGTACTAAAACGCGTAGTGACAACTGTAAAAGCTCTTGTTTCGCGTGGTCTTTCTTTCAGAAGATGCGATGAAAAGTTCGAATCCCTACAGAATTGAAATTATCTGATATCTTTAGAGTTTATTGCGGAATTTGATCCATTTTGGACTGATCACATTTCTCGATATGGCAATTCAGGCAGTAGACACACTAGTTACCTCTCTTCTACTATTTGCGAAGAATTTATTCAATTAATGGCGAACAAAGTGACAAGTTCAATTGCTGCTGAGATGAAATCAGGAAAATATTTCTTCGATTATTGTCGATTCTATGCCCGACATATTTCACGTCGATCAATTAACGTTCGTCATCCGATATGTACTAGATGACGGTTCACCGGGTTCACCGGGTTCACCTACTGAGCGCTTCCTCGAATTTATTCTGAACGCCGGCCATTCAGCAAAGACAATGGCAGATACAGTAACTGACACATTAAATAAATTTGCAAGCACAAATTAAAAAGCTTTCACCACAATTGGAATATGTTCCTTGTGCAGCTCACTTAATTTAATTGAATCCAAAATGAGATCCATGTAACTCAAGAATTGGAGGAAAACAAGAGAGAAACATAAAAAGTTTATAAGTGACTAGATGATTGGCACGCGCAGATACTTGTCGAAGTTTAGACGGATCGTGGGACAACATTATGCGGGTACTGCATTTAATCGAAAACAACAAGCAATAGAAAGCTATCGTCAGATATCAAGTGAAGGGCATTCGACTTAAACATGAGCGACTGGAAACAGCTTTCATGATAATTTTTGGAGGTTTTTTACTGAACAGAATTAATGCCACAGATAAAAGACTACAGAGTGTAGATATTGATATATTTACAATTACACAGCTTTATTCGTTGATTGATCTAATTACAAAAATTTGAGAAGAGTTCAATCATTATGAGAAGAGGACACTGAGCTTTTCTGTAGTACGAGAAGGATATGAGAAGAATAGAGAAAAGAATAGAGAAAGATAGAAGAATAGAGAAAAATACCAATCTGCTGGCGAAGGAGTGAAATTGACCGGACAAGAGGACTTACGATCAATTTTTTGGGTCATAATTGATAATTATGACCCAAAAAATTGTAGCAAGTTTAAAAAACGACATAATGCATATTAGCGATTTCACAGAAAATTTGTTTTCGTCAACCTATCATCCTTAAGTCCAGCTAAAATACGAAAAAAAGCAGTTTGCAGAAAATATATCTGTCCGACCTCAAAGAAAGTTTTGCCAATGAATGCCATTTTTGGTGCACACTGTTCCTTGAATCGTGAAAATTCAGAAACAGTTTTGAAACGTGAAAATGAATTAATTCAGAAGCACGTTGCAGTGGTACAAAAAACAAAATATTCAGTGTCGTAATCAAACCGGATTAACCAATTAATTAAAATATCTTGTATGAATATCGCAATGTGGAATAATACACACAGAAAGTTGGGAGTTAATAGATGTAAATATAAAACAGTATCGCGAGAGAAAGTATCACGAGAAAACAAAATGGCTACTCTCTATCGATAGAGTCGATAGATCGGCAAGAGCGGGAAATTTAATATCCAACAGCATTTCTACCGAAATTAATGGCAACCGAGCGTGAATCATTCTCGGAAGATCAGTCGAAATATCTATCTATATCTTACATTCCTTCTCTTTTTATAAAACGATTTACCTTTTAACGCCAATTTCCGCATAGCGACTTCTGTTAACTGTTCGTGTTGCCACCATGTTTCTCCCGTCGCCATTGTCGGGATTCGTGTACAATGTCAGTATGTCACTGCTGTTAATGTTGCCGATAATTGGCGGTAACATTATGGTAAGAATCCACAATCGAATTTCTCACGATTGAACGACGATGATCAGCATTTTATAGACGCACTGATGCAAGATTCAACCTTTTGGAATTCTTTAGGAAAAACAGATTCTGTTTGATTACTCGATTGGGCTTCAAAATGAATGAAAATTGATGTATGGAGGTATGAACGGTTAAGTCGTGAAATATCGATTGCAAATTATTAATTTATTTTTAATAATTAATAATTTATTTGCCAAGAGAAAAATAATCTTAGTAGTGTACATAATCTTTCTTAAAAGTAATTTCTAATTTCTAAAAATGTTAAATTATTAATTATTTAATAATTTTCCAATATTATTTTGAAAGTTTCATAAAATGGAAGCACAGTTGCAGTTTATTACAGAACTGTTTCAGATTTATAATTATGTATATAACCTAAATTATAGCAGTTAATAACAGCAAAAAATATTTATCATAGTTTAAAAATGTTCCAATAGTTTCGTAAAACAATAACAGCTACTAACAATCGAGCTGTAAGTTGGCGAGAAAAAGGTACTCAAAGTTAAACGTTAACAAAAAAGCTGGAAACAAGATATCGTGTTTACCGGTCGATCGACGACTTCCGTCGTATTCTTTTTCATTTTTCGGCCAACTAATATCCATGAATGCGCTCCTGAGACCTTCTTCTTTTATTCACTAAAACGATATCGAAAATAACACGTTTCTCGCTCTCTTGCCACGGTCATCGTTTCTTTTCTTATGTCTATAACCTTCGTCATAGAAGTCACCGGTCCTCATATTTTCAGTTTCAACATGGCTAGTGAATGTTATTTTTCGCTCCAAATGTTATTTTTCGCATCGTTGTCCTCGGTAGTAAATACATTGGAAAACAGCATGTATAAAACGGAACAACGTATATACGGATTGACAAGTATCGTTGATTTCGACCTCGAAAAGCTTACTATTTATATAACACGCGTATTTCTTTTCTTCGGAAGTGATTTATAACAATAAGAATTTTATAGGGCCGTATATACATGTGAATATACAACCAATAGGAAATAAAATCTATAATGGTTGAAGTTGGATCTTTTAATGCTTAAATAATTCTATTAAATTTATATACTTCTCTATATATGTAGCCATTTGAACTGCATGCGCCAAATTGATTTTTCAGACTTAGAAACGCAACTAAATTACTGTAGTAATGTTACAAATTAAATTGACAAGCAATTTAAACAAATTTAATTAGACGTCCTATTAGAAAGATCTTAATGTACTGAAAATCTGTAAATAAATTTATTTTTTTTAAATAGTATAATTGTTTTAAGACACTGTTGCAAAAAACGGCAATGATACAGCGCATTCTGTTGGTTAAACAATAGAGATTTGAGTTCGACATGCTTCTGATCGACTAAAATAAAAAAGAAAATAATATTATATTAGTTAATTTTGTATATGCATTTATTTCTTTATTACCGTATACCTAATAGATGAGAATGGATTAAAATTTCGATTTTCGTGGCATTTCCGGAATTATAAAATCACATGCTGCTTCCATTTTTTTATACTATTTATTTTGTCTTCACGAAAAAAATAGACGGGCAATAAAGACGAATACGCAATCAGGAAGTCGCAGTGAAAGTAAGATGAAGTCGTTCATGCGTCGCGTCGCAGCGATGGAGAGAACAATCCGCCCGTAATGTTCGCGAAAACGACAGTAGCAATTTCCCCCCCGTCGTGTCGCTGCGAAAATTACGGCAATCAATAACGACGCATTTTTCAAAGTGGTCAGATGCTGGACTGGAGTTATTTTATATTACATAGCGCTTTCCCTTTTTTGTATCAAAAGATGAGTTAATTATTTAAGTGTATGTATAAAGAGCTACTACAATTGTACATTGCAAAGCGCTCTTTCTTGAATGCAATTATATTTTCTTTACGTCAATCGAATCATCTCGTAATTTTACGAATCATTACTTTTTTGTTACTTTTCGGGAAATTGTTGAGTTTAGCTCCCTCACGTCCGAAATTGATAAAATTAAACTCATTCGATGTGTTTTGATAAAACGGCCGAATCTGGCATCGTCAGAAACAATCGTCGCTTTGTTCTACGAACCGAGATATTAATCGTTAATTATTAATTATATATTAATTTTAAATTATTATTAATATTATTAATATTTAAATTATTAATATTAATTAATTTGATTATTATTCAGATTAAAAAACCTGTTATATTGATGAAAAGTAGTTTATATGAACACATTTTCCTTAACATTTTCTGTCATAATTCAAATTATATAAGAAAAATTTTATTTTTAATTAAAGCAGAGAATATGTAAACAAACATTTTGAATTAAATTATTCGCTACTATAATTTAAATGACATAAGAAAATTTGTATTTTAATTGAATGACCAAAATCTAGTTCCCTTGAACAAAATTGGCTTTCCTGCCACTAGATATATAACGTTGATTTTTATTATTATTATCTGTAGATTTATATGTGTTCGCCTATCTACCTTATCTATAACCGACTCGCGTAAAGGAGACACATCCGTGCTCGCGCCATGCTTAGCGCCGAGACACTACCAGTGTCTCCAGATCTATCCGCGTCATCTATTCACTTAATTATGTAATCTATTCATCTATCTGTGTTATGTATCTTATTCATCTACACATTGTCTATTCATTTTACACGTTATCCATTTGTCTACTCGTATATATCTTATCTATCCATCTACGTCATTCATCTACCTATCTATGTTATCTATCTATTTAACTAGGTATATCATCTATCCATATGTCGATATTATCATCTTTTCATATATAAATTATTTATTTATTTAGCTACATTATTACCCACCTATTTATTCGTTATCTACCTACTCATGTACATTATCTATTCAACTATAAACGTCACCTATTTATTCATCTACATTATCTATTAATTTGTCTACATTATCTTTTCACTCATTTATGTCATGTCTGCTTAACTACGTTGTCTATCTACTTTTATGCTTTATCTATTCATATATATCATAAGGACGTCCTCAAAACATCGCTCGGAGAACTGTGTTCTGTGAGACCTATTTTAATAAATATACTTGAAATATTTATTTTAATTTATTTACTTTTTATGGCATTTTATGTTTGATTTTTTTCATTATATTTTTGAACACCTTTGTTTTGATATATTTGAGTAAAAAAAATTGCATTTTCATTTAATTTCTTTTTTATGACATTATTTTTTATTCTTATAATTATGTTTTAGAATATATTCACAAGATAGTTTTGCGTAAAAAAAAAGTATTGCAAAATATACTTGACGCCTTTTTTTATTATATTTTTAATGTCTTTTCCGGTGGATAATTAATTTAGGTTAGACTTTTAAAGTGCTATCGGAATAGTATATCCTCTAAAAAGTCACAATTTAAATCTCATTGAATTTCCTCATAATTACAATAAAGCTTTTTGATTACACTTAAAGAAAATCTTTTTTTGCTCGTTCACTGGCTGCTAATCAAATTTTATTTACCATATTGATGATATTGAGCGTGAATATGTATTCTATTATATCTAGATACAATACCTAGATACTGTAGCTATATCTAAGTACATTACTTAGATCTTTATAGAGGAGATATCTATATCTGTACCTGGGTACTTTTTTATACGGTACCTTTTAAGTTTAGATACGTAGACATAAGGTATTCATTTACACATTTTATGTCATTGTATTAGAAACTTAATTTTTCATTGTTATACAAATTATCGTTTTTCTCTCATTCTCAACTTTGCGCAAATATTTTTATTTACTTCATTGTCTAAGTAATTTTAGTTCTTATTATTTACTGAATGGCGACTAAAGAACTTCATGAGAAAAGAGTGACAAACTGGTCACGTGACGCGATCTCCTCTGATTGAGCCCAAGCATCAAAGCTTTATAGAGCTTAATATTACAGATGCAGGAAAAATCCCAATTTGTCACATTAGTGAGTAGCATTGTTTTGCATTCTCTACATTTTTACTATTATAAGTTGGAAATTAAGCTAAGTTGTTTTATTCATACCTTTATAAAAAAAACTTTTAAATTTTTATTTTAAATAAAAGTCAAATAGTTTTAACGATTCATATAAAATAAAAAATAAAGTATTTTATAAAATACACGATAGTCTCCATCGCGTATGTACGATTATAATTTTCATCCAAATATTATTTTAATATGTACTACATATGTAGTAGTAGTTGGATGTAAAATAAAACTTGTTTAGGCAGTTCCTTGTTTTTCCGTTTTCTGTTTTTTCCTTTTTCTTGTTATAAAAGTACCTAAAAAATATTTAAATGTTACAAATATTAATTTTAGACAATTTTTATCCCGTTTTCCTTACTTTTTCTATTGTCTGAAGATAAACTTTCTTATTTAGAATTAAGAAATGCAATATAGTGCAGTTAAAAATATAAGTATCTACTTCTAACTCGAATAATTATCGTTCATCTAAACTGAGCTTTATACTTTTTAATCTAACCACTAAGTTTTTTGACGATACTGTGTTATCTCGCATGGACAAAGAACAATGTACATCAATATAAATAAATTTTTCTAAAACTAATTTTAAATTAATTTCAACCAGTTCCTTTTTACATAAATAGATTATATAGAGTATAATAATAATTTTTTTTCTTCTTTCTTATTTATTCCAAAATATTACCTTTCTTCTCGCGGAAATTTGTGAAAATTGTCGCAGCAGATAATACTCCACGTCGCCGTAAACAAAACTATTGGATCATTCCATTGATCATTACTAATAAAAAAAATTTACGATCATTGAATCATATGTGGATCTCTTGTGCGTGTATGTGTGTGCGCGCGCGCGCGCGCGTATCTCAAATCGATTAGCATAATGTAGTAAAGGATAATCTGCAACCGATAATTCACCAATAATGATATTTACCTAGCATACCTATCCACATATGTAACATATGTATATCGATAACTCTATGTATCAAGATTAGTGGAATAATCAATTATATGAAATCATCATAGCTCCGAAGACTAGCAGACAAAAAAATTCGTACGCTATCGCGTAACGTCACCAATCGACCCAATCGAATACACCATGGAGCACAGCATACTGTTCTTCCTCTCTTCCTTTCTTTTTGTCACGCACCATCAAACGCGATGTGTAACTACGTAACGGCGGCGTAATGTAACTATGTAACAGCGAAGGCGAAGGCGAAGGCGACAGCGATGACGAGACGCGCCATGACGCCCGTCGACGATCAACTACCAGCGGCGTCGCGACACGCACGAAACATGTACAGGGACGTTAGTGACTGCCGGCAGCGCAAGCGGCGAGACGAAGCTATCCTCGCTGCTCGCATATCGTGAAAGAAAGAAGAAAAGAGGGGGAGGTTGGATATACGTTGGTGCGAGGCGCGCAGGCGCTGTTTCATTTTAGAGATGCTCGATTCCGCTGGCCGTCCGTCGTGCCGGTCGTTACCATAGGGATCGTAGCGACCATCCGAACCGGTCCGCTAGAAATGTCTGTTACTGTCACGGACGTCTCATCCATTTTGTCATCCCTCCCTTCTCCCTTTTGTCACTATTCCTGAAAAGAGCATATTAATGTAATATCATAGAGAAAAGGATGATTAGGAACACTTTGATATTGATATTAATATGAGGAACTATATACATAAGGACTGGCTATAGCGGCTTGATTTTAAAATAGTACATATAGTACATGTATTAGAAATCTAATATGAATAATTTTTATCTTACCAATTAAATAAAAGTATACGCTCTCCATTTAAAGTATTTCAATATAACGCGACATAAATTTAAATAAAAAATTATCTATATTTATATAATATATTATGTATCATGTAATATGTACAGCTACATATTACATATATAGTTCTACATACATATGTATATATGAAAAAATACCGTTTATCAAGGAAAATTCACAAGAAAGACAAAGAACTGTGCCCAGTTCTTATGGAAATTAGGTCCAAGGTAACACGCGCACGCGCTCGCATGCATGAACACACATACTCACATGGCATTCTCACGCATATGCACACGCAAAAGTTTCAGACGCACCTTGTGAAATGACTGTCCTGAATGCTAGAGCTGTCCAAATTTTGCTATTAATGTATTATAGTATGTATCACTGGTCTTCCCCAAATAGAACACAAAAGTCATGAGGACATCATGATCTCATTCGTTACTTATAAGTCAATTTTTAGGTATCAAATGACGTCATGATGATGTTCTGTGATATCATTATTATGGCTTAATTATGATTTCGTGTTCTATAGCTACCTGGGTCTCTACATTCAGGACACTTCCGCGTAGTGATAACGGATTATACGAAAGATATTGAAGTAATATTCGAAATGCATTTGGTACTATTCATTAATCCGATTAAGGTCGAACGCGATCCATGCCGTCATGTTAGAGACATTCGGATTGTGATGATGAATACCTCTGGACAGTCATATGGTATCTGGAATATGCCCAATACTTTAACGAAGACATCCATGTGCTAGCAAGAGCAATTAACAGTGTTTTAGAGAGCTTCAAAGAGACATAGTAAAGCTAAAAATACGTAGAAAAACCTAAGGTAATAATTAAGCAGTACGCGAATTGGCTAATCACAATAGAACGTGTAAAGCATATTTTAATCTTTATTACGTCTCTACTGTAATTGGTCAATTACTGATTACATCCTCTTGTCTTACGTTTTTATATGTGCCATGGGCTGAAGTTGAAGAGGGATGGAATTCATACGTCCGGCAAAGTTTAATTTTAATTTTAAAACCTTTTGTTTTGTCTCGTGTGAATGTTCCTTGTCGATTAATATGTGACTTATACCTAACTGTTCATTCGGAGCCTAAACTGGACGTAATTCTGTTCTAAAATACCTCGTATATGAAATGAACGTAATATATCTTCATTATATCATTATTTTCATGCAAGTTTTGATATCTAATATTTGCTTGCTATTTAAAAAAGATAATTAATAAAGTATGAAATGTAATCATATAAATTACTTAAATTAAATTTTACTTACAAAACAAAAAGATTAAATTACTTTACTACGAACTCTCTCTGATTGTGAATTATATGGTTCACTCTGTATATATAGCTACGTGTCTCACGAATGGGGTGGCAATAAAAGCTTTTCCTTCCGGCGGTGTTGTGAGTAAAGAGTTTCTTTCGTGTCCAGAAAGTGGAAATCGTAAATGCTTTTCATGCTCGGTCGATCTGTTCAATCTCTTGGAAACCACCTGATTCCATGTAGTTCGATATTGTCCAGTATAAAACCGCTGTCGCGAATTTAAAGTTAGTAATGACTCTTTATTGACGTTATTAAATGCAAAATTTTCCATCTCCAAGCCAATTAAAAATTTTACAAAATTTTTGCTACTTATTTTAAATAAATGTAGTTATGTTTAAGTATTATTAATTATTTCCAAAATTATAGCAAATTAATATTATTAACGTTATTAAACTTTCAAAAAATAAATGTAACACTAAAACAATTAATTGTATTTTAGATAAATAATAAGACACAGAATAATAATAATAAAATGATAAAAGAATTTTTGAGAAATGAAATTTGTGTATAACTTGTGTATGCTTAATAAGTGATGTGTGCAATCAGGAATGTGGGTAAACAGGATCCTCCCCGCAATAAAGTGTATAATAATGTAAATTCTAATCTATATATACGAATATCTTTGAAAATTCAGTGACTATGATTCTATTTGACCTCACTTATGTAATTCTAAAAAAATGCAACATCTAATCATAAATATTTATTTCTACGAACTTTGATTTTATGATCTTCTCAATCATCAGAGTTCGTGGGCTTTTTGCAATTTAAAGCTCTTTGCAAATGGCCATTTATCTTCCGATTTCCCGCTGTGATAATTTTTCCTCACAGCAGAACATGCAACCGTAATTTCGAAAGAAGTGAGTTCAATAGCTAGTTGCGCCAGTAAAATCCATTTTACCACAAATCTTTTCCACCCCGGTGTGCTTTTGCTTCTTTGCAATGTCGATCCCTCACAATGTCCTTCCTAATCCAGCCATACTCTCTCTCTTCGCAACTTAAAAATATTTATATATTCTTTCGGGAGAAGTGCTATCAGATGAATCAATGCTTGGGCATAGAGACTTTTGGGGGTGGAAATATAGTTGACGTGACAAAAAAATTGTTTTAAAGAAAAATGAAAAATAAATACAATGATGTGACATATAAACTTAGAGTAATTATAATAACAATAATAATAAAACAATAGGAATAATAAAATGAACAATATAAATTAATAGTACAAACAATATTAATATAATAATATAGCGGCACACAAACTTTTTAAATTCTTTGGAGAGGAATCTCATTTTAAAAACTAGAAATTAAGTCAAGGGAATACTGAAGCGCCAAACGTGATCGATATCAATAACGACGATGTTCAAAAATTTACTACCAATATACTGAAAATCTATAGTGCACGTGATGTAAACTATAGATTTTCAGTACTAGCAGTAAATTTTGGAACACAGCCAATATAGACTTTTTAATTCCAAACTTAGTTTCTTGCATCATTTTCTGTCTCTGAAACGCGTACATATGTTCTTATCTGATTTACAACGCCATCTCTTGCAAGATCCGATACCTACTGCTAGATTCAATTACTGTTCTGTTTAACTTTCACATCGATTTCAATAATCATACACAGTCAGATGAAATTTTTAGATTGTCCTTTCTCTCATACTAAAGTTTCTAACTCATTTCTACAAGCATAATATTAATCTTTCATATAATCTCTAATGCAATATAAACTTATTTCAAACGTACAAAGTTAAAACTCTTATATAGCACATGTCGCGAATCGACTGCAAAAGCCGATAACAAAACTACAATTTTTTAATTTTTTGTTTGAAGTTGTTGCTTACACTGTTGTATTTTTGACTATACTTTAATTGTGAAAAAGGATATTTGAATCTGTAAATAAAATTAAAGATTGAGGATCTGAAGATTATTCACATTTTATCGGTAAAACAGAACAACTCCAATATTTCCTTAAAAGTGAGATTTTTGCTAAAAGTTTTATCAAGAACGCGCGCGAATAATGAATGAAAACAATAACATTTATCGAGTAACTATTAAATCTTGATAAACATCAGGAAATTATAATTTATTAGAAAATTACTTATAATTATAAAAAAATTATAAGAGTATTGAAAAGTTAAAATTAAGAAATATTATTATAAAAAAGTAGGAAGAAGATAGTATTGATAATTGAGGATTAATTAATAAATTTAGAGCTAATTATATTTGAGTTATTATTAAAATTCTCATTGCTCGTTATTCTCAAATAATGTGTTGAGCATTCGCATTTATGCAATTGTATTTAGAATAAATCTTTATGATCTCGTTGTATATTTTAAGTACAATGTGAATGTTTTAATGATAAGATATTGAGATTGAGGGCTCAGGTGCAGAAATAATTTGTTCAAGCTTTCTCGTCTTTAAAGTTTTCCTCGAAATTTCCCCACAGCCGACAGACATAAAAATATACCTTTCTCGTGGATGAGGCAAAGAAAAAAAAGCACATGGATTCCAAGACTTTATAAGAGTATAAATTCAAGGGATTATGTGTCGCTTAAACTGTCAAAGCCTAGCGGGATTATACCAAAGTCATAGTTCTAATCAGAAACTGTCGAAACTTCAGCCATGTACTCCATATCTTTAAAAGTGTGAAACATGTAAAGCATAATAAATATCTGGATACACGAAAGACTGCTATACAAGCATATACACATATTTTTTAAGAATAAGAACGAAAAATGTTGTAATATGTAATTTATTAATTCAACTAAACTTTTTCTCACTCTACCTTGATCGTAGATATAAATATGTACAATGCATATGTCTTATATATCGTATGAAACGAATAAATTATTTAATTTCGCATTTTTGTTGACATTTTGATCAAATTCTTCAATAGCAATTTAAATTAAGGTCAAATTCTTTTATCATAGCGGAGGCGCTCTTACAATAAACCATTTACCTTGAACTGCCATTCTTCTTACTCATACGTGCTGCCACTAGCGAAAGTTATTCATTGGCAAGTTAATGTGTGTAGTTGCATTTTTTCCTGCCTTCTCTGACACTTTCTCCTATGCCTGTCAACGTTTTATATCTCTACAATCAATAGTCGCGTACATTTGTTATATGTCCTTATATAATTAAAACCAGAATCATCCGCGTATAATTAAAGCCAGATCCCTGTATGTTTCTTCATTTTAATTTTGAAAGATCTAACGCAAATTATCTGCAGACATTTACAACTGAAACATTTTAATGACATATCATTGTATGTCGCAAATTGTTAATTCTTTCTTCGATATGACAAATCGCGGAAGCTTCTTACCTCGTCTCGACATAATTTCTACATAAAGTATGTATTTTATGCGGACAAATGCTGAAATTAAGCTTCCAAACGAAATTACCACTAGATATATTAACCACCAACAACTTGTTGACTACCTTAGTCTTTATAAAAGGGGAACGAGGGCTAATCACGGTGGATTGGTAGTTTATTGCGTCGATAATTCAAGGGAATATTTCGGATTAAATTTATTTCTATTTTTATGTATAATCGAAAATACTTTAAAATGTGTGCGCGTTTATTAATTTGCACGATTATGTTGATCGCAGTGAATCAAGCAAATGCTGTAAGTTAATCTATTAAACAATCTAATATCCAAGGTTAGGTAGTGCTAAGTTAATAAGATAAAAGTTAAGTTAAAAAAAGTTAAAAAGTTAATTAATTTTAATTTAACTTAATTACATTTTAGACTCTTAACTTTTTAATTTAATTTAGTTACATTTTATCGGTAACTATTAACTTTTAATTTGATTTTTTTGAAGTCAATCCTTAGATATAATGCTAATGAGTATATAATTTAGTAATTTTATATTGTATAATCGTTACTGGTGAACAAAAATAACTAGATTAAATAAATAAGCTGTAAGAAAGAAAAATACGAAAAATTATGTAAAATAGTCAAACTTTTTCTTTTTTTTTTTTTATTGTTCGTACGAACCAAATTTATTTTTTTATTAACTTAACTTTTAATTCAATTAATTTTATTATGAATTAACTTGTATTTTAATTAAGTTAAATTTTCAAGGCTGTTAACTTTAATTTAATTTAGTTAAAAAAAAAAGTTAACTTACCCAACCCTGCTAATATCTAACAATCTATTAAATAACTTATTAGACAATCCTATTTTTTAAGTAAAAAATTAATTTTTTTTATTTTTAATTTAAAAAATAAAATTTTAAATTTGTGCATATCCGAAAAATTTTATATCTCTTTAAATTGTAAAATAGTTTACAAGTTATTTAAAAAATATAGAGAATTCTTGAATTTTATAAAAAGTAGACATTACTATTTATATTAATAACAGTAAACTATAAATAAAAATAAAATATAAAAATTTTAAGAAAACATGTATTTTGACCCCCCCCCCCCTACACAAGTTTTTCATAAACATAATTATTACAACATTATTACTACTATTACAACTACTATTGAAAAAGTAATATATTGAAAAGAAGTTTATTTATTCAAAAGTAATTAAATATCTCTATTTTCGTAATTTCTTCTAATGTATATTATACATTGTGTTATTTTATTATTAAAAGCAAAAAATAGAATTAAATTTTATTGTAATGTAGGTGATGACAATGGAACAAATTGAAAAAGCCGCGTTGAGTATGCGAAATACGTGTACATCGAAATCTCACGCAGACGCCGGTAAGTTGTTTCATAATTTATATTAATATTTATGAAGACTGGAGAGAGAACAAAGAGGGGAAGGGACTAAAAATGGCGGATGCGAATACCTATATTATAGTATTCTAGTTCGACTTTCCACGCGAAGCCTACGCCACCTCTCCTCCTCCGCCTAGGAGCGACCAACTTTCCAACTTATTTCTTATTGCCTATACTCTCTTCACTTGTTTTATTATAAAATAGAAATTGCATAAACTCGAAATATTAATTTTTCAATTTAATGATCTCGTATGTGGTCAAATATAATTATATATAAAAATTTTTACTCGGGCTGGGGGGCAGGGTATAATAATATTACTTATTTTTCATTTATTTCATATTTTTTATCACTAAATGTTGCTTATATTCAACAAGAAACTAAAATATTGATTAAATTGTGAATGATTTATACGATTGCAAAATTCAGCAACTTTTTCTTAAATACAAGATAAAAATATTTAAGAATAAATATTTTTATCTTGTATTTAGAATAAAACAATACTTATAATTAGATATGAAATTGAATAACGCACATTATACGGAAATGTATAATTCGCTTGTGCAATTACAGTAAATTCTGCTTTAATTCTTGTTTACGGAACCAAGTATCATCTACTATTAAAGATACATTAGATTATTCTGTAGCGATATACTATTCTTCTTCGTATTTACATACAAATAAGAATTATTACAGTATATATTGGCGTTTCAGTGTAAAACTTTTAATCTTCGTAAATTAATAATTAACCTATTTTAAAATATCTTATATTTAGAAAGATAATCTCTTTTGTAAGAGATCTTACTGAATGTTAGTTTTTAATATAATTTAAAAATAACTATTGTACATTTTGTTCACAACTGTAAATTTGGTGATTAAATATTATGATTTATATATCTGTTAAATTTTGTTACAACATCAACATGTACGTTTCTTATATAATATTTTTTGTCTTTAAAGGAGCTGTTGCGGGAATACAAAAAGGCGAATTTCCAGATGACAATCAACCATTAAAATGCTATACACTATGTATAATGAAAACAATGCGAACTGTAAGAACAAGAAAAAGTAATTATATAACTGTCCAATACGGTCTATTTAATTATTACGATTTTTACTATAAGTCCAATATTGAAGACTGGTGGTCTGATCCAAAATAGGAAACATTTTTTAACAATAACTGAGAATATGAGACATTTTCCAATATTTAAATATATGTGAAGTTAAGATTTAACTTTTCATTTAACTGTGCTTACAAACAACAAATAATGTTGAATATTAAACCGTATTGGGTATAGTTACCTTATTTAACATAATAAATAAAATATACCTTTTTTATAATTAAGTTCAAAAATGGACGCATTGATGATGGCATGATGATTAAACAAATGGATCTAATGATGCCACCTGACATGGCAGGTCCTTTAAAAGTATCTTTGACTAAATGTGCAGCAGAACGTAAGTTTAATTTTATGAAATAAAAATTGAAATAAATTTTAAATAAAGATAAAAGAATTTAAGAAAGAGGAAAAAGAAAAGGGGAGGGTGTGCAAGAGAGAAAAGAGAGAATTATTAAATTAAAATCTTTCACCTTTGACGGCTTCAAAAAATTGATTTTTTTGCTGGTTTTTCTTCCTGTGTAAAATATCCTTGTAAAATGATTTTTTACAAGGGAATTCCCAGTATTACAAATACGTAAGGACACACAGGATCCTCCAAGCGTTTACCGGTGTAAAACAGTGGTTCTAGACGCTATTGGTCATCAAATTATTACTCAGGTTACTACTCAGAAGAAACCAATAGATATCAGTTCTTATTTATTCTTTGACATTTTTAGAAGTCCATAGAAAATAACTGCGACTTTTTTTCTATATACTATACAGTTTAGAAAGCAGAACACCGTTAGAACTACTTGAATCTCATTCTTTGTCATGCATCGCGTCGGTTACACAACCTATATATTCAATGACGGTTTTACAAATTAATTTACTGAAAGTAACAAACATCTTGGGAATCGAACAAATAGCAAAGATATAACCATCAAAAGGACAGCGCATAAAGGACACAAATCATCGCAAGTTATTTTCCTCAAAAAAAGCCAAAACTGGCGGAAAATGCCTTTTATGAAGAATTAAACATAAGCTAATTTTTTTTACGGCCGACAAAGATGAAAATCTCTTTAAAACCTCTTTAAAACCTCTTCTTTTTTTTTTTAATCTTAAAAACAAATTGTCATTAAATAAAAGAGAACTTGTAATAAATAATTTTTGCAGTTTTGTAAAAACCTGCTTTATCAAGATTATCTTTCAACTTCACATAGAGATCTTTATTAAGAAATAGTTTTCATTTATTAATTAGTATAGTTAATTAGTATAAAAATAAATTACAACATAAAAGTAGATGTGTAAATGGAATGTCTTTTGTTTTTACAGCACCTGCTGGCGATGATTGTGAAACAACTTATCAATTTGTAAAATGCAGCTATCAAACGGACCAAGATCACTTCTTCTTTCCTTAATCGATATCAAACGCAAATAATTATGGAAATAGAAAATGATATATTATATATAATAAAAATGTGTAATTACGTTTAGCGTTATATAAATTGTAAAATTGTATTAATTTCAATTCTTTGCGTCAAGACAATTCGGCAATAATCATTAATAAATTTGTAAACTGATAGATTTGTAAAATGATAGGACAAGGTGCAATATACAAAACTATATGCTCGTATAACTATACATAATTATATGTTAATAATAATAATAAGCAATGTGCAATTATATAAGCATTATTTAATTATTAAAATTAACTGATTAATTTTAAACACCGCGCGCAGCGTTACAATAAAGAAATAATAAACGGTCATTAACGATCGTTTGTTTAAAAGTAATAGAAATCTCATTTTAAAAATTTACTAAGATAAAGAATGTATATCAAGTACACAAAAAATATTTAAAAGTGTACAAATCATAAAATAAGTATTTGTTCAAAAATAGGTATAAAACCGCTCTTATTTTATTAATCAAACATTACAGAGACAAATATAAATCTAAGAACATATTTTTAAAAACACTGTGTAAGTTAAATTAACACAATATCTTATTTAATATTTCTGTGATTCTATTGTGATTTCATGCAAACTTGATCGTAATTTTTTGAAAAAGTTCGTAAATTTTTAAGTGCAGTTTTAATTCCACGTTTATGCAGTGACATTGTATATTTTTATTATATCTTCATTAATTGTAACAAATTAATGAATTATATTTATAATAAAAGAATATATAAATCAAATAAAATTTAATCTTTGATTATATTTTTGATACAATTTTAATTATTAACTTTTTCTAATTAATTAGTGTAATTTAAACAGTATATCTTGCTAACAAAAGATTATTTTCTAAAAGTAAGCTGACATATTCTATTTCTATATATTTGTATATTCTTTTATTTCTTATTCTATATGTGCATGTGTTACATATTTTTTTACTTTTTAAATTAACGATTTGCTTTTCAAAATTCTCTCTAGTAAATCTATTTTTTTAATTTATATTCTCAACAGTATTATTAAAAATTTCTTACTTTCTTCATTAAAATTCTAAAGCAAATAAAATTAAAATTAAAGAAATTATAAATTAAGAAAATAATAAAAAAATAATTTTACGTTATTATAGAAATATAATAATTGGAAAGAGGTATGTTATAAGAGGAAAGCAAAAGCTAAAAATATTAAAATTAATTTTATAGCTAAAAAATTGTAGTTAATTATTAGTAAATATTACTTTTAAGGGTAAAAATTATCTTGTTTCCTTGATATCTATTCTTTTATGCATTTTGCATCGTCAAATACATAATCACGAGACCGAAAGTAACGCACTTGCATAATGTACTATGATTATCTAACCTCTAGGAATGACAATAAGACCCGGATGTCAGTATTAGCGTTAAGTATCGTTAATTACATCAACCAAAACGATAATTTAAGCCTATCAGATGTGCCACCTCATGAAATTAAAGATTCTCCTTCTCTCTTACTTCCGTATATAAAAATAAACGAATGAATTTTGCGTTCGGTTTGCAACAGTCAGGTCTAGTGGCGATTCATCTCTATCGTGCTGAAAAAGAGATTAAATGAACAAACAAAATCAAAGGCAACAAATAAGTATGAAAGGCACTGGTACGATTTTCTTCATTTCATTCGTGCTCATGGCGAATCTTCAAAATAGCGAAAGTGTAAGTTCTTAAAGCGGATTTTGTTGCATATCCACGTACCGTATTATCGTTATATATCAATTTAATAATACTGTACAATGCTCCTTTGCATATTGTAATAAAATTTGGATACACAATCATGCATCCCCATCCACATAATACGCAACGATATATATGATACGCGGACATACAACTAATAATTTAGATTCGTAACAAAGATGCGTAAGTACATCAATAAATAAGCTATATAACTAAAAAAAATTATAAAAATTATTTATATTTAATATTATAAATTATTACAAAAATAATTTAATGTTTTTGCAAAATATAAAGCAACAGATTGACAAAGAAATAATTAAAATTTTTATTGATACACATCATAAATTATTGAACACAATCATAAATATCCATCAGTAAGAAAAGAACTCTATCTTATCTAAGAAAACGTTTAAACTGCTTGTTTGTTTTGAAACACAAACAGTTTTACTCTTTTTCAAAAATTACTACACGTGCTTATGCAACACAGATCTCCAAGGGACGTCCTAAAGATGTCTAGAGGACATTTATGTTCTTTGAACATCCTAAGGACGTTCTCAGGATGTTTCTCGAATAAATCTCGTATTATATTGGATAGCAGCTTTTATATTATTTGGATCAAAAATTTCACAAGTTGTAATTATTCTTTCTCGAAGATCTTGAACATTACTTATACAGCTAATAAATATTACTAATTAAAATAATGTTACAAATTTGATATTAAACATCAATAAAATATATTTGTTGAATTTGTCTTGAAGAAACTTTAATATTATAAAAAAAAGTGCTTGGTGCTATTAAAAAATTCAAGGCAAATTTTTATTAAATTTTTTTTCCAATTTTTTAATGTAAGTAGTTTGCATGAAACAAAAAAAGATTCATTGATCTAATTGTCTTTAAACTGTTCGAAACATTCAAAAATCGTATGGAACGTTAAATACTCATATATTTATTCAGACATTTTAGTATTTCGCATTTTTCCACTTATTACTAAATTATTTTTAATTTTGTAGAAAAAAATGTCCATTGAGGAGGCAAAGGAAGCTCTATTACCATTACAAAAGCATTGCATTGCGAAAGTGGGCGCAGATCCAAGTATGTTCTATAAAAAAACTGCAGTCTTATGTAATGTATTACAAATTTTTATGTAATGTGACCAAACATCAAAATCTTCAAATATTTAGACAATATAATTATATAACAATGCCCTTTAAAATTTAGATACAGTTTAATAATACATAGTGCGCTATTTATGCGCCATTATTTCCAGGCATTTTTGATGGTTGCTCTGCAATCCTTAAGGCACTTCCCTCTTGGAGCGAACAGTCATATATTCACCCCTAAGTCGGTTAAAATTGCAAAATTAAATACACTGACTGTGCAAAACAATTCTTTGATTTATGAAGTATCACGAGTGCTCCGTCGAAATGTTCGTTTGCTCATCCTTAACTCAAAAGATATACGAAATTTAAATTTTCGGGGGCCAACTTCTCGCTAGCCCCCCAATATTAAAAAATCCAATATTTTTTTTCATTCGTTTGCTCACGATTGCTCCGTCGGAATTTTTGTTTTCTCACCCTTAGTTCAAAAGTTATACGAAATTTAAATTTTGGGGGGCCAACTTCACGCTAGCCCCCCAATATTAAAAAATCAAATATATTTTTTTTCCATTCGTTTGCTCATCGTTTGCTCACGATTGCTCCGTCGGAATTTTCGTTTGCTCACTCTTAGTTCAAAAGTTATACGAAATTAAAAATATTAAAAAATTCAATATTTTCTTCTGCATTCGTTTGCTCATCGTTGGCTCACGAATGCTCGCATTCGAACGGAATGAGCGCAAAAATTTTTTTTTTTTTTCGGAAATAGGTAGCGCATAAATAGCGCATTATTCCATAATTTTTTCATTAAATTTGATTAAGTGGGGAGGGGGGGGGCAGCTAGGCAGACGTGACTTAGGGGTGAATATGACTGTTCGCTCCATGAGGAAGTACCTTAAATGTTGCAGCGCAAAAACCAAAAATGCCTGGAAATATTAGCGCATAAATAGCGCATAAATCCTGTTTATTTAATTTTCCGAATCGGTTGTTTAACGTGTGGGGGCTGACTGACTGCCTACTCAGCCCCGCCATAAAAAAATTTTTTTTTAGCTAAACGGAATGAGCGTAAAAATTTTTTTTTGCGTAGATGGGTAGTGCATAAATAGCGCATTATTCCAGAATGGTTTCATTAAGATTTGATTAAGTGGCGGGTCGTCTAACATTTGCCTAGCTGGCCCCGCCACTTAACTAAATCTAAATGAAAAAATTACACCATAATCAAAAAATCTTTAAAATTTCTATAACATTTCCATCCGCCATATTGGTTCAGCCATTTTGAATTTCCAAATTTTGAACACGAATTCGAAACGAGCAACCCCAATAACCTCATGATACCAATTTTCACCGAAATCGGAGAACTTTTAGGATTTCCGTAACATTTCCGTTCGTCATATTGGTTCAGCCATTTTGAATTTCGAAATTTTGATCATGATTTCGGAACGAGAGACCCCTAAAACCTCACGATACAAATTTTCACCGAAATCGGAGAACATTTAAAATTTCGGTAACATTTCCGTCCGTCATATTGGTTCAGCCATTTTGAATTTCGAATTTTTTATCACGATTTCGGAACGAGCGACCCCTAAAATCCCCGGATAAGATGCCACGTCGAAATCGAAGCACTGCAACATCACTTTGAAAAGAGGTTTCAAAAAAGCGTGACACGCCAATTTTAATATAGGAGAGAGAGAAAACATAATAGAAATAAAAAATATATTTATGATTATAATATTGATTTGTACTTAGAGATGATCGATGATGCAGCCAAAGGTATTTTTGCATCGGATTGGAGACTTCAATGTTACTTTAAGTGTGTAATGCTAAATACAAAAATTGTAAGTAAAATTTTAGGATTTTCTATAAATGTTTTTTAAACATAGATATTTTTAAAATCATTTAAATTACATAAATAGAAAAAGTAGAAACAAGTTATGTTTGCAATGCAAACTGTTGTTTACTTTTACTATTACGGACATTTATTGTTCCGGTTATCCGCCACAACGTGATCTTCTATACAAGCAACTACATATAGTAAGAAATGACCATCAATTCGAATTTATTTATATTCCCCAAACAAAATTGATATTGATAAAAAAAACTTGCATACAAGAAGTAACTTACGCATTTAGCTGTTCTTTTTTTAAGGAATTGTTTGCCTAGTTTTCTAGATTAATTTACAATCTTGGCGATTACCTACATAAATATATTTATCTTTCTCTTTTTCTAGATGAAGAATGACATGATAGTAGAAAAAGCTTTAAAAAATATCATAGAAGCCATGTTATTGGAGGAATATGTACCACCTGCTATGAAAGCAATTGAACATTGTCTACCAATTGGTAAGCAAAATTAATATATGTATACAATTTTTTAAATAAAACATCTATTAAATTAAATAAAAAATAATTATTATCACAAATCTTGTAATGTATAATTTGTTTGTGTTTATTTTCTATTTATATCTATTTTTACAGTAAAAAAATTTAAAGGATGTGAATTAGCATATGAATTGGCTAAGTGCGGCTACGATTATGGTGCTTCGGTAAGACAAATTTTTAATTTCACAAATATTTTTTAACTGCGATAAACAAAGTTTTAATGATTAAAGAGAAAAAAAAGACATTAAGAAGAAATTTAATATCTTATAAACTTGCGTTTATAAACTATTTATTATACGTACATTATGAGTTTATAGAGTATTACTTAAAATGCTATATAAATTTATACATTGTACATTATAAATTGTAATGAATAGAGTTCCAAAAAGGTGAATACTCCGATTTTGTTGTCGATTGATATACCAATGTATTTTGGTGATCTGATTACAAATATGATGATGAAAATTATCGACGAAATCATTTTCAAGGTCAAATATAAAGAAACGTATTTTTTTTACATTTGATCTTGAAAATGATTCACCCGCATGAAAAGTCGTTACACCTTTACGCAGAGAAGGTGGACTTAAAATTAATTAAATGTCTTTTAATAAATTAGTATTCACAATTTCTGTTTCTTTCAGAGTTCATTTTTCTAATAAAGACATCTCTTTCAATGGATATCCTTCATTTGGATAATTATGGGAGCAATTTTGGCTTATCTTATATAAGTCATATAAGGAAGCCATTTCAGAATGATTATACATTACGAATAAGATTGAGAAATGTTGCCAAATATACAATACGTTAAATATGTTAATTGTATATGACAAAATAAAAATTGGAAAACATTATTAACATTAAGTTGCATTTGCACATATGTATTATCGCAATTTCTTAGCAATTTCTTAATTTCCATGCAGTCCTTATGATTTTTCAAAACATACGAAAAACTTTTTCGTTCCATCTATCGAAATCTTGTTCAACCCCGTTATTTCTGCAAAACTGCATTCTCGCAACTGCCTAATCCCGGAGTTTGGCATTTGTCGAGTGGTAGGTGAGCTAAATTGATTCTAACCCATGGGATTTCAAGGAGGGTGAGGTGCGAAAGAATCTTGCAGCATGGAGGAAGGGAATGACGTCACAGAGTGCAGGATACGCAGGGAAGGAGTACGTCAGAGGCTGCGTATAATGAAAGAAATAGGGAACAAGGAATAAAAAATAAAAATTTCAACCCATAAATAAACGTGGCATCTTCTCATATAGCACACAGTAGATGTCTAAGAAAAGTTCTAAAGATCGGACAGCCTGGACTATGTTCAGATTCCTACCAGAGTATCACCCAGGTATCACTCTATCCTTATTGTTTACTGAAAGTTAAACAAGGATAACATGACATCTGGAAAACACTTGCGGATGGGAAACTGAACACGCCCCTGAGGATGTCCCAACGTTCTGAGAACGTTCGCAAGAATATTTCTAGGATAAAGTGTGCTGCATAACCATAGCATAAAGTCGCTCGACCAATGAATATCCGACATAAAAACGCCATCTTAATTTTACATAAGACGCTCATTATAGTTCAGCGGCCTTATATGACTATAATTATGCAGCTTATGTCATTTATATCTGTGTTTGCTGGGATCAGTATGTGTACTTTAATCGTAGAAAAGGAACGGTTTTGCAGATGCGAATTAAAATTCCTTTTCTACGATTAAAATACACATACTAATGTAAGAATACTTTTCATGAGTTCAAATGGCTCTCTCAATTGTATTATCTATGAATCAATTATTTAATATTATTTGTTATTGACTAATTATATACATAAAGAAATAATTAAGAAAACAGTATTTCTTCCTTTTAAATATCCTATTATTTTTGTTGTAATATTTGTTAGAATATTAATTATAATATCTATGTACGTATATATATGTATAATTGTTTTAATATATAGCATAGGTTTTTTTAAATATTTTTGACACAAAACAAGGTACAGTTTATTTCCGTTGTGCAATTTAAAACTCTATTAATCAATTTATAAATTTGCATAATAATCGATGTATCAATTAGCACTAGTTCAGCACAATTATTACGTAAACGAACAAATTCTAATTAACTGCTTTTACTAGACGTATTTGAAAAATTCATCAAGACGTTATCAATCGCTCTGCAAATATCTTCAAAAACTTCTGTCTCATCTCTTTCGCCATCGATGATCACTAGTTGTTTTTTGTAATACCTAAGGATAGGCTTAATCATTCGACTGTATTCTTTAATTCGTTGCCAATTTTCATCGATACTGCGATCTGGCCTCTCAGTGACGGTGATGGTCTTGGCTAGAACTCTGTCTATTAGTAGTGATTCTCTAACATATAAGTACAGGACAAGATCTGGCGGTCGAATTTGTCTATTAAAATGCTGACACTGTGTCTTCTCCCTAGGAAACCCGCTCAGTAGGAAACCTCGCGTATCATGTAAGCTGCTTAGCATCTTTGCCTTGATTAGTTCTACCATGACATCTGCGGGAATTAATTTATCTTCCGACATCAAATACGCCAAGATAACGCCTCTTTGTGAACCGGTAGTTACTTCAGTGCGCAACAATTGTCTGCTTATAATGGCGCAAAAACCGTAATGTTGTGCTACCCGTGTACATTGTGTCGCTGTAGAAAGAAAGGATCAAAATTATTCCTATTTTAAAGAAATTAAAACTAGTTCCATGCCATTATCTTCAAATGTAATAATAATATTGTGTTTAACTTGTATTTTATACAAGGCATTTTCCAGCAAGGATATAGTGAATACAGTGAATTATTTCACCCTGTTTAATATTAACAGGCAACAAGAATATAGTTTATTTGTTCGCGTTGTTTAAAATCTGTAAACATTTTTGCAATGAGATAAATATATATACGGATATTGGAAAGAAAGAAACCGAAGAATGCAAAAAGTGTAAGCAATGCGGACAGACCTAATAAATCATTGTGTTTGCTTATGTCCTACTTGTCAGAAAATGCTAACATATACATTTTATTTTAATAAGTACAATGCATTTATATTATACAATTATTTCAACAATATACAAAAATTTAATATTTTGTTATTTTATATAATATATTCCAAATCTCTTCGGGATTATTTAGTAATATTTTCATTAGCAAAAAGAATTTGCAAATATAAAAAATATTAACTTTATTGATTTGACTACTTGAAAGTGAATTTTATTCGTATGTAAAGTCACAAATAAAAATTCAACGGACACTTTCCTGCTCCCGGACCTCCAATCAGAAAGATAATTGGCAGTCCTGATTCTTTAACTGGTGTAGCATCGAGTCCAATACTTCTTGGTATCACAGCACATAAAGGATCGACAGGTCGCACGCAGTTTAGGCCCATCTTTATCTTCTACAAATATTATTTATTGTTTTAAAATACTTTAAAAGTAATTATTAAAAATAACTTTATTTGATATTTTTTAAAGTAAAGTTATGTAAATAAAAATTTTTTGGTACGTTTGAGGAGACGCTATTTATGTCATCTTATCTTCATCGTTTATCAGACATAAAACGAGAATAAAATGACACAAATAGCACCAAATAGCACTAATAGCGTCTCTCCGAAACGCACCTCTTACATGACATACTAAGATCCTTGAAGTTGAAGCTTTAAATTAAATATTATATTCATGATATAATGCGCGGTCTACAATGGCAGTAGCAGTGAATGAAACTGTAAACCCGGATTCTCATACGGACAACAGCGCTCTGATACCGAACGCAGATTGGTGAAAACCCGGTTGTGGGGGTAAAATTTACCCTCATCGCCCGGTTTTCTTCAATCAGCGTTCGGTGTGAGAATTCGGGCTAAGAGTAAGAAATTGACCAATCACAGTCGAATGTGAGTAGAATAATCGACTGTGATTGATCAATTTTTTATTCTTACTTCTTACTACGTGTATCGTAGACGACGAATTAGAATATAAGAGGTGCATTCGAGGAACGCGCTATCAGTGCCATTTTTATATACTATCCTTGTTTTACGTCTAATGGACGATGAAGATAGAATGACACAAATAGCGCTAATAGCGCCTCCCCGAAATCAGTCAAAGTATTTCGCTCATGAGATGCGCAACGTTGATCAGTCAAGGAGTTGCCACAAATGCAAAATCAATATGGCTTCACTTATAATCTGTGACAGATTAAATTTAGGTTATACGTTGTCACGATGCTATCGCCCAGCTAACGCTAAATTCCTGAAATATTTATAAAAGATTCCTAAAAACCCAAAAAAACATTCCGAGAATATTCTGGAATATTCTGAAACATTATGGAACGTAAAAGTAACATTCAAATATTAGTTTAAAATTGCATTTATATATCGTTACATATTCCAAGAATGTTCTCTATATGTTCCGCAAAATTTAAATTTTTCCAAAAATTCCACGTTCGATTGTCCTTAAATCAGTTTTTAAACAAAATTATGCTTTGAAAAACACATTTCACACTTTCATCTTAGAGCCCAATCTTGGGGCTTTACAGGCGAAATGCTGCGCTCCTTATTATACTCTCTCCGAATTCTTGTTAATGAGTAAATGCTCTCTGCCGCGGCCCTCTATCGGCAGAGATGTGTACTGCTCACTCATGAGTGATTTTCGTGATATAATGTCATACAAGAAGTATTCATACAATATTCTACATTTCATTGATTCATTCGTATATTCTGTAACGATTCTTTCACTGTACCGGAATATTCGACACATTGGGAATACGAATTGAACTTTCTACGAACATTTAACATTAGCTGGACAGTCGCGCTACATTTAAGGTTAAACTTTTATGGTTGTTCCGAATTCAACCCTACCACCATCATGCACAACGAAACACCTTGTATTATTCTTACATCGTGGTAATATACAGGGTGTTTTCGGCCACCCATACACCCTTTTTAACTTCATAAAATAAGGTCCAATCAAAAATATATTCAGATAATTTTAGGATTTAAAAATACTATTTATTGTAGCTTTATTAGTTTGACTTTAGGTGGCGTCGTCGAAGTCACATCAATTTTTAAAAATAAAAATCCACACTGTTTATACTCTTGTAACTCATCTTAAGAGCTTTTCGAAATACTATACCAAACATGGTTTTTTAAATACTTTTTGTAATATTTACCTTTGTAAAATATTACATGTGTTGGTCAACAAACTTTTTAAGCACGTTGATTGGCTGCAGAACAGAAAGAGACCCTAAGATTTGCACCACATCAATTTTTTCAGCAGTCGGTAACGTAGTTCGCATCATTCTATAAAATTGATGTTGGTGTCGCTAGTATACGGAAGCTTCAAAAGGCCTGTTCTTTTTTGCTGAACTCTGAACTTTTGCACAGTTCATATTTCTTCCTTTTTTCTCCAGGAAGAAAGAAGAAGAAAAAAGATGAAAAGGTGCAAAAGTTTAGCCAAAAAGAACAGGCCTTAATAGTCAAACGAAAAAGGATGACCGCTCTCAGGTTTCTCTCTGGTGAGATTAGGCTGGTATATTTGTCGTATGACAAAGTTTTTAAGTTTATTGATTGGCTATGGAATAGAGAGATCCGACAACTTCTCTTTCTTACAGCCAATCAATAGACTTAAAATGCTTTGTCGTACGACAAATGTAATAACTGCTCAACACTGTAAAAACCTACTAAAATTTACTGTCATTACTGAAATTCTACAGTTATCTGGTAGACGTACTTATTTTGCAATAAAACCGTTAATTCTGAAAGATTTATTAACTTAAATCTAAATTAAAATCATAAATCTATTATTGATACGCTAAATATAATCATAAGAATACGAATGGAAGACTACAATGCATTCTGGTGTTACACTATGAAACTAAACCGTGTTCTAAACCGTGTTCTAAACTTCCAATAAGTATCTCATATGATAGAACACAATGGGTGCTTTCTAATTGCTTGACACAATGTAGCAAATTATTTCTCATATTTTCAGTGTTAAATAATTTAACCCTTTTAATTACACATTCTTTGTTGTCATAATAACTTCATAATCTTAAAGAGTTAAATTATTTATTAGCACTGAAAAAACCTGAGAAAAAATGTTATATAATGGACATATTATATATATATATATATATATATAAAATTATAATTTTATATAATTTTGTGTAATTATATATAATTATGTGTGAAACATTTTTCCCGGGTATTCTCTTTATATCTCACTTATAATTGTATAAATAATTATATTGATTAAATGTTTTTATTTTTTTATGACAATGTTTATTTAACAATATTGAGATATGTATCTTTATATTAATTTTGTCATTTTTTCAACATAACCTTAAACTTCAAAATAAATTTATGAAAAATAAGTTAATATAAGCAAAAATATTAATAAATATGTACAACATACTGGTTTGATCGAATCATTCACACTATTATATAGTTTGCGGCCGTGTATAAATTTATGCACGCGGCCGCAAACCTATATAATAGTGTCAATGATTCGATCAACCAGAGAGACAAAAAAATTCTTTTAAAAAGTTATAAATTTTCCAAGTTTTTGTTTATAACAGTTTGTCTTATTTTACATAAAAAGAGCCAAAAATTGGAAGATTTAAAATGTAATATTATTATATCAATATTCATAGACTTTGAGATGAAGATGTAAATATGTGTAGAACATGCATTTATGTGTGTCGAATCTAATAAAGGAAATGATAGGCTTAAAGGAAGTTTCGGAATTAGCTCTATGTGTCATTAATGAAGATGAACAGATATGCCAAGATACGAAAGAATTCTTCCATCAACTTGCTCAAAAAGGAAATTAATCTATACAATATAGTGTCTGATATATTATCACACTTAGCAGTTAAATCTCAAGGAGAAATATTTCCAGGAAACCATTAGGTAAGTATAGTACATACTTATAATATCTATAGCAACCAGAAATCTGAACAGTTTATCAATATGGTTATAATTTGCAGGAGTATTCTCGGCCTAATGCAGAAGGAACAACAAATTGATACTATAATTGATAAAATTTGCGCTAGATTTAATTTATCTGTCACAGAGAGAGACAGTGACATGATTTTTGCTACTGCCTTTCACTCTTACAATTCAGTGGAGAGAATGAAATAATTTATGTTTAAAGGGATCTTAAAGTCATCTGTTTACTGATTCAGGACTTATGCACATACAATTTATGAGTCATTGACACATTACTACATACTACTATATCAATATCGAATGCACACATTTATATAAATTTTCTCACTAATCTTCATATTAAGTATCTAAATCTAATTCTAAAAATTCAATTGTTTGTTCATGTAATCTCTAGTTGAAACCAAGATTGTTTTATACGTACAAAATATAGAATTTATATAAAGCAAATATTGTTACGAGGCGATGTATCGGGAGCCGGTAACAAAACTGTAATTTGCCAATTTTTTTTCATTTTTGGCATAAAGTCAACCAGTTTGGACTACGTTATCGTTTATACTTTAATTGTGGAAAAGGATTTTTTAATTTGTAAAAGCAATTAGAAAAATAGTTATTTAAAAAATAATCGGTAAAACAGATTTTAGGATTCCCTTAATAACATATAATTTATCAGAAGAGAAAAATTCTGTTTTATCTTTCTTAAAGGTATACGATGTCCCATTAAAAGTTTATCACTGTTGGAGAAAATTTATTATAAATCAGTATTAATGATCTTGCAACGTTTTATTGAGCAAACGTAGAAAAAGGCAGATGCGTGAAGGCAGTTTGTATAGAATTGAAAGATAAGATACAGGAACTTGTGAAAGCTAAAGATAACGAAATGACAGATATCGAAATAATCCTAATGATCTCGAAAAGAAATAAATAATTCCAAAATACATAACTCCAAAATTATAACTCCAAAATATATAACTCCAAAATCATTCTCGAAAAAATATCTCGAAAAGAAAGCATTTTTGAGAAGAATGATTCAGACAAAAATTGTAAGGTTTAAAAAGCTTTATTCACTGATTACATCCGTTTGACTTTGAGTGATTATTTGATTTGTAAGTAATCTCTCGTATATTTGAGTATTAATGTTTTCTTCCAAAAAAATGGCCTTATCAATGACCATATCTACATCACATCATGTATATATTTATTTTTTGTGGGTATCACATGCAAGTCTCACCCAAAAAATAAATAAAAAATACAGTAATAACGAGATAGGGACTTTTAGATAAATAACAATAAAAAAAGAGCATAAAACCCACGTAAAATTCTATTTGCGAATTATTTTATTAAATCTTTATTAAATATGCGATATGTCACATGAACGTCTCGGCCTTCATTAGGTCATCAGTATGTTGATCAGCTTTACATAAAAATAAAAATCCTTATAAAACATAATTACTTATTGCAACACTACATCTGTATTGATGAAAAATTCTTTGTCTAATTTTTTGATTGTTGAAATGTGCTCGCGATGTTCGTCAATATGTGTGGATTGTCGTCAAACATTATTATACATATTAAGAATAAGACGTTTTTTTTTTAAACTTAACAAACTCTATCGCTAATTATTCTCCAAAACGAAATAAAAATGAAGATTTTTTTCTTAATTTATCGATCACCTGCACGTTCTTGAAGTTTGGTCATTTAAATTCGAGATATCCTGTATATTTGTGTTCATGATACATATATTTTTAATATTTAATACTTTATTAATACTTACTACGTAATATTTAATACATAATATATATACTTAAAGTATTTTATGCCAATAATATTTTTTGACGCCTCATAAATTTTTAAGTGATTCTAACTGTGATAGCTATAATAACTATCATATTTGTTTTTTTTTTAAGTTTCATATTAAATAAACCATTCCTTCCATATAAATTTATGTGTGCATCTTTTTCATGTCAATCTCCCAGCTAATTCAAAACTTCTTTATTTTAAGAAATAAGCATGTTTTTTAATTCCAATAAACAATGCATTTTGGAAATTTTCAATTTTGTTCGTTTATTAAATATGTATTTCTTCAGTATTATAATAATTTCTTCAGTATTATAATAAGCGTTACTGTAATATCTAACGAATTTTCCAAAACTGTCATTATGCATTCCATCATCCTTAACATGTTGTCATCTGATCAATGCTTCAATGTAAGAATCGGAAATTGGCCACATCGCAGTACCGAAAGTGAAAAAGTAGTAATTCCCGCCAACCTTTAAACCGAAATAACTTATATAACACCAAATATTTTTGTTACTTCTATAAACAGGATATCTATTTTAATTGAACAATTAAAACATTAAAATATAATGTCGTGGAAATTTTATCTTAAGAAAAATTTCTAAAAATATATTCTTTTTCCTTTCTACTACATACAGCTTTTTTTAGTATGTTCTTTGTACAACAAATCCCGCCGTTAAATATCATTATTATATCGAAGGTCATAATTTTTTATCAAGTATATCTTAACGCAAAACACAATCTGGTATTACGTACGTCGTTGTGCTAAAAAAAATGTTTTCCGAGAAGTCACATAAAGTACATATATACCTTTATCACACATGCATGAAAATAACGCTCGTCTAAGGAACATTGCACAAAAGACGCGCTAAGAAAGCAGAGGCGTATAAATTTGCGGGGTGATGCTTGAGATGTGCGCACCGATCGGAACATCCCCTTTGAGGTATTCATCGAGGGAGGAAGAGCAACTTCCTCTCCGCTGCTCGTTCTACTTTCTAGCGTGACATTAAACGAGGCGAGCGAGGGTTTGATGGATGTCTCACAAATACTCGGTTTTTAAGAAATTGGTAGTAATTGTTATACACCTCGAAAATCTTAATATATATCTTTCGATAAGGATATATATTATATAATATCTGTAATTACGTATCTCAATCTCAATATGTAGTAAAAATTTATAGAAATTATGTAACTCTGTCGTGTTAAGTTTGCGTAACGTAAGCATTATGACAGAAATCATGCTTTACGCGACAAATGATCGACTTAATAATGTTATAAGTACAAATTATAATTTAACGTTAACTCTATTGTATATTATTTACACGATTGTCATAACAAATAGAAAAAGTGATGAAAAAGAAATTATAAAATAGGAAAATAATCGTGAAAATAAAAATATAACGAATAATATATAAATTTCCATATATTATTTCTGACAATGTGTTAAAAAAATTATATTATATATTAAGTTTTTATCCAAAAATTAAATGGAGATTGATGAGATACTCGAATTAAAAATTAGAATCATTGTAAGTTCAGGATCAAATTAAATCTTAATTTGTATCATATTTGTTTATAATAGTTTTACTTATTAGTTTATAATTTACAGTTTATACAATAAAGTTGCATTATAAAAGATCTGAATATAATTTTATCATAAATACGCAGTTTTATGTAATGTAAACGTTTTACATTATTCAAATATGATTGATCACTCAATATACTATTTCTATTTTTCCAGACGTACATATACAGTGTTCCAAAATATATACGGCTATTTTTGGTGTGCAAATAGAGCGAACTAAATTTAATCAAAAAGTCTTGTACTATTTTGCAATTTTCACAATAGTTAATGAAATTAATTTCTAAAGATTCGCCCAGCTTTTCGCCAAATACAAGCGTGCAGCGAGATATGATCATCCAACGTGTTGTTTTTTTTTCCACTACGCGTAACTATAATTGCCGCTTATCGCTTATAATAAACAACTCCCTGCGCTTTTATTACGACACGTGAACGTGCATTTAGTAGTATAACCTGCTTATTTGGCAATTTTTAGAAATGAATCTCTCGTTACCTGTTGCGAAAATTACGAAATAATAAAGGATCGTTCGACTCAATTTAATCTGCTCTATACAAAAAATAGTTTTAAATATTCTGGAATGTCCTGTTTTGCGCGCGCGTATGTGTGTGCATGTGTCAAACTATCCTACCTATCAAACTATCACATATATGCATTCGCATAATCGCGCGCGCGCGCGCACACACATACATTATTCCGCTTCACAATTCCCGATATTCCACGCAAATTACAATTGTTGCGTGCATACCGACACGCCGACGCCAAATAACTTGACTACTCTGTGTTCGCAATCCCTTCTATCCCAATCTATCTTTCAGCGTGAGAGTGGATGGGGTTGGCTGCGTTTATGAGGCCGTGGGTCCGAAATTGAAAAGCATCCAGCTTCACGAAAGGAATTGCAGGGGAAGGGCATGCAGCAGTCGCCGACAAGCGAAAGAGCGTATCAGAGGGTAATCCTATTGGTAGATGCCGTCGTCGCGACGTCCCGGCGTCATTGGTCCATCCACGATCCGGGCGTGGCAACTTTCATCTGGAGGGGTTGTAGCATCCCTGGCAACGATTACCAGAAAGCAACTAGGGGTTCGCGCGACGGCAGGAATCCAGCATGGCGGCGACCCAGCAACCTCTAGACACCGTCGAGCTTTCACCCACCACAACCACCGCTGCCATCGCCATCACAACGATGCTCAGCGTCGCGTGGCTTCGGCCGTTATCAATTGCTCGCACCCACTCTCCTGGATCTCGCTCGATTTGTCCGGGAGAATACTTCAGGAGTCGAAAGTTCGATCGTTCAATTAATTACTCCGTTAGCATCTCCTTTTGAATGCTGTCTCTTCGGTGAAAACGACAAAAAAGATTCCGTGTCGGTTCCATTTTTTTTTTAATTGTTTGAAATATTTGTTTAGAAAAACTCAAATTTGATAAATAATATAATGTTGGTAAATATAATTTATTGTTTACGTAAATGTAGTGTGTGAATTGAGATTCTGCAATTATTTTAATAATCTCGCTAGTTCTGACACGTAACTTTCCTTTCCATAAGTTATCAAATAAAACTCTTACATCACAAATTATATAAGAATTGATCAAGTTAACGTTCCTCAAAAGTTTGTTTAATCTAATAAAACAGAAAATTTGATTTAATTGTTATTATTAAGTTCCGTTTATAAATGTTTGCTCGTCAATCATTTTACCGCATCTTTCGAAGGTTTGATCTTAGCAATGTTACAACGTAATCGCTTTGGTATCGGATA
>NW_017296956.1:1905904-1921901 GCF_001594075.2 Trachymyrmex cornetzi
TCGTCGGGGGTGGGAGAGACCAGGCGTCATCAGAGAGGATCGAAGGGGTCGGCGCAGGCGCTTCAGCCCGACGACGGGCGTCGTGGCGAGGCACGCGTCAAACGTGGAGGCTTATAGGTTAAATCCTCCCGCTCCTCGTTTTTGTCGTTTTTCCGGCATTGCCTCCTGATCCCGCCTTCAAAAGTGCCGGCGGACCAATCGGCGTCGGGCGCTGCTCGCCCGCTGCCTCCGACGGCACGGCAAGCGCCACGACGACGTCGACGGCGGTGGCGGTGGCGGCGGCGGTGGCGGCGGTGGCGACGACGCCAACGTCATCCACGGGTAACAGCAACTCGCCCGACAGATCCCGGATAGGGATGCCGCAAACGTCATACGCCAATCTAACATCAACGAAGGATCGTTCCGCTTACGCGTCAATCTCGAAGCGGAACGTCGATCGCAATACCGCGTAAACGTTTACCCCCCGGCTCGATCCTAATCGCGGTATCAAAATATCTTTTCTCACCTCACGTTCAACGTCGCGTAATCGCGCCGGTCTTAATCGAGCCTCGTAATTTTCGCCTTTTTTGGAATTACCAAAGTGTTCCATTCGCTGATACCGGTGATTATTGGATTGGAGAACTGGACCATAGATTGAGAATCGAGTCGGGCGGTTAAAGAAGTTGGTGATAGAATAATGAGGGTGGAAAATCAGTGATTAAAAGAAGTGATCTACGTTTTACAGTGTAGATTTTGAATCTTAAATTGCTCTGCGCGTGAGTCTGCATAATCTTTAAATGGCCATGAGCATATTAAAGCTTTACTTTGAAATCACGATTTTTAATAAAATCTGGATCAAGTTCTCGTCACTAAGAAGAACGAAAAACTTTTTGGTAGAAATTAAAACTATATTAATAAGATGGCTACATTACTAAAGAAGACTAGAAAGGATTATTGTTTAACTGATATTTACTTTAGAAAAGAATTTTTAGAAAAAAATATTTGAAATCATTCTTTTTTAACGTCAGTATATTAATATCGGTTTAAAAAATTCTTAGGAATAAGATTTTCTAAATTACAAGAATAAATACGTCAAATTTATTGCAATATTTTGTTCGTTAAAGCTTAAATTTAATCTTCATCAAAATGAGTTAAAATCATGGACTAATTTTACAGATATTTCATATTAAAACAAGTTAGTTTCGCTAGGTTGCAAGAAAAACATATTTAAACGGCGTTTATATGTTTTATATTTTATATTGAAATCCTTAAGTCACGGTATAAAGGAGTTGTATAACGATTTTAGCGCGTTTGACGTCTGATAACGAATGCTTGAGGAGGCACTATGAACGGGGCAGCGACAGTCACGGCGACTGAAGATCATCAGCATCAGCAAACACAGAATGAAACAACTTCGGAACATCCACGGAGTCCCGCCAGTCCACTGAGTGCTAGACACGGTGAGATAACACAAAAAGTACATTTAAATGTTGAAGATATAATAACAAGATTACATACGTATGAACATTTTAATAAATTAGTCAAAGTTTTCATATTATGCAGGAAAGTCGAATTAAATCAGGTTTATAACGTTTTAACCTCTAGACGATACATTGATCTATAGTTTCCATGCACACATTTCTGTGCTTTATTTATTTATATTGTCAATAATTAATATACGTATGTACACGAAACGTAATATAAATGAACAGAAAAAAGGCGTATTTTAATTAATTGGATAGTGTCTTTAAAGAAGGATAATGGTTTATTTATTTAATTTTTAACGTTGAGCAATTTATTATAATTTAAAATTTATTTATAGCGTATGTCAAACACGCGTGTTAGCGTACATATTTTCATATGCAATATGTACAGCTCTTACAATTTTAACTATCAATATAGACATAATATTTAAGTATAATAAAAATTTTTGCGAAGATTAACTGAATTTATTATTAATTTATTTAGCTCTTTATTGTAAATTAATAATATTATTATTTTTTGTTGCGTTTCTTTATTTAACCTCGATGATGGATATGGTGAGCTATGACATACGAAGCGTTATCATGCATGTCAAAAGGGTTAAAAAGAAAGCATGTATTTGATAGGCGGAATACGTAGATGTATGCGTTATAATGCATCGTAACGCATCTCAACACTTTTAACACATGGAAACTAAAAATAAAGATAATTATCAATAAATGATAATAAAATAATAATATTGAGAGAGATTTATTAAGACAAGATTTAAAAAATTAAAATAAAAAAGATTTGTCAGTCGGAAAAGAAGCAATGATAAATAAATATGTATATGTACATATTTGTTTCAATTTTTGCTATGAATGATTGAAGATGTTTAGATATATATTTCATAGTCTAATTTTCTTAATGTTGTCGCGACATTTCTTTTACGGCATAATGTAATACGTAATATATTACGTAATGTAATGCGTAAACTTGCTTCAAAGCGCGATTCTTCTCCTTCCGCTTGCGTCGGGTCATCCGAGATTTGATTATTCTAATGGTATAATGGCGTTGCCTACGTGTTACCCTCTTTTTCCATTTATATCTCACCCCACTACTGTAACTCGTATAAAAGTCCATCGCGGGGGTGAATCTGTGTGCATTCTATCCATTGCTTCGCAATCCGTCGTTTCTTAGAGGAATGACTCTCTTTTTGCCCATTTCACTAATCTTTTCACTAATTTTTTCTTCAATAATTATGATATTTTCCAGTTTATTACACTCTAGAAAATGTCGGTGTCAATTTAACATTCTTGTATCTATATAATTCTCACCAACATGGCGTGGATTTAAAACCTCTGGTATTTATATTAACATTATCTCTCTCTCATGGTATGGATTTAACACCATGGGTGTGTAGATTTAACATCCATAGTATTAAATCCACACTATGTTGGTGTAAATTCAACACCATCACTATAAAAATTATATAGACACCGCATGGTGTTAAGTTCACACCGCTATTTTTTACAGTGTACAGATTGTCAATGATCCAAAACGCATATATATGTATATATACGTATATATATAATACATATCTTCTTATTACAATTCTGGTTTTTTACCTCTGACATTAAAAGTCTTATATAATCTGAAGTAAAATCTAGATAAACTTTATTTAAAGTATAATTAATTTTTATCTATTATATATACATGTAATGTGTGTATTGTGCTTCTGTTGTTTTATATAATTAGCACATCGGATGCATTCAGTAGAACGCAACAGCTTACAATCATTTTATGATTGTCTGCTGAACAGTCCTAAAAGCACTCGACATCTCAACATGTTTACTCAGCAATTGCCATGATTTCCAGCAAATTGAAACTCAGCATACATTTACGCCGAATCTCAATCAAAACGCATTGACCAAAATGGCTGTCTCCAATGTATCATTCTTGGAAGTACAATATACATATGTGACAATGTAATTAACAATGTGATACAGACATTTTTGATGCACATGAAAAGTTCCTACCGTCCATCACTGTCAATGGAAGATTAAAAATGTGTGTAAATAATAGCTTAAATATATTTTATGTATAAGTAAAAAATATTTTCTCCATATCATAAAAATTAGATTCTTTTATATACTCACACATGCAATAGCTAATATCATAAGGACATTTAATAGATCACTTAATGTTCCAACTTATCAGTTGTGCAACAGTTGCGTTCTGCTAAACGCATCCATTATGTTTCTCTGTATAGCTGTAGTATTAACTTGTATTTATTTATTATTAAATACTCGGTAAATAGCAGTATTAATATTACATTTGTCAACGTTAAATATTATCATTTCGGTAACACTACTTTGTTATCTTTGATAACAAATGAAAGATTTGTTCTTTCTTTCTGGCTTTTGAAAAATGAATACACATACACTTTTGCAACGTAGCTGTTTTTTTTATTTTTTAATAAGAGTAATTATGTAATAACATTTATAAGTAACATGTTTCTTTTAGTAAAAATAGTAAAAGTGTAAGAAATGCTTATTACTGTTGCATTCGCGATGTATTATTGAAATTAGCAAAAATGTATCGAAAACGAGGAACAAATTTTTTTTATCTTTCTAACTAGTGCAATCCCTGGCCCCATTCACAATGACTCCCTCTAGCTTTTCCCGATGATCCTATAATACGAGGGCGCAGGTGGCGCCTTGCCATCCACCAGCATTGATATGCTAATGAAATTTGATGCCCCTGCTTTCGCGTGCGTTACTCTCGGCGCGGGTGGCTTATAGTGGGTGTGTATTTTATATTGGGCCATCATTTTTCTCCTTTCAGTTAACCCCGCACGATCGACAGATTGCACTGGAACGAGATTTGATTAGCTTAATGCCATAATTTGCAATCGCGTGTATGTGTATGTATGCGCGTTCTTAGATATATGTATGTATTTTTTAAATATATACACATACTATATATATGAAACTAATTTGAAAATAAAATATAACGATTTTACAATTGTTTATAATATCCTAGTTATGTAATCCGCAACCTAAATAATAATCGATGATCGATTGTCACCGATTTATGAATAAAAAGATAGTCATCATAAATCGATCGTATCTCAACATCTTATTTACCAAAAAAGGATCTTATCATCGAACAAATCCTTTATCCAAAGATTGAATCAGCACTTTAGAATATATTCTAGTAATCGACAGGATTAGAGGGGGTATGTTAACGAGTTCGAAAAGCTCGTACGCTTATACAAAGTCACGTGAGTTAAATTACAATAAGATTAACATCGACCGCCTGACGTGATTTGATAATGATCAGAAACGTTTCAACAGTCAGATTGTTTGAGTAGCAAACGTGTTCGAAAATACTGATAAGATTTGGATTTTCGAAATGTTGAAAAGAAGAGAAATTTTGGCAAAGGTAGAATATCTCTTTTTCTGACCGCAAAGTTACTGTACTTGATAGCTTCACAGGCACCCTACGGAAATCTTTGTTCCTCCTTTGCGTCCCCGAAGGCTTACCGATGGATTGCGGAGGCAAACAATATTTACATCGGGAAATGAGTTTGGAAAAAGCTCAGGAAGTAAGAGCGCTCGAATATAAATATTTATATCAAATGAATGAAGGGACCGGGACGATTCCTCTGTAACACGCGACGTAGGGCAACACGCGTTATCAACCTGCAGAATTACTTCAATCAAAATTTTGGGAACCTATCACAACTTTTCCTCCGTAAATATACATATTTCTATAATATAAACGAATATTAATCGGGAATATTTATGTAACTGCATCAAACACATTTTTCAAACATTTTCACTTAGCATAAATATACTTAGATAGTTATATCACAATTAAACATCATTTTCTAACAGAGCGATTACATTTTGCTTTATTTTTATTCGTGTCTAATAGCAAGTTTGTTTCAATTAAAGCTACTTTTGACAAAACGCAATTACAATCCTTGAAAATTTATAACGAAGAATACGACGAGATAGTTGAATTGATGACCATATGATAAGGAAAATTAAATGATCCAGTATTATACCTCCTCGGTGACAGAACCCTTACGGAAAGAGACACTGAAAATTTCGAAAAAACACTGAAAATTAAGTGTTAACACTCAACTTTGAGTGTTAACACCTAATTTTCAGGTGTTAATACTCAAAGTTGAGTGTTAACACTTAATTTTCAGTATTTTTCGAAATTTTCAGTGTCTCTTTCCATAAGAAAAGCCACACTTAGCAAATACTCAGTTTAAACTCACATCGATTCTTAGACACGTATCGTTTCAAGATGAAACTCGTCACGAAATCGGTCTTAAGTGCTTAGTCTTAATCATTCCTACTTAAGCAGATTATCGACATCAGATGGGGTAATGTTACCTCTTAATGAAGACACAAAACTAATCTTTAATGCGGAAAACCATGTATGTGAGAAGCGGGTTCGCTTCTCGAGTCGAAGTCGGATCCGCGGATTGTGAGACTATGAACCAAGCGCGGAGCCAGCCGACGCCTCGATTTTATTAGTCACGCCGCCGCCGGTGTCTTCAATAAGGCACGAGATTCACCGGAATCGTATTTGTCAACCGTCCGCAAACTCGATCGAAAACTTGTTTCGACCTTGTTAATTTCGCGAGGTCAAATAAAATTCGTTTAAGATTTATCACATGGATTGACAGGATGATGCCAAGGTAACGTCTGCGAATTTCATTGCGCTTTAGTTACTTAAATATGATTTTTATAAATCACCGTTATAATTAAGTTACGCATTTATGTTAACAACAGTTAATAATTTTCAATATTTTTTACTGTTATTAATTTGAATTTTCTTTAATTAAAATTAAATATTTAAATGATCTTAAAGATACATATGATGTTTAACTGCTGTTACACAACACAAGATGTCTTGTATCTCGACGGAAAAGGGAAGAATCCGTTAGAATCTCCTTTGTCGAAGGTTATGAGAAAACTTTTAATTTGGATATTTATAATTTACAGATTCCTTCAGCTAGAAGATTCTTCTAGCATTAAGAGGATTGCAATCATAAATCTAGTTTACCCAGTATTTCGTAGTTACATGATATTCTTCTATCTTTTAGAGTACCATTTTAAGATCGTACATCAGGAAAATTTTTTAATATTAAGAGGATATCGCAAAAGAACAAAAAATTTTTTTTTAATACAGAAGACTCCAACTCAACAATTTTCATACGTCTTCTTAATGTTTCTTTCTTACGAATAGCGCGTCCATCTCGTGGCGAGGCCACGTACTAACTCTTAGCGTATCCTTTTATTTCAAAAGATTGTTCAAGTTATTATAGTGGAAGTTTCTATAAAGGAATTTACTCTTGGTCATAACTCCACTTTTTTATTAGATGAATACGTATTATAGATACACACACACAAACATATGCTTCGTATAAGATTTTTCGCTTAGAAGAAATGTTAAGAGGATTTCGTCGCTTGTCAGTAGAACTTTTTTTTTTTTTAAGTAGACGTTAGATGGTATGCACAATTATTTGATGTGCGATCGAGTATTTGCCGACCCTTGTTCTTCGAAATCAATCAAGAATGTGGCGGGGATTTTACGATCTGCCCTGGCTAGGGTTGGTCGCCCGAAACTGCGAAAGGGATTTCTGGGATTAAGCCGAAAGTAACGGTCGACTGCTCGAAATGAAAACGCCGAACTGATTGTGGAAAAATGATATTTTGATCATAAATCTCGAGCCTTTCATCATATTGCCAAGAAGCGGTTTTGCGATCGAAAAAGATAATGAATTGCCACAGTCAGATATACCTATAACTGCAATTGAGGAAATGATCCGATTTTATTTTTTCCCGCTTAGTCGCGATATATATGTATAACGAATATACAAAGAATTATATTGATTTTCGTTCAAAATAAAGTAATTATTTAATATGTAATAAATGAAACTAATTTTTATATTATGAACAAAATTCTAAAAAATTATAATGTTAAAAACTGTTAAAAACTGTTGCCTTTTTGTCTCATTGAAAATGTAATGAATTAAATTAATAGAAATATGTAAATGCCATAAGTAATTCAGCTAAATTGGAGCTCGTTATAATTAAAACTGTAATTAAAGTTATAATCACAGGTAAGCGCGAGGTAATTTAACAATCGAACGATATTTTCAATTAAATTGCGCAAGGATCAAACTAATATTATTAACAATTCCAATTTTATTTTATATTTGTAATTTGCGTGCAAATATCTCCACAAATACGTTTAATAAAAGTACGAAATTATTCGATGTTTCGATCTAAAATGAGGAAATATGAAGTGAGTGTTGAATTACAATAATTCTCTTTTACTACTTTTGGCGATAACATGTTCCCCGAGAAAATTCGCTTTTAACAAACAAAAGTTCTTTTTTAAAAAATTTCGACGCGGCGACGTCTATATGGAAACAATATACATTAACTTATAATTCTCTACTCGTATTGAATCCTTTTATTATTGATACAGATCGTTTACAGTTATAATTTGTATAATTAACATGTTCTTTGTGAGTTCAATATCCTTTTGATACTAAACTTGTTAATTTAGACAGATTGTAATTTATAAGTAATAAGAAATTAATGTACTGTCACGTATCCGTAAAAACAAATTCATATTGTATATATTTAACAAAAAAAAGTAATATTTTTTCTAATTTGCATGTCTTCGATCAGTAAAAAATGAAAAAGATCTATCCATATATTTTTTTTAAGTATTGAAAATATCGACTATCCTAATTTAGACACGCATTTTGAACTTTAAATACCTTTAAGAAGAAAATTTATATTGTTTGTTCATGTAAGCTACTAGTCTGTGAACTACAATTTCGCAAGATTATAAAGCTTTTATATCAAGCAAATGCTACGACATTGATCTACGTCATAATGGAGTAAGAAATGATAAAGATCTCAATTTAAACAATTTTTTTCGTTCTCGGCATAAACACTCAACTTCACAGACACGTAATGTGTATACTTTAATCCTGGAAAAGGATTTCAAATCCGTAAAAAAGGAAAAAAATAAATAATTATATAAAAATTATTGTGTTTAATCGATAATACAGACGATTTTAGGATTCCCTTAACACTAATCGATGGGTAACACATACAATCATCACGATTGCCAACGAGAGAACTAAATACAGTTTGTCTTAGAAGAGAAAGAGAGAGAAAACGTCCTGATACTTTAAACTACTGTTGGCACTTCTGCGAGTTGATCGTCGATTAATTTAACCAGAAGTTGATGAAAGAGCCCTTAAATGCAACGGCACATCAGTGCAACAATATACATAAAGTCGATTGATAAACTACTAAAAAATATACAGACATTATAATTTTGGCCTCTATATTTTCATAAAATAAATAGGATCTTTTTATGTTGCTTTTACAAATCTTAAAAGTAGTATATACATTTCTCTTCTTGTATTTTAATATACGTTTAAAATAAGCCCGGGAAAAAATGGTCCATATATGATTGTACATGATTGTACATGGACACATAAATCATGCACCAAATAATGTATAATTTTGAATGCTAATATATTATCATAAATGGTTAAGTATATATTCGTGCATGGTCATATACATTCACGTACAGATTTGTATGGAATCATACAAGAACGTATGAGTTATTATACGACCATCCATGATCATATATGTATAATTCCATACAGTAGTATATCGAACTCTTTGCACAATACATGATCGTACATTGTTATATACATTCATACATAAATTTTGTATCATCTGACTATTCATACTAATAAAGCCATTTTGCAACTGTTGCAAGTTCTCTTTGTTGAAATAGGACTATTATTAATATTGACATTCTAATGTTAAATTTTATGTTACAAGGTGTCCGTCGGCATGTGTTCTTTTTATCCAATTGTAATAAAAATGTTATTTACAGAGATTCCTAGTGAGAAATAATAATGGAATCGACGAATTCGATATCGATTTTATTGTCATTTCTCACTGGGTTATTTTTTATAATGATTTTTTAATATTTGGTACTGTTCTGGGGAGATCGGCAAACAAATGCGTGAAATTTGTTTTCACCAAGTATAAGGGCGACCCTAAATTGATCATGTATGACTATGGAATATTAGGTCTGGTGGAAAAGTTTTACTGAAATTTCGCTAAAAATGATACAATTTCAGCGAAATTGCTGAAAATTTCACTGAAATTTTCAGCTAACATACTGAAAAATCCCTGAAATTTGTATGAACTACTGAAATTTTGCTGAAAATGAATTTTTCAATTCATTTCATAAAAACCGATGAAATTCAACTGAAATTTTTCTAAAATGCTAAAATTTTGCTGAAATTTCGCTAAAAAGTGTTCCAAAATATGAAATAGTTTCAGCGAAATTTTTCCACCAATATTTCTTTTTCTCTTTCTTATCACATCCTAATTATTGCAAAAATTATGTAAATAAATTCGCATTCCAGACTCCGGCGAGAGCAGCGTCATTTCCCCGGGTTTGCCGGAACGTTACAGTCCATTAGGAGCAACGGGGTCTACGTCAAGCCACGATCCTTATGCTTCCCGATCGGTTCAAGAATGTCCGGTACCCCTCTGCAGAGGAATGCCGACGGACTTTCCTCTAGCCCGGTCACCGTACCTAACTGCACTTGGGAACGGTCATCCGCATTTGCTGGGTCAGGTACAGCATCAGCAGCAGCAACAGCAACAGCAGCCACAGCAACCACAGCATGGCAGCAAACCACCACGTAGTCTCGGCCTTATATGCGTGGTCTGCGGCGACACTAGTTCCGGCAAACATTATGGAATACTCGCCTGCAACGGCTGCAGTGGTTTTTTCAAGAGGAGTGTTAGACGAAAGCTAATATATAGGTGAGTCGAAGTTTCAATGATCGGAATGTATTATTTATACTCATAGAAATTGAACAAATAGGAATGAATTATTGGAGATTTCTTAGAGAAAAAGGTGGTAGTATTATGGCCAGTGTAGATGTCATGGATCCTCATATCTCCGCTATTATAGGCAGCAAATTCTAGTGATTACTTATGAAATTATTTGTTCATTAAGTCGTAGTTATACCATGACGTTAATATATCAATACACAATAATCAGTATTTATTACAAAGCATTTTTATTTTCAAACGTTTTGAAACGTTTTTAAGGTACACTTTAGCATTTATATGATTACACATGCTTCCTCATTCTCAATGTGGTCTCCTAAGCGTATACTGATTGCTGCTCCTTTTTCGAGGTTTTCGTATCAAAATAATTATTCCAGTAGAATTTTAGTGAGTATAATTTTAATCAAACAAATTGGGCATAAATGCGATTTATATTTTCTACGATACGAGAGATTATATGATATACAAGAGCATTGAAAAGATAACAATATTCGTTATGATCAAATATCCTTCGCGCACAATAGTTCATCGACGCACTCGTTAACAGTCTGGCAACTCAATCCGTGATGGGAAAAGAATTGTATACCGCGGATATCATCGGTTTCGGCTTTCGAGGACCGTCGGGCACGACGCCACTTTACATTTCAGTCACGAAGCCGAGCCTGTTCATTTTTCAAAAAGCACGCACGCACGGAGGGTTAATAGCTAGCATATCGAGTGCTGCATGCGCCTGCGTATTCCTAACGTGGAGTGGGACAAGCGAGAGACCGAAGCGGCCGATTCCGACTCGCGTATGAGAAGGATCCGATGGAGATGGATGGTCGTTCCCAAGGGACAGTAATAGTTCCTCGTACGAGCGCCACCGGCTTTACCACCGGTTCAGATATCCGGATATAACTCGTCGCCGATGCGGCAACGGCGGCCGTATAGTGGCGGTTCTTCGGTTAGCTCTCGATGGGCCCCCGGCGGATTCGACATTACACCATTCTGCATTGTGGCCCGGCATTATAGGATGAGTTTACTCAACTTTGCCCACATGGCTCAATGTTTAACTCGATATTAACCCCGGATGATTCGCGCTACCGATAATTTCTTTTTAATTTCGACATTATATATGACTCTTTTCTCCCTCCCTTCCTTTTTCTCTTCTTCTCTCTCCCTCTGCTCCTCCTCCTTTCTCACCCCCTCCTTCTCTTACACTTCTTCTCCTCTTTTTCCTACTCTTCCTCTCCACCATCTATTTCCCAGCAAATTAACATTACTTGCCAGTTTGACATTAAAGTATAGTGACAAAAATGTCTACTTACTTGCTAAATTATAATGTGCACATTTGACTAACGAATATATTAAGGGAATGAAACACATTATAAAATAATGAAAGAAATAATATTTAATGAAAAACAAATATATTAACTTCAGCTATCAAAGTTTTCATTTTTGAACACAAAGCAGAGACAAGGAAGATGCAGCCTTTGTTGTTGGAGTAGCAACATTTGCGTGCGAGAGTTCAAGTACAAGTCCCGCGGGAATCTGTGCGAACATTTCGTTCTTGTCCACGCACGATGCACTTAATTGCATCTAACCGATCCATGAGGATTTGCGCTAATCCGACGATTGTGACGGCGCGCCATCACGGCGAATCGCGTCGGGACGCATCTGTCGTATTTCGGTCCCCTCTCTGCGGATAATTGGTTATCTGTGCGGAGGCTCTTCAGTCTTTACTGTGTTATAACTGCCCGACGAGAGCGAAACGGCATCCTCTTGTCTTTCTATTTTCACAGACGACAAAATTAAACGTCGCACAGTAGTTTAAAATTTGAAAAAGCTGGCCAAAAATCAAATTTTCAAAGTTTGATTTCAATTTTCCAATTACATGATATATTAACCCGCATCTATTACGTCATATATAATAATTGTTTGTTTATTAAACAAATAATTTAAAAGTACTAGCACAAAGTTTAACAATTTAATACGCGTTTTGTGAGTACAGTATTGTGTTTGCTGGTACAGCATTAATAAAATACAGATTTTTAATTTATTTACATAATGCACTAATAACATTCTAATTTAATCCATGGATTGCACTTGGGTGCGAATTTTCACAAAAAAAAAAAATTCGAATTTGATATGTATTTGAAAAAATTGGTTTTTCTTAACACAGTTTTGAATCAAATAACGTTTCATTTTTTGAAAATTCAATATTACCAAGTGATTGGCTCAATTTAAGAATACCGCAGTAGATGTCAGTATAGACACAGACGAGTATAGAGATTTCACCTTTGCAATACTCGGTACCGTGCCGTTTAGCGGTATCCGTCAAAGCGTTTGCGCAGCCGGCCGCACCTGACGGCGCAAACTTCATGCCCTGTGGTTGGACATTTTTAAAGGCTCACCGTTTAAAAACTAGTGATATACATTTTGCTATTGATATTTTCGACTTCAAATTAAAAGTTAAGACCGTAGCGTTCATTATTTATTTAATTATTATTAAAAAGTTGTTCACAAAAGAAATTTTATGGAATTAACGTAATCTCTTAACGTAAATGTAATAACAATGAAAATAAAGAATTCTGTAGCATGCAATTATTTTGAGATTATTTAATAGCAATTCGTTGAAATTTATATAATAAATGAATACAGTTCAATCATACGTACTTAACATTCAATAAAATGGATTTGCTTTCCTTATGGTATCATTAATGTAAAAGGATAATATTGCACTTAATACGCTGTTTATTTGACAATTATAATACACGTAGCTGTCATGGTGAATAATCACACGTGAATAATCTGAATATTCGCGTCATCTCGCGTATTCGCTCATACTTGTAATTTCTCATGAATTCTCAGAGTATTTAAAGTACTATCAGTAAGTACAAATCATAAGTACAAAGTGCAGTCACTGTGCCAGGCATTTTGTTATCTGTAAGTGGTAGCAAAATTAATATACCTCATGTATACATTAATAAAGTCGTAACACTGGTGCAGCTGTTGTAGCAATTGGTACTTGTGCAGCTTTAATTTACTTTTTATACTCTATAATTTGACATGCTATTCTCTCTGTACGCGATGGGTCCAAATCTATGTATGTAAAATAAGTAAAATTCCTTTTGAATATCGTGAACGAAGCATAATTTAAATGATATATTTGCTCGACTCTTTTCTGAGAAAGCTAATAAAAAATTACTCCTCATTCGTGGCTACTTTTATTGATTATTGTTATATATTATGAGCAAGATAATTATGTTTTTAGAATATAAATACTAATAAAAAATATTTCAGAAACGCATTTTGTGCGTCATTTTGATCTTGTTGAAGAGTTCAGTGAATTACAAACAAAATAATGATGTGTCCCTTTAAAATGGGACAGAATTAAACAATACGTACCCTCTTTTTACGCAAACACAAAAAGTAAAAAAAATGTGGCCTAAAATGGAAGGATCCAAGAAAACAAGATATATTATGAGAAAACTTTTAAATTTTTGTCTCACGTCACTTACTTAGTTTCCGGTACTTTCCAGTTTTAATTTAAAACGCTAGCGAAAAATTCATACGGATCAAAGCTATCAAATGTTTTTTGCTTGTTTAAAACATGTATTTTTGTTTAAAACTTTTCCCTTTTGTTTGTTAGAAAACACAAAACAGAATATTATAATTCGAGATTAGATTTATGAGAATAAATCAAATTAAGGGAAAACGAAATTCTATTTTCAGTCACAGAGCGAATCTTAATGCTTATAAATATTTATATACATATCCAATTCTATAAATCGTGCGTCGAAATCTTTTACAATCTTGAAGCGCAATCAAGGACAAAAGAGTAATAACATCACACATTAAATTGACAAGCCATATTTAATAATTTTTAATGCTAATTTACATCTAACGAGGATATTAATAATTTGATATTAATAAGACTCTAAGGCACTGCATTTACTTGCACATTTCGGCCGATTTTTAGTTCCTACCTCTTACTTCATCAACCCGCGCATAGCCTAAATGCCTATCGGCGTGGGTTGAAATAAGGAGCAGGAACCAAGTTAAAAATCAGCCGAAATGTACAAGTAAATCCCAGCTCCACTGTTCTAAAGCCTAATTGTATCAACGTTACTTTGACTTAAGGCTTAAAACTCTTTTTTTCGGCTTTAAAATGAGACAGAGTTTTATGTCTCGCTTAAAGTCAAAAAGACGATGGTGCAATCAGGTCTTAAAGCTATGAATAATTTTTTAGAAAAGTATTACCTTAGTCGGGATTCAAACCCGGATCTACCATTCAGGCGTCTTCTCAATTTGATCATTCGAGGCTTCGGTAATATTCTTCGCAATAACTTATCGCAAAGAATATTATCGAAGCCTCGGTGATCGAATTGGGAGGATGCCTGCACGGAATACAGGAAATCCGGTTGGAGTCACGACTGAGGTAATATTTTACGTAATAAAATTATTCGCAGTTTTTAAGAGTCTTATTAACATCAAATTATTAGTATTTTTAAAGATTGTAATGCTCATTAATATCAAGAATTATTAAATTGCTTATCAATTTAATATGTATTACTACTCTAGTTCTATTTATGATTGCGTTTCAAGACTAAAAAAAATTTCGGCGCGCTATTTGCAGAACTGAATATGTATATAAATTCATACCGATATATTTAAGCACTAAGATTTGCTTTGATCAAAAATAGGATTTCTCTTTCTTAATTTGACAAAAACATTGTTTAAAATATTAAAAAACCAGTTTTTTACCTACTATAAATTTAATATATATTTAATTTACATGGAAGATCAACTTCAAACGCATTCAAGGTTCGTATCTTTTGTATTTTATGATTTGTTTTAACAATAGCATATAAAGACATATTATTTTTTAAGCATCGGCTTAACCGCACTTATTATGCTTGTCCTTTCCGCAAAGTATATACTCGTCGCGTATGAGAGAATTAATGAGGCTTTCTGCCAGCGCAGTTATCGCTAAATCACTGTTAGCACGATTTTAACAAACGTCAGTCACAAGAAATCGAACGCTATCTTGTCCTGAGGCGGTGTAACACGAAGGGTCCGCCAATAGAACCGGTCTCTTGGCGTGGTGCCGTCACGTCAGCGGGGGGTTCACCGTGCAAATTGATTTGCGTTCACACCCCAGTGGATCCGCAGGGCACGAGACTAGTACCCTCCTGCGAGGACCCCTCTCCTGTATTCATCCTTCAGAAGCACATCATACATTTATTTACGCATCTCTCTGTTCTACAAGCAGCTGGCATTGTTCGCCTCATTGAATTACCGGAAGCATGTGCTACTGGTTATCACGCCCGTCGATCGTCCTTCTTCATGTTGTCGGATACACGTAATAGATGCACTGGATGTGCATTGTTTATTGTTAATATCAGCAAAGCGACAGGCTCATTGTAACCCTTTAACTAATAAGCCTCCATTAAACCATCTTTCTGATGTAATATGCTGTTATGAATACTAAGAGGGGATAAACGACGATTAAACTATACAGGATGTCCTCGTATAAGTGGTCATTCCTCTTTATCTTGTAACAGAGATAGATCTAATAAATATGTTCTCAAATTAAACGGCTTTAACTAAACTTTATTGTAAATATATATATATATATA
>NW_017296956.1:1922024-1931823 GCF_001594075.2 Trachymyrmex cornetzi
TATATATATATATATATATGTATAAGCACAGTGGTTAATGAAAAAAATTATTTATGTTAGAAAACGAAGAGATGTGCATAACTTTTGCGCAATAAATAAATATTTCGATATAATAAAAGTTGTAGCGTTTGTTTTAATGAGTATAACGATATATGACATAACAAAATTATTTAACAAATTATATAAGTTATTTTGATTTAAAGTTTTGCGGGCGTCTATTATCTCTTTTTCTGACCCTGCGATGTGGCCAACTTCCGACTCTCGCATTATGATTGATGTGATAATATGAGATTTGTTCGCATCGCATGCTCCAACCTTTAACATGATCCAACATGCTCTTATCATAGCTCCTACTCAACGAGCGCGTTGGAGAAAATAGAAGCTATGACAGGAGTGTGCTGGAGCATATTGGAGAATGCGACGCGACAAACTTATTATCATCAGGGTCGAAATTGAAAGATAATAATCGCTCGCAAAATTTAACCCAAAATATCTTATATAATTTGTAAAATAGTTTTGTTATATCACACATTGTGTGTGTGTGTGTTCGTTCGAACAGATACTACGACTTTATTATATCAAGTATTTACTTTATTGTGCAAAAATTATTATACAAACCTCTCCATTCTATAATATAAATAATTTTTTTCAATGGTCACTTTGCTTACAATAAAGTTTAGTTAGAGTCGTTTAATTTGAGACCATATTTATCAAGTCTATCTCTGTTAGTTTGCGAGATAAAAAGAACTACTTGTACGGAGACATCCTGTGTAATACATTGAAAAAGATTATAAATAATTAATGCAAAAAAGTTTATTACTACTAAAGAGCATAAAAATGAGAATTAATAATTTTTTATTTAATCTGTTCCGAAAAGAGTACAGAGTTATGTTACTTTATATACTACTTATTATTCTTTTAAAAAATTCATATAGAATATTTTATATTTAATAAAATCTTCTCCCCTTATATTTAAATTTTTGTTTTTCTGATAAAAATAATGATTTTAAGCTTGCGTAGCGTCGAATTCTAATAAGTTTGTCATCCTTCGCAAGATCATTCAATCCTTGACGACAACGTTTCATCAACAATCGTCGTAGCTCCGTAGCTTTTGTCCCTGGCGGAAAGTTGAAGAAATTCGGACGCACTTGTCGGAAATCCGGGGTGCGCACTCTTCGGGACGTGGTGCTAAATTCGATTACTTTCATTGTTGAGATAACTCAGTTATCCCTTCGAGCTGACTAACGTAAAGAGGCGACTGTCCGGGGTCACGTACCTTCTTCTTATCCCTCTTAATCTCGTCCAATTCAGCGACAGTCCCTGCCATTTCGTTATCAAACCTTAAAGGAGTCCTATTTTCCTTCCCTTGTTATACACAGCATGGATGAAACCTCTGTGATTTAAAACCGAAAATCTTTATGCAATCCAGGTTAAATCCCTGACATCATCATAAACCTTTTTTTTTTCTTAACTATCTGCGAGGTAAAAGATTTCAAATATTTTAAAACAAGTAGGTTTCCGGAAAAAAATAGTCTATGTATATGTAATCATATATAAATACGAACAATTGTATAAGTAATGTTAAGATAGAAACACAGGATTTATATGAATAAATCAACTAACATAAGTACGAAAAACTCCAGTTGCGGTCAAAATTAGATGTTGGAATAATACGTCATTATGTATTTAAATAATTTTTATCTCAGATAAAGAAGTAGTTTCCCATAATTTTTGATACGCTAAATCCAAAACTGTAAGTGAAACTTCTATCACGTCCAGGCTTTTGAGAAAAATAAAATTAGAATGCTTAAAAAACGCATTTTTTTTTTGCTATCTTTGAAAATTAGCTGACGGACCCGAGAGAGAGAGATCGATGAGAAATTTTTTAAATAATTCAAATTAATGATTAGACATTATACTATAACATAAAAATATCGAATCTTTTATAGCCAGCATTGAATCTCTGGCCCGTTTTATTAGTATCTTATAATATTAGTAATAAAATACTTTTAAACATAATAAATGACACAGGTCAAAAACTTTTCAGACTAATCATCCCAAAGAAGAGATGAAGCGAGGAGTAGAAATGGTAATAGGCATGAATACCGACACATTTCAATTTCAAGCCAAAAGTACCTAGTCTACTCCTGTATTCTGTAACTCATTATGCAATCGTTATGAACATATAACGACTGTAGCATAACGAGTTACAGAGTACAGATCCAGGACAGCTCTTATATACACATATCCGATTCTGCAAACCGAGCGCCGAAATCCTTTTCCCGTATTCCGTGTAGATATCCTCACCATTCAACCATCAAGGTTTTATCAATTCATTGCAATAACCAATAAGTAGTAAAAAAAATACCATTTTTTATGGAAACGTAAATATTTTTTTGTAAATATTTATAATTTGAAGCAGATCAATGAGAATAAATCCAATTAAAATAAGAAAAATCCTATTCTTGAGTTAAAGCAGATCTCAGTCGTTAAACATTTCTGTGTGAATTTATATACGCATCTGATCAGGCATTTGATTCTGTAAACCGCGCATCAAATTCTTTTTCAGTGAAAATATTAAATATAATATATTACATAAAATATTAAATATCTCATAAACTGTTAATTTTTTGATAATTGTACCTTAATACATTTATAAACAGAATAATGAGATGAACCAATTGGTGTAAAGAAAACATATAGTTGCTTAAAAAAAATATGAGTAGGCAAAATGGATACTTTTTTAAATGAGCAACTATATATTCTTTTTACACCAATTGATTTATCTCGTTATATATACTATTTATAAAATTATTAAAGAATTATTATAACAAATCAATAGTTTACGAAATATTTAACATTTTATGTCAACATGTGCAGAATAAAGTATAAATTACCTTGAATTGATTTTTTAATATTTCTACCTTAATGCTTTTGCTTTTATTAAACTCACAATCAGTAAACAACACGCCGCGGCGCCGGTCTCTACGAACCAGCACCGGACTTTTCCATTTACGTCATGCCGATCTCAAAAACTTTTTAAAATATTTCATAAATCTGCTTTAGAGAACAAAACTGTACTGTATCTTTTACTGACGATACGTTAATCGTCCCAACATCACTTTGCCTCTTGTTCTTTTGTTTGCTACTTCGCGCACCGCGCGTACCTCTTCTCTCCAGCCCACGGTATTGTGCGGCGTAAATGGTAAGTTAAACGAAATAGACTTAGCGTTTAACGTGTTAACATTATGCAAACTAATTAGAGAAATCATATTATGTAAAGAAATCATATAATTCCGTTTAAAAAAACGGAGGTGGCCTTCATATCTTTTTAATGCCTCCACGTGAGAGAAAAACAGTGTAACCAGAATACGTCCTCTTTCAAACCGTTCCACTTTTGTTGTATGTGTGTGTTGTATCTGAAATATTTTTTCTCTAAAACCTCGTGATTTCCAGAAATTGGCTGTTTTAATTAAAATGGAATAGCCTGTATATGTATAATTACATATAATTGTATAATTTATGTCTAATTATATATGTACATATTTCATATATATATTTGTATATAGTGTCTTATACATATTTAAATATGATTATATATGGGTCATTTTTCCTAAATTTATATGTTAAAAATTTCTGTAGCAGGAATCTATCAGCACATATAATGTATCACAATAAATTGAACAAATGTTATATATTTTTTATACAGATGTCAAGCTGGTACCGGAAGATGCGTTGTGGACAAAGCGCATCGAAATCAATGTCAGGCTTGTCGTCTGAAGAAATGTATGCAAATGGGAATGAATAAGGATGGTGAGTGACAACATATGCATTTTCAACTAATTTGAGCAAGAAATTCACAATTTAAAGTAATGTTCAAAAACAATTATAATAATGGGAGAAAGAAAGAAGTATAGGTATAGAGAATCGAATAAAACTATAAATATGGCGTTGTACATGCATTCGCGCGCGGGCGAATGTTATTAAAAATAAAGTTTCTTGCCGTACGATAAATTTCAAATAGACGTATGCGATTTCCGGGATAAAAATCGACGTGTTGCTGCGACGCGATCAAATTCAATCGAAAAGATCTCCCTTTGCGACACCGAGTTCGGCAATAAGAAAGTTATCAACGGAACGATGCTGAAGGCCGAAACGAGAATGCAGGAAGGGAAGAATAAGAGAAAGACGATGAGACAGGTGCGCGCCCGTGTCTCACTGGGAGGCATTAGGAATTGAATCGGAGGATGTTCGGCGCAGCCAGACTTCCGCTTGTACAAGCCTTCACCCCGCCTTTATCCAGTTATTTATGTCGCGAACATAAAGGGTCCGCCGAATTCCACTTTCCTACCGCTGATTGATTCCGGTATTATCCACGAAAATGGATAATCCGGCGGATCCATAACTCCTATTCGGTGACAATGTCTCGAGAACTTGCAATGAGATCCCAATATCTTTGCAAGGGTGATCGACGCGACGTGATATATATCACCAATAACGTGTCATTGATCTGTTGATTGATTAATTCTTTTTTTTTTTAAGAACTCTTCTTAAGAGAGAAAAAGAGAACGCGCGAAAGAAATTAAAATTGAACTGTTGTTCATATTTACATTACTAATAATAAATATCAGAAAATGCGACAAATAATAAAGCATTCAATAATTTGATAATCTAAAAATGACTCATACGACAATTAAAAACAATAAGATACACAAATGTACTAAATTAATAGAACACAATGAGAGTACGTAAAAAATTGAAATCGAGAAAATGCTTGACAATGAAATTCTTCCAATTGTGACAAATCTACGCATTGGCTCTTCAGATTTACGTGGGGAAGGTGAGCGGAATAATTACGACAAGCCATATTAGTGCGGGTGAAAGACACTCTTGTGTCACAAGCACCAAAAAGGAGACTCGTGGCGTCCGCCGTACTTTAATGGTCGCGCGATTAGGGCACTTATTGTCGGCGAGCCTGGCGCAATTTTTCCCGGGTTCCCTTTTAGCAGCGGCTCGGCAACGAGCGCGCAGTAATTTCGTAATAATAAAAAGCGTGTCGGCTCGCTTTACCTCCGGCGTGCAACCTGCTGAGCGGCTTAATGGGGTCCTCTTGTTTCGTCGGACCTCCGCTTCTTCTCTCTCTCTATCCTTGCCGCTCTTACTGTCCTCGCGACATGTTTCACACCAGAAAAGATAAACGCCCCGTACGCTCTATTTCCGTTTAATTTGCATTCACTTCGCTGCGAGAGGTCGTCCTGCTTTCTGACCACCCCTTTTCTCAACTTCTTCGCTTTTTTAATTGACAATCCCTTTGGTCACTATACTATGTACAGAATTATTCATCATTATTTTTATTATTCTCATTCTCCGCGGATAATAAATCCTCTTCACAATTCTATCTCTTCTAAGAATATTTTAAAAAAGTACTATCGATTTTAAAAATATTTCTTCTCATTAACTATTGTGTAAATATTATAATAGATAAATTAATAAGAAAATAATGCGCTACAGTATTTAACATAAATCTCGTATATATAAAATGTTAAAAGAAAGTATTATTTTTCTATAATTCGATATTAGATCGCATATATGAATTATGAAAGTTGATTGTTAACTAAAACTAAGTGACAGTCATTAAAAACGTAATACTATTGCTCATATCCACAAATATAGTTTTATTGTTATCCCTCGTAACATTTTTTGTACGGATTCTCGAAGCAGAACGCGCGAACACCCTCTCGTGCAGATTATTTCTCTCATTTGCATTGTCGCCGCACCGCAGGAGAGCACCCTTTGCCCGACATTGTCCTTAGTCCTTTCTGGTTATCTCCATCGGCGAAGTCGCGACCGGGAAGCGCCGAAGGGTGCGAACGAGTCTCCGCGTGCGCAATAGATGGTCGGCTGCATGTTGCATACGTTTATTTCCTCCAATTAACCCTTCGGGATCCGTCGAAGGCCACGCGACTGTCGCTAACGACCGCAATGTTTACGGCGGCAACGAGAGAACGAATACTTCGTCGCGGCGAACCTCACGAGAATGAGCTTGCAAATGCGCTTGATTGGCTCGCGTGAATAAAAACGACGGCGCTTTCGCATTAACCCTGGCGATCCCAATCGTTTATTTCTGCAAGTTATTTACGGAATGTTTTAGAAAAAAGAAATCTGTACAAGATATCCCATCCCAAGTGATACTTTTTTCATATAGGGTGATATAGATTTTTGTCAGATTTTCTTTAATCAAAATGCAAAATACAAAAAAACCAGTGGATGTTTTTATACGTTATATAAAAAATATGAAGGAATTGCGAAAATTATATCACGTATCTACGGAACTCGTTATCACTGAGTTTCTCTCTCTCTTTTCTCTCTCTCTCTCTCTCTCTCTCTCCCCTCCCCCCCTCTCTCTCTCTTTCGGACCATTGCCTTTGGAAAATGTACTGATAATGATATCTCAATTTTGAAAGGCTTATATATTTATTATTTATCAATTATTATCTGCAATAGAAATGTACAGTAATCATTATCATCGTCATCATTATCAGAATATATTTTCGTTTTCTCATGGATGATTGATAAATGAAACTTTTAGGTGGTCGTACTGCGTTACATATTACAAACAATAAGCGTTGCTAGTTTGCTGCGTGCCTTGTTGAATTCACGCGTGTCAGATGCAGACCGCCAGCGTGATATAACATGGCGTTACGTGAGTTTGACGAGAGGGCGGCAGACAACCGCAAACCCCCGTCGTTCCCCATTCCCGTGAATCCGTTCAACTAATATTTCAATAATGTTTCAATCATTCACGAATTTGAAGAGCGGCACAATGCTCTTATTGTTCGTCGAGCGTATCGCCGTTTACAATATATGTTTTCGTTCGAGGCTGCCAGTTTTTCCGAAAATGAACAAAAAAGAAAAGATTGGAAAAGTGATCGTGCGACGCGATGAATATCTATCGTAAAAATTTCACCGCGCTATGTTACGATATGTCTCGTTAGCAATCAATCGGAAAAACGATTCGATTTTTAACGAAATACCAGTTTTGCAAATACCACATTGGTTTTATTTACTACCTCCTCCATATTATTACATAATGGTTGATTTATGTACATGTACAGAGAATATAGTTATCACTTTTACAATTGTACTACATCGCAAAACAATTGTACTAAATATTGCACAACATAACGGTAGTTCTTTTCTTATGTAATAGCATTCGACAAATAAATGTTATTTTAAAGAAAATTGATATTTTCGAACATTTTTTAAAATGTTTATTTATCATTTTTTACTAGAACACTGATTGAGATTATTCGTAAAATAGCTTAACAATTTTTTATATATCATTAAAATTGAATGTATATTATCTGATTAATTTGCATACATTTAAAATGTAAAATTTATATAACACTTAAAAAAAATCTTCAAATGAATTAAATTATAGTTACAAAGTTACAGAAGATTTAAGTTTAACGTTGTATTTTTCTGTCACAATAACCCATAGTGATCCATAGTGTTTGTTTTCACTTTAACTTATGTGCACTGGTGCACTATGTGCATATAATGCAAAAATAAAAAACAGATCTAAAAGTATAATAATACAGCAGCGCTGATAGCGCGCTCCACAAACGCAGCCAATATGTCATTTAAATATTTTAAATATTTTTGCAAAAGTTTTAAATAGATAATTAAAATGAAAACATCCCCCGTGTGCATATATATACGTATTGTGTATACATGTATACATATGTGTATATATTTTTATATTTGTGTTTATGTATATATAATATACATATATTATTTTATAAACATGAGAAAATAACAAATTGTAGCTGTTCAGAATGAACGTCAACCAAGGAATACTGCCACCATCAGACCGGAAGCTCTCGTAGAGATGGATCAAGAACGAGCCTTACGCGAAGCTGCCGTCGCCGTAGGTGTCTTTGGGTAAGTAATTATTTGTTTTTTTTTGTTAATTAGTTACTCTAATTTATCTCTTAATCTAATCTTATTGCTGTGTCGTTACATTTTTTTAAATAAATCATTAAACATTAGAAATCAATGATCTAAAACAAAACGGAAAGAAACAAAGGCCGAAATAAACGAGATTGAACAAAATGTCACTAAAAAGTATCGCCGTTAATAAAATGTTATTAACAGTAACTGAGACCATCACACAAATCGGTAGCGATGTTAAGAACGTATCTGAAGCTCTCGGAACGTAATTATTTCGAAAGGGTGAAAGTATTGAATGTTGGAATACCTGCGAATCGCGTCTTAAAAGCTGTACGAAATTTCAATTTAGACACGGTCGATTAGAGAACGGTAGGTGATGGAGACAACGATCGATAGTCACTTGTCGACGGATGCAGCGACAAGAGCAACGAGGGCCGACGACGTTGTTGGCACGTTTGATCTTCTGCTGCGCACCAGGCTTACCTTTCGCCGTTATGAGCGACACGCCGAGCGTGATCTATCATGAAAAATTACCTTTGACTAGCAGCCCGAGGCATAGCGTTTTTCAGGTAACCGGTTGTCCAGGTTGGAACTAATGGAAAATCCATAGAGCGCCAAGGGGTGAATGTTAAAAGCGACGATTGGCGTCCTGATGTGGCGCAGCGCGTCATTCTCGGCGAGTTATTATACCGTGCGCGTTACACAAGCGACCAATCTTTCCACGATATAAGCTTATTTTTCAAATTAATTTGTTACATTCTTAAATATTTAAAAATTCAAAGGATTGAGAGTCGAAAGTGATATATCCAAAAAAATTTTTTATTAATAAATTACGTATATATATCAAATCAATTAATTTCTTTAAATTTGCAAGAGAAGATTTCATATTTTAATACAAAAAATACGTAAAAGATTACTTCTTTCTATAGTTGCGTGATTGACGTACGATTAATTTAAAAAAGTTTGACGAACTTAAGAAATTACATCTTTGTTACGCATAGTGCCTTGCTGGGGCATCCATCTTTTTGTAATTTTTTCATGTTTTCATATATTTCATAATTGGTTTATTATGTAACGTGTGTGTACTTGATACCTTTTTCATGTTGTATATATACATGAATAATATAAATATACAGGGTTGGGAAGTAACGCGTTACTTGTAACGACGTTACTTTTTCGTTACTTTTTCGTTATTTTTTTTTAGTAACGCCGTTATTTTTTTTATTAGTAACGAAAAAAGTAACGACGTTATATTTTCTTTAGTAACGAGTAACGAAAATGACCTCGTTACTTGTATCGGTACTTCTTTGATTATACATTTTGATAGGTCACGACCGTCACGGTCAATAAGGTTATAATAAATTTCGGATCGTAGTGAAATAGCCCAAATTTGTTGTGGAAAAATTCCTAGGATCAGTTTACACCTAGTGACTTATTTACATTATTCACGTTGGGATTCCCTGTAGCACTTGGGTGGGAAATTCCCACTGGGAATCTGAACGTACTCATAGATGTTTCGTTTTTTGACTCAACAGTTAAGTAAGTGCTCACTGTTATTGATATATTCTTTGAACGCAGCTAATGATTGTGTAGAAAGAGCGGAAGAAAGAAAAACGGAATATATGTATAATAAGTAAATATGATTCTAATCTAATATAGTCGGATATATACTCGGATATATATAATTATTTAAAATATCCCTCCTAAAATCTTAATAAAAATATACTCATTAGAGTATAATTAATACTATTAATGCGGATAATTCGCGTGCTTAAAAGTTAAAATAGTGAATTGTTTTTAGCAGTGAATTTGTGTTTGTTTGTGTTTGTAAAGCAGAGAATTTGTG
>NW_017296956.1:1931980-1952196 GCF_001594075.2 Trachymyrmex cornetzi
TTTTTACCGCAAATAACGGTAACGGTAACGCGTTACTTTTAAAAAGTAACTTTCCCAACTCTGTAAATATATAATTATTTTTATCAATAATAAACTATAAACAAAATGAATTAAAATAAACACTATTTTTATGCTGGAAGAAAAGATAATAAATATGTTCTAAAAATTTTTTACATTATAATTTTTATGAAATCTGCACTCAAAATTTTAAATCAAAAATATCAGATTCAATTGGTAGCTAAAACTGATTGAAAATTTTGGAAAATTGTATTTAGTCGAAACATTATATTTGCAATATATTTGTTTAAAATTTCTCACTACATTCTCGTTGTTAGTTTTAAATTATATTAATAAGATTTTAAAAAATAGCAAATAATTCTTCAGAATCTGTTATGAATTTTCAAGTTTGATCCGCAGATTTGGAATTTAAAAAAAGCCTGAAAAATTGTTAAGTATAAAATTTTAATTATGTATGAGAACATAAGCAACATAGTTTAACTTTTTTTAATTTGGCTGTTATATTGAATCTGTCATTTTAATTCTTCAAATTTGACTTCGCATAATAATTCCAAAAGCATTTTTCATCTACTTAAAACTCAACAAAATATTCCTAAAAATAACATAACACTGATGTTATTTTACTTTAGTGTTACTTTAGTGTTATTTTATTTTTGGTGTTGACTGGGACGTTTGAAAAAATTGTGAAACAAAAGAATTAAATGAGTTGGGATTTGACAATCGGATGCGTATTTGTGTTAATGCTAGGATTTGAAATGTATTTACGTAATTGGATATATAATCTGTGTATTGTTATAAAACGATTCACACTCCGGCCATTTGGTTCTACAGAACAATTTGATACGAATCATGAGAGAAGAGAGAGATCGTTTCTATTAAAATCAACCATTCGATCGCGTAAACATGAAGCTTTGAAACTTGCACTGGAGCAGATAAGCGAATAATCGTCAATAACTCCAGAATCTATAATTACACATAAATTAATGTCGACTCGAGGTTATTGTTACAGCTATGAGTTGACTATAATCTGCTTCATTGAAAAGACCGAGAATGACAAGAAGACGTTAAGTGAATTATAACCAGGAAGAGTTATTTTACTCTCTCACCGCAAGAAATATTTAAACAAAGTTTTACGGAAATAATAAGCAATATTTATTCCATGTACAATAAAGAGCTAAAAAAAATGTGGCTATAAATGGATTTGAACATTACACGCTTTTCGTCACGCGAGTAATTGATCTTCCCAGTTAACAGCATCACCTTCGAACCGTAGATTACGCATTTCATCAAAGTTGATCTAGAAATATTAACTGATATTCTTAATTATCTTGATCATTTGTTAACTATTTAAATAAACAATTAATTTGTTTACACGTTGCATTATTTGTTACTTTCATTTTGCTCTGAAGAACATCTGAAGATTGAATACGATGCAACAGAGATGAATGTATCTCATAAATGCTTTTTCTTATGATTTTTAAATCATCACCGTGTAATCACGTATTAAGATGATTAAATAATTACAGATCTTTCAGTGTATAAAAGTAAATTGTAGTCTTAATTTTCTCATAGTTACCAATTTTGCGAGCCCGGAAATATGTATACGTCAAAATGGAAACAAAAATTATTTATTTCTCAAATAGCACTCCAACGAAAAGATGTCTATTAATAAATACCTAAAGAAGATCCTCTTACGTGCACTTTACAACACTTCACTTAGAAGTTTATGATATTAAAATCGAAACTAATAGCAAAGAAATTGCGCGAAAATGGAATATCCCTTAAGTAACAGATGGGTTAAAAACGCAGCATCTCTGCGTGTGTGTGTGTTCTCTGCACACAGTGTATTCATATATAATATACGTGTACAAAATATGTATATATTATCCGTCTCATGTGTGGAACTTCCAAATAGAGACTTTACTGTACGATTGTCTTTGCACGATCGACGAATTCAGCCGCTCAATCACATCTAGCATAAGTCAATGGCCTCGCCGCTAATGATACTTGCGAAGATCGCTCGGGCTCGATCAACGGACGACATCGGCTTATTGACGTCGCGACACCGATGATGCAGTTCATTATTCTCCGGACACTCGCCAATCTTCTTCTCAAGATATATTGTCGGGATCGGCATCATCGATCTTACGTCGCTCTCAGATTTGACAAACTTTTGCGCACCGTCCGCGATGTATTTCGGCAATTCGATGTCCATCTTGTAACCCCGCTTGAGGTTCTCTGATTTGGTCTGCCTAATAACGGATGTTATGCATCGCTTAATGTCTGCGCTTACGATTTGTTGCGATTCCAATGCCTCATCGTACGGATATTTGCCAGTAACGTTCTCTAATAGCTCCAGAAGCCGATCAAAAGATGAGCATATCTCATTCAAGGACTGTTCGCTGACTAGCAGATAACCTCTAGTTTCGTTTTCTTTCTTCTGCAGAATACATTCCAGTTTAACCAAATTGTCTTGTGCCGATCGCAGATTCGTTTCGGCGGCTTCGCGGCGTGCTCGTTCTTCAACAAGTAAAAGATCGGTTTGTTTGGTCTCCTTCAGAAGCCGATCGTGTTCTGCTTGGGCTTCCGTCAATTGCCTGAGAATACATTGGATTTCTTCCGAACCACTTTGCTGCTCCACACTTTGCATACCAACATCTACCTTAGTAGAATCAAAACTCTTTAAACTTGTCTCGTCGGCACATTGCACGATACTTTTGTGTTTCGATTGCTCTCCGACATCGCAATCGACGTTATTCACCACGGGCTGGATACGAGACTGAAGATCTAAATGAAGAGCAACCTTGGGTATCGTTTGTACATTGTTGATCATCTGCGAATGAATTGAATCACGTTGCTGAGTTATATTGTGGAAGTCTGGTTGTAAAGGTCGAATCTTCATTTTTGTCGATAGAAGCGATATTGGAACTGTCCTTCTTGGTGGAATTATCTGACAAGGTCGCTTTATGTATTTAGTAAAAATACTTCGCGCTCTCAAAAGCTTCGCGGTGTCCTCATTCTCCCTACCTCTTCGAGTATCAGTCGATGCGATTTTTTTATCCTTTGGCGTTAATCCCATCCACTTATATTCCGATTTTCCCTCAACATCATTCTTCACTAATCTTCTCATCACTTCCGTCGCGAGCTCGTCGTTCAGGTTCACGTTCTTCCTCACGTCGAGCACTGTCAGCGTATCATTCTGGTCAAGTAAGTTCATTAAATCCGTACCGATTTGATCCGTCAAGCCACAATGCTGAAGATCCAGCGCTTTCATCCACAAACTATCGCGTATTGCCTCAATCATTTCCATAACGGCGCAATTCCCCAGATGTGGATTATCGTTCAAAGTCAACCGACGTAGTCCAGGCATTGTTTCGAAGTTAGGCTCGCGATACCTCAGCGATTGTTTCCAGGTATCGTGGTACAATGCCAATTTCTGTCTTGAGAGTGCGGATGCTAATGCGCTGCCGCTGCTCGGTGTGAGGTCACAGTAACTAAGATTCAATGACCTCACGCTGCGAATATCCGCTATTGTTCGGCAGATCAATTCGCAGCCGTTATCGCCAATGTAACAACGTCGAAGAGATAAATGATGTAAAGTCTGTGTTCCCGATAGGCCAACGCAGAGCACTGCAATGCAATCCGGTGGAAATGGGATACCTTCGAGTTCTAAGTGCGTGAGATTGGGTGAATTCCTCACACATTGGCCGATACTTTGTGACAGCCACTCCAACAAATAACGTGTGAGAACCACCGGAGCTTTACCCATTGCTCGTGCTTTGTCCTCGGAATTAATCTCTTCTAACGGCTTGCGGCATTGATACCTGACAAAAAACTTCATAGCATAAGTATACATAATTTCTTATATCGAGATTATAATGAATTTTAAAACGATAAATTATACTTCTTTGCTAATATCTTTAAAATATTTTTTTGTAAGCTTAGGATGTATTTTTTAAAGATTAAAAAATTAAGATAAAAAAGAAATAATTTTAAAAAATTTAAACCAAATTTAGCATACATAAAAAGAAACATAACTCTTAAATGTATACGCAAAATTTTTGGTCACAAGCATCTAAAATAAAACCATCAAATTTGGAAATCAGTATACATAAGGGTCAATTAAGGAACATTAAAAATATAAGATGATATAAAAAGTATCAAAGTCAATTCGATTTGCAACCTGCTATGCACGCTGATCGATTTGAGCGAGCGATCGAGGGAAAGTGAGTTCAAAATCGGTCTCCAGTCGTCTATTTTGATACGATCGGTAGTAAAGTCCAGATTATGTGGCAAGGTCACACATATCACCGGCAACGGTCGCAATCGTTGCTGCTTACACAGTTCCATATAGCAACTGGCAAAGTTTCTGCCAGCTGGAATCGCCATTCTTCGTGGCGAACCCGGTCCGACCGCATCGATCTTCCGTCGGTGTCGCGACAGAATTTCACCCTCGAACGTCGTAATGGTGCCGATAATCTCGCCTCCAGAATTATGAACTACCCCGTCCGTTGCTGTAAATCGATACAATATAGCAACAAATTTTATTTCTAGACATACTTGGCTAAATGCTAAATTAAATATATTTAGAACTCAGTACTGTCGAGAAACAAGAAATTTACCTTTGCCGTTGCAGCTTTGCTTGAGGATCAACCGGGATCTCACCGCGAAACGTCATCTGCACTATTAGATTTGCAATGGAAATAATTGCGAGAATCGGATTCGTTAAAAAGTATATTATTATGAAAGCATCGATGGCCTCTTTTCCTTGATTGTTTTCTTGAGAATTACGATAATTATTTGCTGGCCAACCTATCTAAAACCGATGAAAAATATCCCTGCATAGAACAAGATGAATCTATAAACGAAACACGCGCACGGACAGACTGAAGATATCGTCGCTTGAGATCGTTGCGTACATATATACAATACATACTTTTAATCGAATTTGCATTTGGAAAATTGTAATGATATAATTCTAGTAATCTTTTGAAACAGACGAATAAGATGAAACCAAATTCTCTTCGTGTTTTATAGTATCCAAGAAAGATTACAATAATATTGTATATAGTTAAAATATTTTTTATGTACAAATCATGCATATTTGCACGTAAAGTTTTTTTACGCTTTTATATATTGAAATTAAATTTTAGCAGGACATTGGACATGGTAGAAATTATTAATTTTATTAATACGTAATTATTTTTTATTATTCAGATACTGTTATCTTTTATATCACGAATTATTTCTTAGACCGCCCGTATCCTTGGCCATGGCGAGATATACTACGCCACTACCTCTGCCTACAGTCGCACCGACGACAAATTCCGCAAACAACGCAACAACACCACCTCGACAAGAAAACGAGGACGGTATGCAAGTTTTGCATTTAAATATGCAATTGTTACGTTTATAAAAAGTTATTAACATTTTTTAGGATAATAATAAAAAAATTACACTAGCAAGAGTTGAGCAAAATTAGTAAGAAATATGTATAGTAAACATCTTTTTGTTTGTTTTATTCACCGTATTCATCTTAAGAATGTTTAATAGATATTTCAAAATAACGAAAAAATGATTAAAGAATTACAAATTATACTAAATCGCATTTAAAAGTAATACAACGAGAGAGAGAGAGAGAGAGAGAGAGAGAGAGAGAGAGAGAGAGAGAGAGGGGGGGGGGGGGGGGGGAGGGAGGGAGGGAGAGAATGAGGGGGAGGAGAGAGAGAGAGAGAGAGAGAGTTTACATATGTAATTTTGTATCGTAAGTTACTTCAATAAAAATAGTATTTTTTAAATCTGTGCTTTAATAGAAACATATGGAAATTTATTACGAAGTAAATGAAAAAAATCTCAATTTTTTAATATAAGTACTTTATGTATTCAAGATTATTTATGTAAACTTACATTACGATGCAAAAATTAGTCGTCCAGTATATAAACGAAAAATTTATTTGATTTAAATCTTTGTATTTAATGTGAATTTCAAGTTATTTTTATTATTTCAAGTTATTTCAGTTATGGAAATTTTATATTTGAATGAAAAAGAAGCTTTGCGTCTAAACAGGAAACGCTTCCGAGGACAGTATAGATGTAACAAACGAGGAGCCGTTGACGCCTCAACGAAGCGGATGCACCCAGCTTCCACCGGTGCTGCCGTCGTTATACTCACCAGCGAGTGCTGAAACGGTTTACGAGACCAGCGCGAGGTTGCTCTTCATGGCAGTCAAATGGGCGAAAAATCTTCCCTCCTTCGCTGGTCTACCATTCAGAGATCAGGTAACGATTTTCCAACTAAATTTGTCGATAGCAATTTATTTGTATTCCAATATGCACACACACACATACACACACACGTATTTATTATTAATTTAACATGTCCTTATACATTTTAACACGATTTTATTTGATAATTTATTACGATGTACATGAACGGTAATCGTGACGGTAGAAATAAAGAATTAGTTAGGTCAGCAAATACATATCTATATAACGTATCCTTATGTCAATGCGACAGATAAAGAATAGGATGCCGGTGAAGGTATAATTATTATCTTAAATTTTATAACAATTATCAGGCTTATTGGAGGAAAACACATATATTTATAATAGTGCTCTAAACAGACGTAATGCCACAATTAAATAAACCGCAAGTCTATATTTATTGCGCAGGTAATATTACTGGAAGAAGTTTGGTCGGAACTGTTCCTACTAAATGCGGTTCAATGGTGTCTGCCGCTTGAATCTTCGCCTCTCTTTAGCGCCGCTGAGCTTACTGCTCTGACCCTCTCGCCTCACCCGCATCCGCATTCGGGGTTGCATCTGCAAACCACTACGGGGAAGCCCAGCCAAGTGGCGGCGGATGTTAGACACTTACACGACACCCTGCAGAGATACAAGGCGGTCATGGTCGATCCTGCGGAATTCGCTTGTATGAAGGCCATCGTTCTATTTCGCCCAGGTTAGTAATTCTTGTCTTTGATTTGTCTCATTTTATACAACGCTGATTTTGCGATTTATCTTTAAAGTTCCACTTTTTAATTTATTTTTCTCGATATTTAACTGTATTCTTCATCTTCGCGTCGTTTTTTATACAAAAATTAATCTGCTTAATTTCAATAAGAGTGCAGTTACGAATATATACATTTATATAAGCTAGTTTAATTTCATTTCAAAGAATTTCTTGAGACCGTAAATGTGATTACACAACAAATAAGGAATAGAACCTTTAATGGTTAAACTGGATCTTGGTTAATTCGATAAATTTATATATACTACATATTTAGTTATTTAAACAATACACCGAAATGATTATTTAATTTCGTACACCTGCGACGCGCACTCTCAGAAACCAGATTTTTCTAAATTTACAGAAACTCGCGGTTTAAAGGATTCGAGCCAGATTGAGAACTTGCAGGATCAGGCGCAGCTAATGCTCGGACATCACGCACGTGCTCAACAACCAAATAGTCCAGCCCGCTTCGGCAGATTGTTGTTGTTGCTGCCATTGCTGCGAACAGTTCCAGCTACAAGAGTGGAATTGATCTATTTTCATAGAACTATCGGCAATACGCCGATGGAAAAGGTCCTTTGTGATATGTATAAAAACTAAACATTTTAAATACCAAAGGACTTTATTACGAACGTCACATAACAAAACGCAAATACATGATCCAAAAGCCAAATAATTCAGAGCTAGAAGCAGGACGAGAAATTTATGAAAGACAAAATCTGCAGTCATCGAAGAAAGACAGTAAAGACTAACAGATGAAGCTTTTTTTAAATGAAAGGATCAAGGAGCAGAACGCGCGAACTTCTTTTCGACACGATCAGGCCTAAGGACAAAGTCCTAAGTCCCTCTGTGATGATCGTGAGGATTTCGATTGGCGAATATCTCTATCGTACAAACGCAAAGCACTGAAAAGAATGGCATCGCTAACGAATAAAACGGTAACTAAAGTGGACCGAGGGACACTCAATTGCGGCGTAAATATACACATATAGATATATACATGTATTTATTTATTATAGATATATTTATCGGGCGTTAGGCTCGACACGTTGATAGCACATTTTCTGTTTTTCATAGGAAGTCGATGAATTAATCCGAAAAGCGGGGATACTTCTCTCATTACTAATTTCATTTTTTATCTTTTAAATTTAGTATTGAATTACCGAATTAGAGAAAAAAGTGATAGGGTGGACACGAATTTTACACTCACTTTGTGAACGTCGAAAACGCAAGTACAGAAATTGATTATTTTACGAAACATATATTTATAAATTCGTATTAAGATTATTTAAAAAAATTAACTCAATTAAAATATTTCTTTTTCTTTTTTGCTCACAGACAAATTTATGCATCAGAGATACGATTAATAAATCATGACGATATATACAGTCAAAATTAAATTACATTTTGAAATAACCGAAGCGGCAATATGAATTCATAAAATTTAATGTTGCATAACGTCGATTAAAATCAAATTATTTCCATAATGAAAATAATTTTGTTTATAAAGATGTGTGAAATTGATTTTTCTCGGCGATGAATGCTCGTCCGCACTTTCTCTGTATATTTCGTGTTGTGATACTATTTGCTGTAAAACGTATTCTCGGTGATATATATATACATATATATATATATTGTAACGATTACTTGTAATAAAAATAAATCCGATTAACTAAGTTATCATCACTGACTCACTCTTTCATAGACTTACTACTATCTTATTTATTACTACATGTTCGTTAATGTAAACTATATTAACTTTTACAATATCGATTAAATATAATTTTAGGTAAGCATCAATTATAACAATTTTAGATAAATATATTTAATACATCTCAATTTACTCATAGTGTGAAAACGCCAAATAACAATATTAAAAGTAATATGATACAAACATAAGTTCCATTTATATTTTTACATATAAAGATAAAATAAACTAGAGAAATAATTACAATATAAAAAATTAAGACATTTTGAAATAAAATTGTAAAAAAAGAGTTATACAGCAATAAACTGAAAGAACTACTAAGATAGGATCTAATAATGCACCATTTAATAATACACCATAGTAAATTAATTAATAATTAACCGCAAAAATAAGGTTTAGAAGCTAAAGTGTAAGTCATTTTCCCTGAACGGGAAGCAAAAACTCAAAGATTACCAGTGTATTTGGCGAAGAGGTAAATTTTCAGGGGACCTGCGAGCCTTTCAAGACACGATTTGACGTTGGTGGCTACAGCGTAACAACGTATATTTGCACCGACACAACTTCGACATGGAAGATGTTGTATAATGTATATATTTATTTATCACTGCATAATCCCTGACTTCCCCTGCCGACGAGGATTTTGCCACATGGCAGTTTGACGGTCCCCGGCGGAGTTATCCCCTCGGCTTATAAATTACATCGGGGCTTGAGCGAGGTTTAAGGGTTTGCTTAAGTTGTCAAAGCAATCGGGGAGTTAAACGCCCCGTCGCTGGGGGTAAGCGACCTTAATGCTTTTTCGAGCGGATCTATGAAACGCGCCGAGTCAGGCAGCGAACCACAGAAAATAATTGAGGGAAACGGGTAGACCTTAAATATTCTTCTGAACTTTTAAAAGAAAAAGCATCTGACAAACTTTGACCAACTTGCATCATACTGAATACATCTTTAATATTACATATTACATTCTCTTTTTTTATTTTTATAGTTATTTATGTTGGGAGTGCATTTTATTAGTAAGTATCTAAAAAAAATGTCCGCACTTTTTATATTTAAAAATATATGCATATCTCTATAATATTTAATGACAATATTATTACCATTAGTAATAAGATATTAAAAAATACAAAAACAAATTATTTCTATAAATTACTTCTATATACACGATATATCTCGCGCTATACAAATATTTTGAAAGAAATAATTTATTGAACTGTTAAATTATTGAATTGTTAAATTATTGAATATTATGTAGAAATTCTTTGCAAAAGAACCTTTTTACTAATTTCAATAATCTATCTCTGTTATTGAATTGTCATAACTTCGAAGAAGTTATTCCTGAATTTAAATATTAAAAATGAGAACAGACAGAAAAACACATTCAATTATTATCGCTCGTTTCACAAATCTATCTTACCTCATCAATGTTGGAAAAGGAGCTTGTGAAGATTTCTCAGTAAATTAATGTTATCATGATTAAATTCACACTAAATATACAGAATACATCAACCACAAAACTGAGGATTAAGACAGTATTTCTTGTTTACCGCAATCGTTGAAGTGAGACAACAAATCGACACTTTCTCAGACTATCTCAAACTCCTTTATGATCAACCCTTTTTCCGCCCTTACAATCGTAAGTCCCGTGGAGGTTGCGCAGATCCGGTAACGAATTTCGATATCCTCTAGCGAAAAAGGGCGAGTATAGGCATGGCGGAACGAGGAGGCGGAAGGTAGTGATAGTATTGACTCGCTTTCGCGGATGTGCGGAGGCGGAGTTTTCGACCTATCTACCTCGGCATTCTCCGTGTATCCCCTACTTCCATTCCGCTGCCCCCAGGAAGCAGGGAAGCCGGGGTCGTGCCGGGTTCGACCGGGTCGGTCGGGTAGAGTGAGACCGACTCTCGTCGCACTGTCAACCCCCCACCCACGCGACGACAAAACTCCCGCTGAAGGGTGATCCAGCAATGGCGGCAGGACTTGTTGTATTTCGCTTTCGAGGTGAACTCTCTCCATTCCCTTCTACCTTCTCGATTCCATCCCTGTCCCGCGTGCTCCCCCGATCTCGAGGCCCGGATAGGTATGGTGGCGGAAGGTGTGGGTAACGGTGAGAAAAAAGAGAGCTGCACAGCGAATTGTGGGGTCCTAGAGGAATGAGAAGGAATATCGGGAAGGAGAGAGGGAAGGAGAAAGGAAGGGAGGGAGGGAGGGGAGAGAAAGACAGGCAGACAGACAGAGAGAGAGAGAGAGAGAGAGAGAGAGGGGCGGGGGGTGGAAGACTATATCGCTTGGGACAGGAAGCAGCAACCTCCATTTATTTTATTACATTATCATACCAACTAGGCGCTCGAAAAGTGGGATTTTAAAGCAACGGTTCTCAAATCGTTCCGCGATAACTTTGGCGACTTTTGCCGATATCATTCGCTTTAGCTCTATTCTTTTAGCAACACATTTTTTTTCAAAATCTAGGTATCTTAATTTCTAATTGAGATTGCTCTAAATCTTATGTAATAAAATAAAGTTGATACTCAAATATGATTGATAAGATAAAATTGAAACATTTTATAAAAATAAAGGCAGTTATTTCTTTACATTTCAAAGACACCGGAAAGAATGAGAGAAAGAAAGAAAGAATAATTAAAGTAATTAATTAATTATTACATACGTCGTCTTTCTCAATGTTGTCTTTACATACCTATAGGGTGGAGTTAGTTAAGTCGTACCAATGATTAAATACCTCTATTATATTTTCTAAACAAAACATTTTTCTCGAAAATGACAACACAAATGTGACATTAGTAACATGGTTAGTACTGTCATGTTTGTTTTCAAGCCATTTGTTTACTAATGACATTAAAAATTTTGTTCAGTGTTTAATATTTAAACTTCCTTCATGTGTAGCATCAAATTAGCAAAATATTTGTAAGTTATATTGCTGTTGGCAAATTTGTAAAAAAATGCAGACAGTTGAGTAAATCGTAACTTGTCGCTGATCTTTATATTGTACCTACATTTAAGATAAAATAACATATTGGCCTAGTTTACATCGTATACTTGATACGGGTACGAACTAGTAACTTAATTTAACTAGTTAACTTAATTTCGGCAATACATGTAAATATATATATGATATGAATATTTAGTTAATCATTTTGATGCATATTGTACCAATTTTGTACATCACTCTTTAAATACATTGCTGAAATTAAGATAATTTAATAGAAAGTTACTAGTTATATCCATATCAAGTGCACGATGTAAATTAGGCCATTAAAATTGAGTAATTAAATAATACTTCAAAAATAAAAAATAAATATGTATTTTACTTTTAAGTTTTACTGATTATTGATCTTATATGTTCTTTACTTAATTTTTATTTTTATTAAATAATACTTATAACTAGTCTTTATATTATACCTATACATTTAAGATAAATAGCATGTTAAGGTTGAGTAATTAAATAATACTTTATAATTACACACACACACATACTATATTTTGATATTTATATGAGAAAAAGTATGTTTGTATTGAGTCTTCTTAAGATAGGTTAAAAATTATTTATAGATATTATTTGTTGGATTTGAAGAAAATTTAGATCTTTTTTTGTAAAAACTAATGATTATTTATAATTAGAAGTACGATTTAGGTGCAATTTAAACCCAATGGTACAATTTAACTGGTCCAGTCTCTAATCGCACCGAAAGATACTTTATCGAATCTAATTTAGACAATAATTTAGACAATAATCCAATGTTTATTTTCATAAAAATGTCGTTTTGGTTTAGTACTAATGAACCAAAGTTTGATGTAAGTACAAAGATATTCTGATAGTTTTAATGCTTTTGTTACAATTTTATAAACGTTAAGAGGTACGATATAGGCGATACTCGATCCCTCTATATGTTTCAGAAAAGGATATCTTTTTAAAAACATATAAAGTTTATTAGGCAATCATTCTATTAGATATTCTTATTATTATTAATGTGAAAAGACTAATTTAACGATGTTATAATAATATATCAGAAAAATTTTTTTATGTACTCGAGAGATTATTTTTATATTTATAAGATCCGGTTGTATCAACGTACTTTGACTTTAAGCAAGACTTAAAACTCTCTCTGTCTCGTTTTAAAGCGAAAGGGAGACAGAGACAGAAAGAGTTTTAAGTTTTATTTAAAGTCAAAGTAACGTTGGTGCAACCAGACCTTAGTAATATTAATAAATATGCATATAATGGTAGTGAAAAGAATTTTTAATAAGTTAGCTGTAAATGAATGTATTAGAAATGCATTCATAGTTCTTAATAAGATTATTATATCTAGTATATACCCTACTTTGTAAAATCAAGCTTCAAAATTCGTTTAGAGAAACATTATTAAACAACAAAAGTCCAGGCGATACATGAAAAGTTTGAACTAAATTGTGACAATAGAAAAATCAATATCTTTATACACAGCTTTTTGTTATAAACATTAATCATATGAAAGTAAAAAATGTAAATTATATTACAATTTCTTTCTGTCGTAGCGTAAATTAATACAGAGAGGTCATTATAGTTTGTATTTAAAATTCATGTCGCAATGTGTCGATGCAAGTGTTGTTTCACGCTTTAACCAATTAGCTTCTCATTAAATCCAAGCTACTGACTCAATTAAATCAGTGGCCAATCTGAAATTTTTCCGTGCGCTTTTTTGGCGAGAATTGATATGGAAAATTTGCGAATGCGCAACCAGACTATTCCGCGTGTTGTGACAATACGCAATCGTGTGTTGTCGAAACCGCAGCTTCAATTATATCATAAACGGAATTTGATGCTATGTATTTTGTTTGAGTATTAAATCACGCCGCACGAGTATAGCCGCTCGTTAAGTAGAATTAAAACCGGAAGCGACAGGAGAGAGAGAGAGAGAGAGAGAGAGAGAGAGAGAGAGAACATTGTACGATTTAACGACCATCGATTATCAACGCGAGTTTAAATTGAGCGCGAATACAATTATCCTAGCAGATTTTACAATCTCGTTAGACATATCTTTTTCACTGGATATGCAACAGATTTAATTTCGTACAAACATTCGCCGGTGGATAATATCTCTTCTTTGCGCTGATGATCCTTTAGGCAACAATGTTTCGTAATTGCAGACATTGCAGTGATAAGTAAATTTCTCGGACCAAAATTTTTGTTTTGACAAAGTAAGGTTAACGAAAATATACATTTTTGAAAAAAACTGAAAATAATGATTTCCATAAAACGGATCCTGGTCGCTACGTGAATTTATTATATCGTATCATAATAATTATTATATTACCTTTTATGCAATCCGTTGAAGAAGATTATAAAAAATGTATGGTATTATTTTTAATTACAAATTATTTTAGTAGTAATGATCCAGATAACGCTAAATTTTATTCCTGAAATATTCGTAAAAAATTCCTAAAATCTTAAAGAAACATTTCCAGAGTATTCCGGAATATTTCGAAATATTTACAAAATGTAAAAACAACATTCAAATATCGATTGAAAATTCCATTTAACATATTGTTACGTATTCCAAGAATGTTCCATATATGTTCCATATATGTTCCGCAAAATTTTAATTTTTTTCAAAAATTTTAGGTAGTCCCTTAATTAATTTTTAAACGAAATTTTGCCTTGAAAAACGCAGTTCACACTTCCACCTAGGTGTCCAATTTCAGGATTTATTTTACATCCGAAATGTAGTGCTTCTTATATTTTCTTCCAGATAATTCTTGTTAACGAGTAAATGCTCTCCGCTGTGGTCCTCTGTCGTAGAAAATATGTACTGCTCATTCGCTCACTGATTTTCGTCATATATATTCAAGGAATATTCATATAATATTCTGACATTTTATCGACATTCTGTGATGATTCTTTCACTGTACCGAAATATTCCTCACAATGGGAATACGAATCGAATTTTCCACGAATATTTAGCGTTATCTGAAGAATCAAAATAGTTATGACTTGTTATTAAAAAAATAGAACTAAAGATATCTATTATTAATAACAAAAAATATGTAGTGTAATTTTTAAAAGAATAATTAAGTTTACAGATAGTTAAGTAATCTGATTAAATAAATTTTGTGGTAATTAATCAGCATGATTAAAAGAAACGTAAAAGAACAATATGCATATAAAATAACTTTATTGATAATTTTCAAATAATATATGTATAATAGATACGTAATCACTACAAATATACAATTATATATGTTATTTGAATATTTAATAAGAAACGTTTTAACAATAAAATATGAAATGAAATATAAGATCACAATATCTGTTGCTGCTGTTGCATTTAGGTTATGTCGAGATTAATTTATAGCGGAGAAACAAAAAACTGTAACAACAAATCCCGTCATAACTAGCCCCGGCTTGCCACATTTACATATTTTTATCTTGTTTAAGCAAAAAATATATTTCAAAACATAAATATAACTGTGTAAGTAATTACTTATAAAAGATTCTAAAAAAATTGTTAAAATTATGATATAATGAACAGAGTGATAAATATAACATTTAATATATCACTGATTTATTGTTTTATTATCAAAAAATGAAAATATTTTCTTTTTCTGAAAAACTGCTCTTTAATCTGAAATAACTCATTGCACAATGATCGCAATATTTTTGCGGAAATACTCTATTTTTATGCACAATATTATCGTTTATTATTTTGCAGTAATTTTAAATGTATCAACATACCTCGCGTATTAATTATCCCCATTTTCTCAAATATTAAGAGATAAAAAATAATTAAGTCGCCATGACCAAAAAAATACAAGTTCTTACAAAGAAAAGAGAAAAACAAGAAAAAGATAAAAAAATCGAAAGGGCAAATCCTATTTCCGTTGGTGGATATTCGAAAATGAAGTAGCCGTTGGTTAAAGACGAAGACAGATCGTAATCCTGGGAATACGTGAGGCGGAAGTCTGATTTCTTAAATAGAACTCCAGGACTCGCGGGGCCTGGATGAAAAATTTACCCAAGATCTTCTTAGGGTAGCTACTCTGTAAACAATGATAAACTACATGATAAATGAGGTACACATGGATTCATGAAGTAATTTGAAAAGCCGTTAATTCTTTGCTGGATGTTATTGAAATCAATTGATGCTATTGGAAAAAATAACTCATCATCAAATATCCAAAAATATTCTGTTCGAAAATTATCAATTAAAAATAGTCATCTTTTTATATACGGATGTTTAAATAGATTTTTTTCATTATTTAATTAAATCTTAATCTTAATTTTTTTTTAAATGCAATCATAAAAATATATAAAATGTAATTAAAAATGTCTATTATTCTTCTAAGCGGAATATTTAGAAAATACTGAAATTTAAATGTGATATACTATTTCGAATGTCTCTTGTTAAACTTTGAGAATTCTTATTTAACATTAAAAAGATAAAGTAATCCATTTTTAAGGAGATTTTGACAATTAAGCAACGATCAGAAGAGACGATCTCTCTCTCTCTCTCTCTCTCTCTCTCTCTCTCTCTCTCTCTCTCTCTCTCTCCCCCCCCCCCTATCTCTCTCTCTCGGACCACTTTTATCCCCACTGTTTCCATCCCTCATTCTCCCTCTTTCCTAAAATCAATAGGTACGTCGCCGCGTCGCGCCGTTCGTCATACTATGTATTTGTTGCAACGTATTTTGCGAAGTATTTATATATAAATGCAAAGTATTTTATAATAAATCTTATTTTATGAAAATTTAAAAATTCAGAATAAATTTGCATGAATACATTATTATAAGCTTATATAAATTAACAAAAAATCAACTATTAAATATTGTAATAGCTACGTGATCTGTGAAGCACCAATTTTTTTGCAAAAATGATTCACTCTTTAACAACTTCGCTATAAACATATCTAAACCTGATCAATATTTGAGAGAAAAACAACTTTCTCATAGGAATATAATCTTTTCATCAGCTGCAGTTACGATAACGTCGTTACTAATTATTTTCATTCTACTCAAACAATGTTTACATGCCGTGTGCCAATGGTTCGCCATCCGTAAAGCCGCGCGCACGATTCGTTCAGTAAACTGGGGGCGATGCCTTTGTCTCCTTCGCGAATTAATTTCAAGGGCGAGGACCTTTTATAACAGACCTTATATCCGCGAACCCTGTTTAAACAAAGAGCATCTTCGTATAACTTACCGTTGCGTGAAATACGATGTCAAAGGGAGGAAGTTCCTCTTTTGGAAAGACATGCGGACTTACTGAGGTTTAAACGCGTGAAAAAGGGGAGGAATAAAAATATCCCCTGAAAATTTAATTTCCAAAAATGCAAAATGTACCTCTCTTTTATTTTAAAGAAAGAATGAAAGATATAGAAAATGATTTATTGATTGTTATCTCTAATAGATAACTAATGTTGATAGATTAATAAAAACTTAACAAAATTTTTATCACACGATGCTACATATATATTATATCTTTAAAACTAAATCTATATAAGTATTTATTCTTTTTTATATTCAACCTATTTATGTTTTTAAATATATTTCTGCAGAATAATGAAATACTAGATCAATAATTTATTCATGCAGAGTAATTAATTAATTAATTTGCAGTTAATTTGCACAAAAAATTTTGATTAGTAAAAATATAATTTTCATCTAAATTGATAGAACTCTTAACATTTTACTATCATTAAAATTTAATGTAAAATAGTTAATATATACTATATTAAAACGTACTTTCATAAAAAATAACTTGCATTTCAATCAATATTTAGTTGATAACGAAGGAACTGTTGAAACCTGCAGTGAGCATTTAGCGGAAAAAACCCATTTTATGACTTTTACCATATTTTGATAAATTACCTACAATAGATGAATGAGGTCAGATTGATCGAGAGGCAGCGCGAAACAATGCCTAAACTCATGAAAATAGAAAGCTCAATAAATAAAGGATAAAATAACGTACAATAAACAATACATGAAAATTCAATTAACAAACGAAACTCCAAAAATGATCATCGGATATATTTTTCGATGTCAATATTTTTATGATTCTTGGGGCAAAAAAATATTCGTGCCGTAATGCTTATATCACCATGCAGTTTTGTTTTCAAGTTATGAATTTTTGAAAATCCAAAAAAATTTGACGATTACTCTTGCGAATCGGATTCTCAATCGAGTTCAGCAACTTTTTTTCTTTAAGGGGATCCTAAACTTTCATTTCGCATTTTTTCTCCGACAACAGCTTCAATTGGAATCCTGCAAAGTTATTAGACTGGTTAAGTTAACCGGAACTTGCTAAAAGTCGTCCCCTGACTAGTCGCGGCGGCCACATTGGAATCGTGACATCAGAAGCGAGGAATGACATGTTAATTTATGTTGCATGCCATTTTTAAATAAAGACAATTTGGATGAAACGAAATGACGAGATCGCTTTAAAACACTTATAAAAATCAATAAAAACTGTCCTTTCCTCCCTTGACAGTCAGTAAATGGACGTAAAATGAGTCAATATTCGGGCAGAAACACACGATCTGACAGCAATCGAAACGTGTGTATTGAAACGAGCAAAATATACGCTTTTACATATAAAAAAAAATTTTTTTCCGGTAAAATTCTACTTTTACTGAACTATTTTTGCTACTCGAATTTATGAAAGCTCTATAAAGCTAGCAGGACCAAATCAGCAGAATCAAATCGGACCTATCGAAATTTTTAGTACTCATTTTGTACTAAATTGTACCATTAATAATAATTTTGTACCGTGTGCCATTTCGAAAAAAATCGTGGCGCTGCTGGTTTAATATTAAGCTAGCAGGACCAATTCAAAATAAAAGATAAAAAGAAAAATAATATCAGAAATCAATACGATTGAATTTATAGTATTTTGTACTGCCAAAAACAATTATATATTATGTCATTTTCAAGAAAACAATGACGTTGATAATATTTAAGCTGGCAGGACCATAAAAAAACAAAATGAGGGAAAAAATTAACACAACTGAATTTGTACTAATTTGTACCATTGAAAGTAAGTTAATATTTTACATGTTTTCTCCTTAAAATAACTTTATTAGTATATACTTACAATCTATTCTACTTCAAATCGTGCACCTATGAAGCATCACTTTATTTTTTTTTTTAATTTGCTAACATATTCTACAGATAATAATAAGATACGTGTTTCGTGAAAAAAATGTGAGATTTTTTGCAAAGTTATTAATAGACTGCGGAACTTTATGCAAAATACTTAACTGAATATTTTGCATAAAATGCAAATTTTGCAAATTTACAGATGGCAATCTCAATCTTTTACTTCATCTTTTAATAACTCTTTAACGAACAACGATTGACAGCGAAAACTGTCTGATAGTTAAGTATTTTACATAAAGTTCCGCAGTCTAGTTATTAACGCTTGTTAGTTGCGTAAATTTATTATATGTATAAAAAACGTCGCTCATGAAACATTCAAATTATTATATCATCGAAATAATTAGTCGTATAAAAAAAGTATAACATTTTTCGAGATTAAAAGTCCGATTTTAAAGATCGTAAATTGATCTATGGTTGGATTTTATTTTTAATTTATTATTTATATAAATAAATTATTTTCCATTTGTTTACAATTTTTATGAACATTTTTCATCATCTCATCAATCAAAAAATTTTGTAAAAATATCATATTCCCATTTTAATTATGAAGTAACCCTGAAAATTTCAAAATAGAACTCGCATTTTTTAACTATACAGTCCATTCGAGTTCTATTTTGAAATTTTCAGAGTTACTTTATAATCGGACTTTTAATCTCGGAAAATTATATCTTTTTTGTACGACTAATTATTTCGATGATGTAATAATTGAAACGTTTAATGAGCGACGTTTTTTATAAATTTGCGCAACTTACAAGCGTTAAAAACTTTACAACAAAATCTCACATTTTTCATTTTTACGAAACATGTGTTTTATTATTATCTGTAGAATATGTTATGTGTAGAATATGTTAGCAAATTAAAAAAATAAAATGATGTTTCAAAGATGCACGGTTTGAAGTAGAATAGATTGTAAGTATATATTAATTAAGTCATTTTAAGGAGAAAACATGTAAAATATTAATTTACTTTCAATGGAATAAATTAATATAAATTCAGTTGTGTTTTAATTTTTTCCCTCATTTTGTTTTTTTTTTAATAGTTCTGCCAGCTTAAATATTATCAACGTTATTGTTTTCTTGAAAATGACACAACATAGAATTGTTTTTGGCAGTACAAAATAGTACAAATTCAATCGTATTGATTTCTGATATTATTGTTCTTTTTATCTTTTATTTTGAATTGGTCCTGCTAGCTTAATATTAAACCTGCAGCGCCACGATTTTTTTCGAAATGGCACACGGTACAAAATTATTATTAATGGTACAATTTAGTACAAAATGAGTACTAAAAATTTCGATAGGTCCGATTTGATTCTGCTGATTTGGTCCTGCT
>NW_017296956.1:1952228-1969234 GCF_001594075.2 Trachymyrmex cornetzi
TATAACGCGCATGAAAAATCGTAAACAATTAAATATCTCGCAAACTGTTGAGTTTTAACATGATTTATACTATTCTGGATTAATGAGAGGGGTATACTATATATATATATATATTACTACAATTTATTAAAACTTATGTGTTATTCAGAATGCCCCTCGTCCCTTATTGATGCCGGGGACCGCCGAAGGCGAGCACACGTATATGGGCTCGTGCTTGAATGTATAACTACCAGTTTCGCCAGACCGCCATTTGATTCTTCTTTTCTTTTTCTTCTCTTTAATTGATCTGGCGACCTGGCTGGACTTGGCCATTAAACAAAGGTAAATTGAATGCAAGGAACCGGCCACCTTGAAGGAACAAGTATTAAAAAGATAATGTAAAAAACGAGAATGGCAGGTCCCCCTCATCCCCTCAACAATAGACGCCTTAAGACGTCTGCTGCAACGATGCTTCCGCGCCGCACTACCAAGGCCGTCAAGACGAATGAAGGAATTTTGAATAATGCAATGCAATGGCACTGTCGAAGCCGGTAAGACTTTTCAAAAATATGTTCGAGATGATGTAACACCTGTGATGAGAGAAACCATGTGCGACCTCGAATAGTCTCGCGAGCGTTCGACTGTCTAGCACACAGTGGTGCTCCGCGCGCGACACATTACAAAAAAAAACTTTACAAAATTTTGTTTACAAAAAAAACTAACGATTTTTTATCATTACTTTTAAGTATCGGTAACGCGTTACTTTTAAAAAGTAACTTTCCCAATCCTGGTAACAAACGTTATGGGAATAGCTACAACTTACAAATACATTGGAGAAACCGGGAGAATGATCAACCTACATATATAAAAGAACACCAACGTGATGTCAGGCTAAAACACGCTACGCAGACGGCATTGTCAGAACATCACATTAAAACAAAACATCAAATACTATTTGACAAAACAACCACGATAGCCAACATTACATCATACTTTCCAAGAAAGTATAGAGAAGCCATAGAGATACAAAAACACCCTAACAATCTAAATAGAGATAATGACTACAACATAAATAAAACATGGAAGACCATTCTCCCGGTTATTGAAGACCGACCAATTTCCCCCACCTCTCCCCCGCAATCACAATTTTTTTTTCTCTCTCACCATTCCAACAAGCAGCATAAAAAGGACCGGCCCGGAGGAACAGTTCAGTATCAGGCTCCTCGCCCTGATGAAGTAGACTGCAAGGTTCACGAAACGTTAGCATTCCAAGAATGGATCTCAACACGGAGAAAATCCGCGAAACGCATAATCTTTATATATCTCTTTAATTATTTTTTTATGTTTTCATATTACTACCCGATAAAAAATTTTTCATGCATGAATATATATAAATATGTGTAAATATACATAAACACGTATAAATATCCATAAACATATATAATTATATATGAAATATGTCCATACATGTTCATACATACATCCTTTTTTCTTTTATATAAAATTACTTTTTGATGTAATCGAAATAATAATAGTAATGTGAAAACATAAAAAAGAATTATAAAGGTAATTTTCGCACTATTTATTTTAGAAAAAATCAAGTTTGAAGAAATGTAAAAAAATTATTTATGTATAATTATATATAAAATGTATAAGCAATTTTTTTTTTATTTTTCTAAACTTGTCTTTTTCTAATTCTAAAACAATGCGAAAATTATCCCTTTAATTATTTTTTATGTTTCCACATTACTATTATTATTTTTAATACACTAAGGGCCAGTTATTCTTTTGGTAAATTTTACCTGTTGGGTAAGTAGTAAGATTACCCAATCACTTGCGCGGATTACCAGATTTACCTCACAGATAAAATTTATCAAAAGATGGAACAACCGGCCCTAAATAGTAATTTTATGAAAGAAAGTAGAATGTATGAACATGTATGGACATATTGCATATATAATTATACATATGTTTATGAATGTTTACGTATGTTGATACACATTTATACATATTCACGCATAAAAAATTGTTTACCGGGTATTATTCTATTATACTAAAAATAATTTTATAAAAGAAAGTGTACGAACATGTATGGACATATTTCGTATATAATTACCATACATGTTTATGAATATTTATGCGTGTTTATATTTCTAGTTTCTATTTATATATATTCGTGCATGAAAAATTTTTCACCGGGATGATATCGTCTTTCATGCTAATGAGTAGTATATATACCGTGTTCGTCGACAAGTATTGGATAGTGAATGTGACAAAAACTTTTGAAACATTGAAGAGAATCAGTTGATTGCAGATTGTACGTTTTCGTACGCCCGAACGTGAAATTTGAAATAAAATGTCGTGGCTAAAGGAACGCATTTTGAACTGGTTTCAATTTTTGGCTTTAAAGGTCATTAAGACTGGCGAAATTCCTAAACACGTGGCAGTTATCATGGATGGTAACAGACGTTATGCAAATAGACAAGACTTGAGGAAAGAGGAGGGACACTCTAAAGGGTATGCATTTTTAAAGACAATTTGCAGACACACTGGCTGGATGTTTATTTGCCTCATATTTTATTTACGACAGGTTAGACAAAATGAATGAGATGTTAAACTGGTGCTCGTTTCTCGGTATTGTAGAAGTCACAGTTTATGCATTTAGTATAGAGAACTTTAAACGTAGCAAAGAAGAAGTTGATAATCTCATGGACCTTGCCAGGCAGATGTTCAAGAGTTTCTTAGAAGACAAGTATGTGTGACATTTAGATTTTTTTAAATCAGGTATTACATTTCAGCACAATATAGATTTTGTTATTACAAATTTATATAAACAATTTTCAGGAAAAAATTAAAGGACGATGGAAAATGCATTCGTGTGATTGGTAATTGGTCTCTGATACCAGAAGATTTATGTAAATTAATGGCTGAAGTTATGATTATTACTAGGGAAAATAATAGAATATTTATTAATTTTGCTATTGCTTATACATGTAAGTATAATTACAATGAACTATATTTACGTTTACACTTGATTTTATATATTACACTAAGCTTGCGTTTAGGAAGTGCGCTATCAGCGCTATCGCATCATCCTGTTTTATGTCATCATCTTATTTTATGTCTCATAAACAATTAAGATAGAAAGATGCAATAGTGCTAACAGTGTGCACCCAGAACACAGTCTAAACCGATTTAAAAAGATTATTGATATATCGGTGCATATACTCTCTCTGGACAATTAGTTTCGTGACGTATATATAAATAAATGTTTAATATTTTATATAATTTAAAAATATATATACACACACATGCACACATGCATATATAATTTTTATATTTTTTAATATCGCTATAGCAAGGGATGAAATTACTCATGCGATTAGGGATACAGTACAAGGTGTAAAGGATAATGATATTTTACCTGAAGATATTAACGAAGCTCTGATTACTGATTGTTTGTACACTTACAAGTCTCCAAATCCAGATTTATTAATTCGTACTTCCGGAGAAACTCGACTTAGCGATTTCCTTATGTGGCAAGTAAGAAAACGTATTTAATTTTTGTGGTTTAAATCTATCTACTTGTAATCAAAGCAGAACTATGCATTTCAAAATTTTATCTAAATTTCTTTTAGATTTCCCATACTTGTATTTACTTTGCCGAAGTATTATGGCCTGAATTAAGTCCATGGAATTTTGCTAGTGCAATTTTTTATTATCAGAGATGTTATCCTAACTTGCAGAAAAATAGAAACAGTTTGAAACCAATTACGCATAATACTAGAGTATCCATGTTTCTTAATAAGTTGTATAACAAACGTGAGATGGCAATCGAAAAAATATATCAATCAGCAACTCAATCTTAGAAATAAATAAATTATTATTTATTTCTAGGATTGAATTGCTGATTGATATATTTTTATATATCAATCTATTCTAGTAGATAAGTTGTAAGTTGTAGCTATTCTAGTAGATAAAGTGTAACTTATACCGTCAAAGGCATTTATTTTTTATTGGTTGTGTTCTCACATGTATGGTTTCACGAGATTTAATATTTAATGTAATTTAATATAATTTAATAATTAAAAATTTGCCTCGGTAGTCTAATGGCTCAGGACGGTTTACAAAAGATCCGGGTTCAAGTCCCGGCCGAGGTAATATTTTTCGCAATAAATTTATTAACAGTTTTAATATATTAACATCTTTATAATATATGATGCTTGATGGTAGCATCAAATTATTAAAATTGCTTGTCAATTTAATTCGCGAAAAAAAATATTAGAGTAGTTTTAATTGCGTTTATTTAGTCCGGAAAACCAATTCGGCGCGCAGTTAGAAAAAGACCACAATATGGTATATATGCAAGTACATATATAGTATATATTAACAAATATCTAAAAAAAGGCTTGAAAGAATCTATCAATAATAATAATAATAAGCAAGCCCATCAAAGTCAAACATCAGTTAATCGGATGTACAATTTATTTTCGTGTAATTAAACAAGTCATATCAAAAATTAATTAAATATACGTTTCGATCCCTATTTTTGGGTCCTTATCAATATAATATAACCTAAATCCGCTTACATACTATACGCAAATTCCAAGAAGCGATACAGCTCATTCTTCTTTATACAATTACCAAGTTAAATAATAGTATATATTAGTAATTCAAGATTGAATTATTTAAAGCAACGAAGATCCAGCTCCGACCGTAATAGGCATTTAAATTTCTTGTATTGATTGTGTTTCTCACATATACGGTCTAAAAATATAAATATATTGTTAATATTTAATATTGTCAAATGGATAAGTTGTACTATCTGGATAAATTTGTGAAAAAGAATTTATAGTTGCGTTAAAAGATTCATTATTAGCTATTAGCGATATTTTTTAATTATAATGCTAGTATATTATTAGTTTTATTAGTATTGCGAGTTGCAACATTAATTTTTATCTGCATCTCTCTTTAATCTATAAATTAAAGAAAAATCTGGAATTTAATTTTTGGTTGGTGTTGAATAATGTTTAAAATATGACATTGAATATAAAACTCATTGTCTATCCGCTAAACAAAATTATATAACAACGTTTTTGTAACGTTGCATTATAACCAACGGTTTACGTTTTGTCATATAAATATTTTGGTAATGTCATAAGAACCAGAAATGTCCTAAGTCGATTATCTTACATATGCGACGTCACATTTGCAACGTTTCTGCGACATTTATAAAACTTGCTTTCGATGTTACAACTTTAGTTCCAGAAATGTTTTTATAACGTTTCAGGAACAAGAAATGATCCGCTTAATTTATGTTTAATTTACAACTCGAATTGTAACATTTTTGTAAGATTTTTTAATTTGGGCAGTTTAAACTTTTGTTTAAGGTAATCTTAAAACTTACTCTTTAAGAAAAATATAAAAGAAAATTTTTCTCCAAGGGGGGGTAATATTGTAATTGTAAAATAATTTTATAAAAGAGAGAATTTAATTTTGAGAGAGAGAGGGGGAGAGAGAGAGAGAGAGAGAGAGAGCATAAAGTTATCTGAAAGATGACTACAAGAGGACTAAATTGTTATAAAGATATCTTTTAGTGAAAAAATATGATCGTCAAAAAAATGACTAAAGATGTTGCACTGTTAAGGGTCCTCTACATAGAAGTCGTAGACGGTCGTGGAGTCTTAAGTCATAGGAAACTGACCAATTCCAATCGAGTATTCTCTTTATATTTGATTGTGATTGGTTGGTTTCCTACGACTTAAGACTCCACGACCATCTACGACTTCTATGTAGAGGACCCTTTAATCATCAATAGGAATTTTCCAGCAAGATACACAAATTGACACAAGAGTCATCCTATCCTTATTCGATAATCAGCAAGAAACAAAAAAAAATGACTCTTGTGTCGATTTGTACCTCTGCTGAAAAGCTCTCTTTATAATTTTATCCATTTATTATAGTTTTATTATATTTATTTATAATAAAGATAATTTTTGCAAGTATCTTTTAGTCATCTTTAAGCCTGTTTTTAGTTTTTATATTTTGGCACATGTAACATTTAATATCAAATCCATGAATTAATTTTCACACAAAACTAAACGAAATTGTATAACTATCAATATATGTATCCCATTTATAGATCCTGTAATGCTTACTGTGTCATGTGCAAGAGCTATCATTTTTCATCAAAATCCTCTTTGAGGATTCGTTTTCAAAAAATTATATTAATATTCACTAGAACACGGATAAATTTCTCATAATGCTGCACCTCTTTTATTCTACCCTGTATAATTTTCGAACACAAGAAACAATTCCACAATGTCTGTTCGGTGGTGATCCCGCGTATTGCTTACAGATGAATGATGAAAATTATCAAAGTAGTGGAAAGATCTTTTTCATGTTGCTTTTTCAGTAATACGAAGAGATATCTTTTAGGTCCAATTTCACAACTCATGGTTAAATCTTAACCGAAGTTCAACTTATTCATTATCTCTTTTCAATTTTAGAATTGGAAAGAGTTGAACCTCGGTTAAGAGTTAACCGTGAGTTGTAAAACTGGGCCTTAGTCGTGACTTTTCACTTTGCTGAAAATACAACCATTGAAAAATGACGAAAAGATGTCGTTTTTAAGTTGTTTCTTCGATATATAGGCTAGATCTTTTCGTCTTGCCAAAAAGACAACCTAAAGACGATGCTAAAACAAAGGTCGAACTTGATCTATGTTCCCGGTAAAAAATTTTGCATGCATAAATATATACATATAAATATTTAAACATAAACATGTTTAAATATTCATAAACGTATATATTTTAAATATAAAATTGATAACAAATATATTTTATATATATGAAATATGTCCATACATGTTCATACACCTTTCTTTCTTTTGTAAATTTACTTTTTAGTGTAATATAAATAATAATAATGTGAAAACATAAAAAATAATTAAACGCATAATTTTCGCGTTATTTACTTTAAAAAAAATCAAATTTGGAGAAATGTAAATTGCTCATACATAATTATTTAAAATATTTTATATATGTATAATTACACACCGATTACACGGAAAAAACGATATGGTTCATATAACCAGAAATATTTAGTTGCGAGCAATATAGTTACATCATCGTAGTTATTTTTGTGTGATAAATATATGTATGGTTCCATATGATTTATTTACTTGATGTGTGAATTATACCAATATGTAGTTACGCGTGATCTGGTTATGATAATCAAACTTGGTTGGAGGATCATTTATCATGAAAAAGCTATCTATCCATATACTCACGTAGAGATTGCCAACATTGTTTAATTGACTCAACATTGGCTCAATATCGGCAGTCAAGAGTTCCAAAAAGTTGCTGCAAAATGATTTTGCACGAAACGAATGTGGTAAAAATGTTTTCTCCCGTGAACCGAGATATTAATCGTTAAAGTTCATATCTTACGTATATTACTCACACGTACACATGTAGAAAAACCCAAAAAGTAAAAAAAATTACGAAGAAATGTCATTTAAATGCATTTTTGGAGTGGACTTCGACTGTATTCTTCTAATAAATTTTTCGACACTCGTTTTAGTTAACAGGAGATAGGATACTATAATTTATCGTTACTTTTTTTCAAAACTAATTAAACATCTGGATAACTTTCCTTAATGCAGATTTACTAAAAAAATTTCCTCCTAAAATTATAAATTACACGTTAACTCTAATATCTCAGAAACTATAAGAAACTACCCATTAATTTAAAAGTTGATCACTTCTATAATATATGCCAAGGTGAAGGTTAGCGGCGGTGTTCCCTAATGTAAAGATTTACTGTCGCCAAGAATAAAAAAATTATACAGATTATTTTTAAAGTCTTAAACGTACTTTTGAAAATATGTTTAATAAGTGCTATAAAGATAAGAAATCTTGACCAAAAGTTTTATATATTTACAACATTGTAATTTTCAAAAGATGTTTTTAAGACTTTAAAATAATAATTTAAAGGGAGGTATTTAAGAAATTAGATAGATTTAAAAACAAAATATTATAGTCTGTATATTAACACATAGCTGATATATTAATTTTAAATATTAAAAAGTTGTATGTATCACATTTTGAGTTATAAAAAAATTATTTTTGGATAACATCTTTAAAAAAGGATTAAACATATAATTCTTGCACAGGTCAGATTGACAATATATTTATGTAAGTCTTTTAGTTCTCGTATGATTTCATAACATAATTTTAAAAATTCTTGATCAATCTCAAAAATAATTTGTTTAATTACTTTCTGCGACTGCGAAATTAACTGAGTTAATTAATTCAGATTCTCAACAACAAAATTATTGGAAATAAAGCAATATAAAAGAAATAAAATAAAGAATGAAATAAGATTCAACATAATAAAATTAAGATGGCAAAAAAATAGAACAATATATTAAAAATAAATATTTTTAATAAGAAAATAATGATATAAGTATCTGTATTAAAAGGATATGAAATAACAGCAGAAACAGAGAATTATTAATTAGCTAATGTATAAATATTATATGGAGCAAACACCACTGAATCTTCCTGGAACATGTCTGGTATCCATCTTGATCGATCACACAAGAGTTTCTGTTATACAAGGTGCATGAACTTCAGCGACAACTTGAAAGATGTCCATGCAGTACGATGATGATCTTCGTTGAATACCATAATCCTCGTTATTAGAGGAACACGCCTTGGATCAGAAGCGGGATATCTCCGACTCCTTGACAATGTCAATGATAATCTGATTTGTATTGACTATAACCTTGCTATCATCGGGTTCTTGTTTTTTATTATCGATATCCTGTTTGTTATTACCAATGTCCTGGTTATTATCGTTGATGTCTTGATTGTTACCATCGATTTCCTGATTATTATTGCTGATATCTGGATTGTTATGATCGACATCCTGATTATTATTGTCAATGTTCTGGTTGTTATTAACGTTCTGATTGTTATTGTCGATATCATGATTATTGTGGCCGATGTTTTGATTATTATCATCGAGATCCGCCCGCTCGGTATTCTCCGTACCATCATTGCCGCCGTTAATATCATTCCTTGTCCTTCGTTCGCCGAACTGTCGTTGATAATATTCCTCACGCATTAACTCATTGATGTTGCGCCAGCGTAAGCACATTATTAAAATAAATGGTTTGCGAATCTCCTTATTGAAAATCGCGTAGATGATTGGATTCAACGCACTGTTACAATAACCAAGCCAAAGGAACAGAGATGATACTGAATGCGGGATAGCATCAGGTTTGTAGAATGGTCTAATTAGTGCTAGCATAAAGAATGGTAGCCAGCAAATAATGAAGGCACCAACGATGATGCCCAAGGTAGTGCTCGCCTTTCGTTCACTTTTTCTTTTCCTTAACTGACGTTTATTACAAATGCAGGCTCGACTGTTACCCGTCCTCAGTATTCTTATCGATTTTTGTAACATGTTCCGCATAAGACTTTCTCGGCGCTCGCTGCTGAAGTGACGCCTTGGACTACCTTCGCTCTGTAGTAAAATAATTCATTTAGTAAATATCATTATTTACATATAAAATAGAAAAAAAGAAAGAAAAATTTTTTAATAAAAATTGCATTATTTAACAAAGAACCCTGCACAAATCTTATGGAAAATGAGTTTCGGTCAGATTGTTTTAAATTTTAATATTTTTTAGATCATGTGGAACTGATTAAAATTCTTCATAGGCTTCCAAATAATAGTTAGTTTTTGTTCTAGGACCTTCAGAAAGTCTTTATATTGTATATGGAAAGTACAAAAAATTGAAATAAATCTTTTTTTACTACACTTGTACATACATGTATCAGTGATATATTTATAATTTTAATTTTGTACTCGTTCTCAAAATTACCCGGAATGAACGTAGACGTGACGAACGTTTCATTCTTTTGAAATGTTTGATTTACTTGAGTGCCACTCATGAACAGAGTATTTGATTGTCGTGAGTTTCCTTGCCTTTTTGAAAATCCTAACATGCTTCTTCGAATTAGAAAATAAAATGAAGTCTTTTTCTCAGAATATTTTGTACCATAATAATACTTTTCGAAATATTGAAAAATATGGTACTTAAACTTTTTGGTGATACTATGTCCGACAGATTTTTCCGTGACATATATATTTACAGTATATATCCATAATGCACAAAAGATGCATTATGCAGTATTCATAATTAATATTAATAAAAAAAAGATTTATCTTGACTTATTCTTTCATATAAGATGTGATGATCTTCCGAAGGTCCTGGAGCAAAACTTTAGAGGCACATTTGGAGATTTTATACCCACCAAAGTTTGGTTATAATAGTTAGGGTCTCTGTTTTCAAGTTTAGAATCCATGAGAGTAACATTTTGATTTTGCAAGACTATCCTAATGCCATTTCTATAAATAAATATCGATTTGAAAAATTTAAGATTGAAAAATCATATTTTTTCCAAAAATTTTACTATAAATTTTTTATTTTATTTTTGATAAATTCTAGTAGCAGATTCTGAAAGAGCAAGAAATTTTACATCAAAAATGATTATCGCTTAATATCTAAGGACATTAAAATAACAAATAAAGCCGCTGAAATTTATTTTAAAATGTTGAACATTAATGGACTAAGAAAAAATTAGAATTTGAACATAATTTACAAAAAAAAAATAAATTTTTTATTTTAAAGAAATTTCTTCATCTTGATGGTAAAAAAACTGTTTAAAGTATATATCGCATTACTTGCATTTGTGATTAAAAATAATTTTCTGAGTTAATTTTAATTTTATCTTTAATTGTTTGTAAAATAAATATTTATTTCAATTCTTTTGATGTAAAAATCAACATCAAAACTAAATCTATAACAGATATATAACATATATGACTTACTGTAGATGCGATGGTATTTTTTATGTGTGTATTTGGCAGACTGGTCAGCCTTACACACTTCTTGTAGGAATGTCGTGGACAGCTCGTTGAACACATAATCCTATGGCGATCGAAAGATGAATTAACATCGGGCTCCAATTCCATGTCAAATCGACCCACTTGATAATTCATGGCAGATTTATCGCGCGCGGCATTGAATAGTTTGTAGTTTATCTGCAATATAATTAGTAATACACATGCGCGCATTTATGATACATTTTGATGAGAAATTATTATCTGAGTAACAATGATAGTCACCCTAATAGTAGCGGAAACTGTAATGTGTGTCAGAGTTAAAATTGCAGTCATGCGAAATGCAAGGTCATGTCTCTTTTTAGAAAGTTAAAGAATTTCGTTCCGATTAACGTCTAAGTAGAGTAACTATTTTTTAAATTATTAATACAGATTACAGTGCGATATAGCTGCGAGACATGTCCATTCGATCTTACATATTTGTTATCACAGATTCAATTAGTCGCCATATCTGAAGACAGTGTCGCTTATTTTAGTATATACCATCAGACAGGCTTGTTACAAGCAGGGCTGTGTACATATTTGAAATACTTTTATTTGAAAAATAGTATTTGTAAGAAAATTATATTTCGTATTTTGTATTTATCGGAGCATATAAAAATATTTTGTATTTTGTATTTCAAACACTAAGATTGACAATCAATATTACAACAACATTGCAGCAATATTACTTTGAAAAATTATAATATTTCGTAAAATATTGTTGCAATATTGTAATAATATTTCTACACAGAGAAAATGGGTACGATTGCCACGACCAAAAGTCGCTCATCAGTTATACATGTTTTGGTTATAAGAACTATAGTACGATTGTGATAACCGTAAAATGGCATATCATCTATGGCTGTCAAGATATATCCATTTTACGGTTATCACAACCAAATATATTGATGGGCGAAAATTATCATATTTTCAGTTGAAACAACCGTAACATTTTTTCGGTGTATGTCCGCAACAATAAAATTGAAATATTGTGTAATATTGCTACAATTTGTAGAGTAACATTGCAGATATATATTGCTGCAACGTAATGCAATATTTCAATAATTAATCCAGTTTTATTAATTGCTAAAATATTGTTTCTAAAATGATATTCTAAAATACACGCAATAAAGTTATAATAAAAAAAACATTTAGGGGTTTAGAAAGCACATCCGAAAGAGCTTAGGAATCTCCAAAAGACTTGCCAACTCGTTTTGCATACGCTTTCTTATAGACCTCCTGGACATTTTCTTCTTACGAGAAGCGTATTAATCTCGTGGCGGCACCGCGTACTTACGTATTGAATTATAATATTGCAGCAATATAATGCAATATATTTCCTACAAAATATTAAAATTACAATATCTCACAATATTGTTGCAATATTTTCAATGAAATATTAAATTTCAATATTACAGCAATATTGCTGCAATTTTTGTAATATTGCGCGCTATTGAAATATTGCTGTAATATTTCGTGCTGTAGAGGCATCAATATAAAGACAAACTGTAACTCCCTTATCTAAGCAAATGTTCAAATTTCAAATTGCTTATATCCTTCTGCAACATAAAGTTTTGCCTTTTTTAAGAAGTTACTATGCGTAGCAGCTTTTATATATTTGGATACAAAGTTACGCAAGCTGTTATCCCTTCTTGAAAATCTTAAATACTATTTATAGAGCATATAAGTACTATTACTTAAAATAATACTACAAATTTGATATTAAATTTGATATTAGGTTTGATATAAAATTCTATTAAATTTGTCTTAAAGACCCTTACAATCTATATACAGCACGTAATATTGTAATAATATTACAGTACAATATTGTAGTAATATAACAACATGCAACTATATTACGAATATATTACATCTATATAAATCTATATACAGCACGTAATATTGCAATAATATTACAGTACAATATTGTAGTAATATAACAACATGCAACTATATTACGAATATATTACTGAGATTTATAATATGATATAATTGCAATATATCACGCAAATTATATGGTACATCGCACTGCGTATTATTAGTGCAATATCGTTAAAATATTACAATGTCAAATATTACAGTGATTGCGAGTAGTACCGCGGCACCGCCGATAGATGAAGGAGTTAAATTTCTCCTAAGTAAGAATCAGACAGGATAGAAAAAAAGTTGCAGCATTATAAGAATTTTCACTTGTGATTTTAAAATGATTTTACCTGATATGATTTTTTTGAAACAGGTTCCCTAAAATAGGGTTTAGTGATAAATATAAGGCGATTGTTTCCGATATACATTGACAAAAAAAATTGTACTATAGATTTTCAATATTACTGTATATCGGATCACGGCTTAAATTAACAGCAAAATTTTTTATTTTGTGTAAAAATTAAATTAGGGGCACATTATATTTTTGGATTACATTCGATGAAAGCATTATAAGCATTATTGTGTCTCGTACTATTTTTCTTGTAATTAAATGTAAAACAAGGATTAAATAATGCAATAGCGCTAACAGCACGTTCTTCAAACGCATACTATGGAAGTAAATATTACTAGAATGTTACCATAATATTGCAGAAATGTTTCATTTCGCGGATATTTAATGTTGTAGTAATATTTATGCAGTGTTATTGATATATTACCATGTAATATTATAGCAATTTTGTAACGTTACTGCAATATTTTTGCAATATTACATACTATGTGGTAATACTATAAAAAAATGTATTAATGAAAAAATTACATTGTGGTATTTAAAAAATCAAAGTAATCTTAATTTTTATTTAAAAAACTTCCAATCTTACATTGCTAATTGTAGCTTGAGTGAAACAGATGAGTAACTACCTTCCAACTTTTTTTAAACTGTCGAAGCTGTCCCAAAAATCATGCCAATCGTTATACTTTCTCAACATTCTACACAATATATCAAAGATTCAACAAAAAAAATGTAAGAAAAAATAATAAAAAATATTTTATATATATCCTTCCAGCACGAAATATTACAGCAACATTGCAGCATTATTACTTTGAAAGATTATACTTCACAAAACATTGCTGCAATATTGTAATAATCTCTCCTATGTCCATTAAAATAAAATATTGGCACTATATTTTGCAGTGTTGCTGCAATATTTAAAGAACTGTAGACATATTGCTGCAACATTATGCAGTATTTCAATAATTAATACAATTTTATTAATTGCTAAAATATTATTGCTTATTATGACGTTCCAAAATATACACAAAAATCTTATAATAAAAAATATTCGGAACCCAGGAAACACACCCGAAAAAGCTTGGGAATCTCCAGGAGACTCGCCAACTCGATTTGCATACACCTTCTCTCTTATAGGACTCCTAGACGTTTTTTTTCTTACGAGAAGCGTGTCCATCTCATGACAGGGTCACGAACTTACCTGTTGAATTATAATGTTACAGCAATATATTACAATACTTCTTATACAAAATATAAAAATTAATATATTTCACAATATTGTTACAATATTTCCAATAAAATACTAAAATTTCAATATTGCAGCAATATTGCTGCAATTTTTATAATATTGCGCACTATTAAAATATTGTTACAATATTGCTACAATATTTCGTGCTGTAGGGATGTATACGGACTGCTCAGCGTAACAGTCCGCCATGATTTTTTAAAGAAAAGCTTTGACAGTTAAAAAAAAGATCAAGGGTGAATATTTATCTGTTTCATGCGAGTTATAACACGTCTAAAAAAATTTAATAAAAAATTTCAAATTATCTCGAATTTTTTAAACAGCACCTTACAATTTTTTTCATACTAAAGTAGAGATCTTCAAGATGAATTTAACGCATTATCAAAAATGTCATCTTTACTGATGTTTTATTGATGGTGTTTCAAACACATAAACACATAATTTGTATCACAAATATCTATTAATAAAGAAAGACTATGTAAACAAATTTTATTGATTTTTAATTTATATAAACAAATATTCAAATTGCTTGCCTCTTTCTACAACACAAACACAAGTTCTATTCCTTATAACAAATTATTACGAGTGACAGCTATTATATCATCTTGATCCAAAGGTGTGCAATCTGTAATTATCCTTTCTCAAAGATCTTGAATATTATATTTATTGCTGTTTGATAACATTTCAAATGTCCTTATAAAAAGTCCATCGGAAACAAATACGGAGAACGTGACGGCGTGTACATACGTGTATGTAATGTATGTACGTATTTATGTTCTGTATACGTTTCTAGTTCAGTTTCAGAGTTTGTAAGTACTGCTATTACAAATAATGTTGTAATTTTGATGTTAAATATCAATAAAATTTGTTAAAAGTCAATAAAATCTGTTCACATAGTCTTTTTTTTATTAATGGATACTTATAATACATATTATGCGTTTATGTGTTATGCGTTTATATAAAATCAATAAAACATTAATAAAACCTGACAGCCGAATGCAGTAAGTTTGTTAACATGTTGCTGCAAATTGTTGCAGCAACTAATTTCGATAAACTCAGGACAAGATGAGACAGCAATGTCTGTCGCATTGAACTCAATGGAATTCGAATTCTTATGATGGCAAATTGATAGCAATGTGTCAGCATCAATTTCCTTGATAACAACTTGTGTTATCAATTGGTCATCAGCAAACAGAACATTGTCAGCAAATCGGCGGCAATCCGGCAACTTGTCATCGTTTGCATGCTATCTGCAGTCAACAGCACGTATACAGCAACATGGCGACAATGTATGTCAAATAATAAATACTACTTAACCCTCGAACGACACACATGAGTATTTCGTGTCCATGCTATTTCTAACATGCTATTTCTTATTTCTCATATACCTGTGCACATGGCCTTATGCCCTATGTATTTTCTTTAAAAATACTCTATTTGTCCACATTAAAAATATGACATATTCAGATGCTCAAATAATTGCACTTTTTTGCATTTGGCTCGTGTAATATTTTTTTTTTTTTAAATTATGATATCTGTACAAAAACATCCTATAATGATTTTTTTTGTATATAGCATATATAGCAAAATTACAATTTTTATATCAAAACTGAATCATTTTCTTTTTCTTGGTGCAGAAAGTAATTTCTATAATTTTTGTCTCTAAACATTTTGTCCAATGTTTGCGTAGCAGAATAATTTAGTAGAGACCTTAAAGAATATGTGTGAATTTTTACAGAATTTTTTGAGCACTTTAAGAGTCTTAAAATCGGACACGAATAACCCATATGTGTCGTCCAAAGATACCGAAAATAAGTGTGTCGTTCGAGGGATAATTATGCTAATAGCTGATAATATACAAACAAACCATGCTGTGCTACGCATTGCAAATGTTTCGAAATAATACTGACAATGTTCAAGAATAGAAAAAATAAATTTAGTATTTTTTAAGCGACAATTCACATATGTCACGTCACAGCAACGTTTCATATATATGTATTTTATCAATTACAATAATTTTATAATTTTAATTTTCGAAAACGCATCGCAGGCATTTGAACTTAAGATTCCGGGGTGGTAAACCTAATACGCTTACGTTAAACTGTATAATCGCACGCTTGTTGTCAATTCGATGTTCAATAACTACTCAACTAAGCAGCCTCACGGTGTCTCGTGTGAATCAGGCAAAATTCAATGTATCAAAACCGACATCTGTTTATCTAAATTTTATAGTAAATTTATCTTACTAAGTTTTAATTTATTCAGTAAAAAGTTAAAAAGTTTATAAATCACTTATACTATGACATCACGTATGTAAAGGTTGTAAAAATGCATCATTACATAATATATTGTATTTAAGTAAGCTACACCGATTCTAACCCACTATGTGTGCGTATATGTATATGCGGTGTGCACGCGCGTGTGTATGTGTGAGTATATGTAAGGTCAAAGAAGAAGGAAGTGCGTCACAGACGTTGGGTCTAAGGAGCAAGAAAGAGGGAAATGCATCGTTAAGTGAGGGGTCTACGGGAAAAAGGATTTTGCTGTTTCTCCCTCCCACTCATTGCGTTTTCTTTTCAAACCATTATTGCTCTATTGTCCCCCCCCCCC
>NW_017296956.1:1969284-2020822 GCF_001594075.2 Trachymyrmex cornetzi
TTTTTTCTTTCCCGTTGTGGGCCTCCCTGCTCATCATCTTATTCGCGCTCTCTCTTCTTCCCGTTGCGTTTTTTCTGTCCAATTCCCTCGTTTTTCTTCTTTTCACACGTGTTAAAAATATTTTATTAAATAATTATGATATTTATTTTACGGTTTTTTAATGATGCGATTTAGCAATAGAATGATACGAATGCAATTTAATAATATTTTCAATAATGTAAGACAAGTAATCAAGCGTGCTTTCTTATCAACTAATTCAATACGAAGGTATGAAGAAGGAATAGTGGAGAGACTAGGGAAAAAAATTATTGTAAACTGTTACGTCCCAGACTCTACAGGCCTTTTTTTATGAAGATTTTCACTACCAAAGCCGCTTATAAAACATCTGTGGATCAACATTTATGCCACAAGAAATATTGATAGCGACGGGACAGATGGCAGATTCTATTATTTTGACAGGAAGTATCGAGAAGTATGATTTAAACTAACTTTTTGCACCAAGCGTTGGGCGATAGGGATCACTTTTAAACAGTAAGATTAAAAGTTGTTGAATACAAGTGTTTCCTCCCGTTCGTCATAGTTGATTCATCTCCTCCGGATCTATCACACCCGACAGATTGTAATGACGAAAACATCTTGTATCGTCAATTATCTAAACAGTTCGACACCACAAGCAATACCAACACCAAAACTTAATCCGCAGCTTGTACCTATAATCCTAATCCCAAATAAAATCATCCCATACGCGATACCTTCATCCCATACAACCGACTCCGAATATAAAGAGGATCTTCTGCGATCTCGGAGTTAGTTGACAATGTTGACATTCAGTCAATCGATACTCTATCAATCCTTCGTTTATCCTATATTGTTTCGTCAATTATTTCCGGACAATCTTTTCAATCAGTCAAGTCTTTCGTTAACTTAGTGCGGTTGAATTTTATGCACCTTCAAGATACCTGATCGAGACCACTTCTACCTCTGAGAAACAAGATTTTCCTTTTCAATCAACCAGCTCATAACGTTCGGTTCGCACACTTAACAAGTAATATAAATCTAAATCTTACTTATTTTTTCATTTTTTTTTAATTCGAACAGAACACCCCCGAGTCTTAGAATTATTTTTATCGTGCGCTATAGAGTTCCTATCGTACGTTACCGTAGAGCTATTACAGGTTACCCGATCGACTTGATCCATATCATTCTTGCTACTTAGTTATTCGATCGACATCGGCGTTTAGACCCGTGACATTTGCATGATCCGCGAAGATTGTTAGTGTGCCATTTCCCTTTTTTGTTTATTCGTTTTTTTTTTAATTTTATTTATTTACTAATTCGCGAAACGATAAATTTTAGTGGACGCTCGTTCTCCGTACAAACGTAAATCAAAGGTATTCGAGAAGCACATAAAGAACTACCGCAACCGAGCTATAAGAGAGAGAGAGAGAGAGCTCTGGGCGAACAAAATAAATCTAGTCAAGCAAATGTAGATTTAAGTGATTATTAACCCAATTATTATTCTCCTCCTCTATCTCCTTCTCTCTGTGACCCCGTTAGTCTTACTTCCCAACGTTCTACCATCCTCCGAACCCAAACGAGTTTCTCTCCTATCCCCTCATGCCCCTTCCTCACCTCTAGATCAACCAAACTCACCCTCCTCAGTCCTAACGGAAAGAATCTCGGATTTACCTCCTCTACCCTTCAGCCTTCAATTTCTGAACCTCCTCGCCCCTCTTCTCCCGCGTCCTCTTCTTTGATAGAATTCCTCGACGAGTTTCCTCTTCCCCACTGTAAATATTATTACCACTAGGGCAATCTTAACTCTTTTCTCTCCTTATTTTCTCAGTTTCCCCAAATTTTCCCCCTTCTCGACAAAGCCTATGTAATCAAAATCTGTGTTCTGATTATGATCAGGATGAAATTCGATCAGTGATTTCCAAAATTGATTTTCTTTATGCTCCTCTTCCCGATTCCCTTAATTATTACAAAATCCTAATTAATTTCTTCTTTAATTTGTTTCCTCCTTCTTTTGCTGTAATCACCGAAATAAGCTCAGAAAAAAATTAATGAGCCTTAGATATTCTTTATCCATCCTTCGCTCCGTCTTTACATAGTCTATTAATTAATTATAACATACATGCAAAGGCAATTTCTTCACTTCAATCTGCTCACACACTATATACGAACTTGTCTACGAATGACCAATGAAAAATTTACTAAAATAGAAAAATTTGTAACTTCAATATACAAAAAGTAAATTTTGAAATATATTTAGCATTTTAATTTTATCGCGTTGAATTAATATATTAGACTAATTCTCAATTTTAAGTAAACCAGGTAAAATATGCTTGTCATTTTTAAATTATAATTTTAAGTTAAATAAAACACATTTATCTCATTTTAAAATAAAAATCAAGTAAAATACATATATTATCATTTGAGGTTATAATTTTAAGTACAAAATGTCTATCATCTTTAGTTTGGAATATTAAATAAAATATGTTACTATTTTAAATCTACCATATTAATTAAAGTAAGTTTAAAGTTTTAAATATGTTTTATGTTTGTAACCAACTATATTTTGTAATTCAACTCTAAAAATAAACTAGGTCTTAAATTTCAAATAATCTCTTTTAAATCTAGCTTCGTATCTCGTCCCTGACTTCCAATAAGATCGCACAGGTTCGTTCTCGAGTTAAAAGGATTCAATTCCTTGACCTAAATTTGTTTAATTAGTTATATAATTACTTAAAAAAGAAATATTTTATTTGATTCTTATTTACACTTTTGTTTCATTTTTGATGTATCAATTCCGCATGTGGTAAACTAAAAAATATACTTTCAATTCAAAGATACAGCGTGACAAAATTCTACAAGCCCCGATATAGCAGAGAAAGTAATTAAGGACCACTTCGATCAACTCTGATTAACTTTAATCGACGGTTAGTCCATTGGAATTGGCTAATCACATTTGTCGTTGACAAATGTAATTGGTTGATGCCAATGAACTAATTGTCGATTAAAGTTAATCGAAGTTGGTCGAAGTGGACCTAAAAATAGATATGGCGAGCTAGAGTTAAAACATGAATATGAAAAACATTAAAAATTTGCAATTTTACCTATCTATGTACTTCTTTATCTAAACAAGAGATATTAAAAAATTAAAAAAATATTTTATTTCTATAAGAATAGTATACCTAATTGTATGAATTTTGGAAATGTATACATTCATTTCAACACAATTTACTCATTATTCTATTGTAACTTGCTCGATCAAGGTCTCTATTCCTGAAAAGAAATATAGTATCCGAAAAACTAGGAAAATACTATACGTTATGTATACTATTTACCTAATTATTTGTATACGTTTTTTTTTCAAGAATAAAGGTCGAGATTAATACAGAGAGAGTTCTGCAATTTATAACTATAAATTAATGTTGCGAAACATACGTATTTTATTAATCAACATGCGATCGCAGTTTGCAGTGGTTCATTTAGTCGAATAACTAATTGACAGTTACACCTTTTAAACATGGAATTGAAGAGGTTCATTCCGCTGCACTCTAGAACCGATGTTATTGCAACTACTCTTTGTATATATTAATAGAAGTTATTATTTGGACTTCGCTGATGATGGTTTGAATGTAGCCGAAATGTCCGATTTTTATCTTAAGAATGAAATTTGAAATAAATTGTGAGTTGTAATGCGCATTTACTACCGTGATATTATTGCTCTCAATCGCCCGTTATTTGAATTATTACTGTTATTTTTATCTTGAGAGCACAATTTTTTTTATATAATTGTGCTATTAACACAATTTCTTTTATCTTTTGATATTGCGTCGTAATTGCTAAACAGACATGTGTCAACAACTTTGTACAAATACATTAATTAATAAATACATTAACATCATATTAATATTTGTGATATTTTTTCTGATTATTTGCTATTTTGTCAATTTTTTTATATTTAATCTTTTCTATGAAATTATCAATGTAGATAAACTCTACACTATCATTAATGCATTCCTACTTTTAAAGCGTTATATTAACCTGTACAACTATTTACGCTTTAAAATGGGAAACCGAATTTCGGCAGTTTTCATTTTTGCAGTAAGCGCATCAATTATTATCAATATTAAAAAACGAGTCAATGTACAAGGGCATCTTCGCAACAGCGCAACATACTATGTCTGAGCACGCGAATTTCAGACACTATTGGCAAACTTTAATCATTTATCATTTGAAAAGCACTATAGCCTTGACATTTTCGTATAAGACTTTTCGTCTTAAAATGTTCCACAGAATCTGTCAATAAAAGGGTATACACTTTTTCTGAGATACCTTGTATAAATAATATAAATAGAATTAATTAAATTAAACTATTTTGCTGCTAAGTTTACTTATTTAATATACTACCGGAATAATGACGAGTAGTGGAATATAGAAGCTTCCTACAATCGCGTAGATTTGGTAGACAAAATGCTGGTAAAGTGCGCAAAGAGTGGGCCCATTTTGTACTTCTTCATATTCATTTCCCATGGTTAAAAGAGGCGGCAGACTAATACACATGGCTAGTGACCAAATGATAATGATGTATAGCGACATCCGTAGCTTCGTCCTCTTCGTTTCATATTTTAGCGGTTTCATAATCAGCCAGAATCTTTAACATAAAAAGGAGGAATGAGAAAATTTCGACATATTTATATATATAAACAATATTGAGTAAAAATACAAATTTTATAGACTCCTTGAATTAATACAATGATAATAACAAATAATTAACAGGGTGTTAGGAGTCAACGCTGGATCTTATTATGGATCCACATACAGTATGTAGAGTGCGATAAATAGTAATTTTATTGCTGAAGATGACTCAAAATGGTTAGCTGAAACATACATAATTGTAATGTTTATAGATTAATAGATATCATTTAGCTTTACGCAATATAAGATCCAGCGTTGACTCCTAACGCTCTGTTAATTATTTGTTATTATCATATTTATATATCTTTATGTATAATTAGTCAGTATTTATATGCCGACTAATTTAGCATAGAAATAAAATTGATAAAAACTGATGTAACAATCCTTAAATTCTGTGAAGATTGATGGGCGTCATTAAGAAATATCGATACTGGAAATCAGCCAGATAAAAGATGCATTCGACTCGTAGGTCTCGCTTCTACACCTATGAGACAGAGCGTCTGTTTCAACGTTCACTCTCACTCTCTCCTTCAAACCCCTTCTCTCTCTTCGGCTACATGGATAGTCAGAATTGGGGCAAAATAATACTATACATACATGCATACGCATGCGCGCGCGCACACATGTACATACTATACATACATTTTTTATTATAAAGAACTTATTAAAATTAGCGAAAACGTGACAGTAGTGTCTGTCAGATCGTCGTCGGTATGATTTTGTTTAACTTTACCGTTTAAAAGTTAAACCCATCTAACTGCTTTGTCTTGTATCATTAACATTAAAACAATATGGTAATAGCTAGCGAATTAATTAATCAAAATTGTCAACAACTACTAACCTTTACGCGGACGGAGAAAGTATGCATTGATTTGCCCTTTTGTATATAATGCGTGTTGATTTGCCCTTTTGTATATAATATATATTAAATTATCTTATAGCGCATATTAATGGCCTGAGCAGGTTTACACCAACTTGGGTTGAATTAATAACATTGCATTCTATTGGTAACGTCAACCAATAATAGAACAATATTATCCAACCCAAATCAGCGTAAACGCTTGGATCGAAAACGTTATACTCTACAATGTTGAAATGCATATCCGGCGGGAACGTTAATCAATGGAACCGATGGCACGACGTCAATTTTCGTGAAAATTTGATTCCTGGCCATTAAGTTTTTCTTCTAATTCATCGAATATTAATGGAAGATCGTTGAATGATTAACTCACCTGTCTATGGAAACCATGCAGAGATTAAAGATACTGGCGGTACAGTTGAGCACGTCAGCGCTGAGCCAAATGTGACACGAGATAGAACCGAAGTACCAATCACCCGATACTTGATAGATTATGGCTGGTGGCATTACTATCAAACCGACCAGCAAGTCGCTCACCGCCAAGCTGATCACCAAGTAGTTGGAGCGTCGAAATCTTTTGAAGTATATGATGATGAAAAAGATGGTAGCATTACCTGCTACCGTCAGGAAAGTGATGAAGAGGAGCAGCGCAGTCAAAAAAAATGCCTAAGAGAAAATACATTTTTACAAAATTTCTATGTCATTGCCGTATGCGTATGGTAAACGTAGATGTTCTTAAGAGGATCCTAAAGTCGTCTGTTTTACTGATTATTTTTCGAATAAGTTTTCTGACTGCCATTAAAAATCTTTCTTTACAATTAAAATGTATAAGCGATAATGTAATCCAAACCGGTCGACTTTATGTGAAAAATGAAAGAAAGTTGAAAAATTACAGTTTTGTTATTGGCTTCTGACTCGCAACAATATTTGCTTTATGCAAGTTTTGTATTTTGTACATATAAAGCAATCTTGGTTTGGATTAGGGATTACATGAACAAACAATATTGTGTACTTAGAATTAGACTTAGATACCTAATATAAAAGATTAATTAGTTAAAAAAGAAATTTATACGTACGTGTGCGTGCGATATTGATGTAGTAGTGTGTAGTGATATATCAATGACACGTAAATCGTATGTGTGTAAGTCCTACTGAATCGGTAATACGGACGACTTTAGGATCCCCTTAAGGGGATGCTGTTGTCGACTGCAATACCGACGGAACACGCATTTCGTACTTTTCCATTTTCTTCGTTTTCGTATAAAACAAAAATCCTTATCCAGAATAAAAGAAAAAACGCGAATAGTTGTGGAAAACTACAAACCTATATAAAAAACAAAAAAATTATAAATTACAAGCTGCTTCTACGCAGGTTACATATTTCTTCACATGATATAATATAAATGATTTCAAATATACATCCAAACAAAAAAAAATTTCCCTACGTTTGAATAATATATAATATAACGAGACTTTCAAATTATTATTTTCAACACAATATAAACTTTAATAATAAAATTCGGCATAATTACTCGAATGATTTAATAAAATTCGGTTAAAGACGAGCTTATAATACAAGATGTTAAAAATAATAAAAATTTAATGTGCTAGATATATTAAGATTTCGAGCGAAACTAATTTCGACTGAAGTTTTCAGTCGCATATATGTATGTACAAAAATCAGATCCAATTAACACACAGAAACACCTCTCAAAAAATTTGTCATTCGGAACCGGTATTAAAACTGTAGGTCCCATATGCTTGTGGCAATTAATCAGCATGCGCAACACAAGCATATAAGAGAGATGTAACACAAGCCAGAAGCCTAACGAAGAAGAAGAAAAAGAAGAAATCCAATTAAAACATAATAAATATCACAAAAATAAATTTCAGTAGTTTTGAATATAACATCATGAATGTAGTTATTCCAATCTCATATATTGATTCCATCGATTTTGTTATTTTTGTAACATTTATTATGTTTTAATTAGATTTGTTTTTTGTATTTATATGCGACTCTGATAACAAATTCTGTAAAGTCAAAACTAGTTTCATTCAAAATCTTAATGTATCTAATCTCACATAACATGTAATATTACAGTAATATTAGAGCAATGTTATTTTCTCTTTGCAATATTACAATGAAATATTGCTGAAATATCACACTAATATTAATATTTCCGCGAAAATGGATCATAAAAATATTGCTATAATATATTACAGTCGTATTACTGTAACATTACTGTGATAATGCTATAACATATTATAGTCGTATTACTGTAATATTTTTGTGATATATATTTTTTGTGTAATATATTTATATAATATTGTGAGGAATTAAATCGTATAATGATTCTTTTTTTAAATTTTAATGAATTCCGAGATAGCTCAATAAATTCTACAAATTTTCTCTTTTCCTTAATTGTAATTCCTTAGAAATTCATAGAAGAACATAATAAGAATTAATACCTCAAAAAGTTACATGCACCATGTATAGAATTCCTGAGTATTTCTCAAAGTATTCATATAAAGTTCCCCTAATATTAATAGATGTATACTTTATAAATGCAAGCAGAATAGTGATTAAAATAGATAGATTGCAAAAAAAATTAACTTCAATTAACAGTAATGTTACACCAATATTATAATTTTTCACTCAACAATGTAAGTGCACTATAACATATTTTATATATAACACATTGTGATGTGCGCGGTGGAAAGGAAAGGAAAGGTGTCAACCAACAACGAAGTTTTCACTTATATGCAATACGAACAATATATTATAACTCTGCTACAAAAGGAGTATTCTGTGCCTGTCTTGTTCGGTCTATCTTCCACACGTCGCTGCTCTCTCGTCCATGTCCTCAACGTGAGATATCGCGGTGGCAACACCTTCCCTGTTTGAGGTCGACCTGAAAGTGGGGAATGAGACATAGTCCCCGTAACGTTCCGGCGGTCGACGGGTCCGAAATGAGGTCCTCCGGGGTGATCCCTCTGCCCCTGCGGTCCTATTGGAAATAGCGGTCAGTTGTCTCTAACAGCCATTTCCGATAAGGCCGCAGGGGCATGGGAGTTCCTGAATTGCCCCTGATGGTGTCGGCGTATGTATCGTCTTTTGGGGTGTCACTGCCGAACCGGAAATGCAAAGTACTGGGAGCTCAAACTCCTCACAGAGAAGCTCGAAAGAAATTGAATCGGTGGGCTGCTCCTCTACTATTTTGCCATCGCTTCTAGCACGCATCTGATTTGGGTGGATCCTACGGATCTTGGCATCGTTCGTACATACATTATACATCACTCAGCCTCTAGCTTCGATAATGACCGCTGAGATCCATTTCCATTTGTTCATGGAATAACGTGAACATGTTCTCCATTCCTGTACTCTCTGTGTCGTGTGCCACATTTCTTATCATACGAAGCCTGAGCGTTGCCACCAGCATATTAGCACTGGAGAGTAACCTAGGCTATACCTAGGGGCGACAAGTTTGGGGGGAGGGGGGCATTTTCCGAAAAGAAGTTCTAAAAGATAAACATTTTTTGTCAGACGCAAATGATTGAGAAAATTTTCCATTGATCATTCGAGATTTGTTCGCGTTGGTCCAATAATGTTCCTACTATAGCTCCTACTCACTCCAATAAGCGCGTTGGGTAAAAAAAAAGGAAATATGAAATGAAAACAAAAGGTTAATAGTATCTCACCGGTGGTGCGACACTTATACCAGCACCAGTGCATTCAAACGGATATGGTGCATATTCGTGCTAATAAAAGCCAAGGGCAGTTCTCATTAACACGGATTACATCAATTTTTGACACTACGATTTTATCGATAGTTTCACAGAATGGATGTGGTAACCTAGTTTTTATATCGCAAAAATGAATATTGGTGCGCTGGTGTAAGCGTTGTACGAAAAAGGCTGACATGGCTCTCCTCAGGTTCTCTCTCTCGTTCTACGTTTCTTTATCAACTTCAAACGCAAGAGTAAATGCAGAAGTCCTTTTTTTTATTGTCCCTTCCGACCACGTGGTTGTTGGAGGATTGAATGAGAGCGGCAAGTATTTCACTGTCTAGGGGCGGTAAAAACCGCAATCCAGTCCTGGCCACCAATAACAAATTTCAATGGTGTCTGACTGTTAGGTGGTTTGAGTAAATTTAGAGTTGTCCTGAAGTTTCGCCCATACATTAGCTCAGCGGAAGATTTTCTTTCTTGAGCTTCTTTGGCTACGATTTCTTGTAGTGCAGTAAAGTTTGTAAAGAATATCTAGATTTGTTTTCTGTTCACCACTCCCTCCTTTTTGTGTTAGTTTTTTTACGTAACGCTTAAAAGTATCGATAAATGTCTCCACAAATCCATTAGATTGTGAGTGGAATGGTGCTGTTCGAACATGTTGGATACTCTGTCCTTCGCAGAATTTCTGGGAGGAATTTACCGCCGGTGAACTGCGTTCCATTATCACTGAAGATGGTTTCGGGAAGCCCGTGGCGAGCAAATAAGTCTTCGAGAGTGGAAACTACAGTTGTGGTTTGCATGTCGATGATTTCAAATCATTTACTATATGCGTCTACTACGACAAAGAAGTAAATATTGTGTATTGGCTCTGCAAAGTTGATATGGATTCGAGTCCATGGACCCGACAGTATCGGCCATGAAATTAGTGGAACTCTAGTTGATGTTTTAACAGTTCTAGCACGTTTGATGACTCCGTTGGGGAATCGATGTAAGATACATGCTCCTATATCTATATTTGAAGCGTCGCGCATTGTTTGCAACAATAATTTCTTATTGTCTCGGATTATAATGTATCAGCATAAAATCCGACTGAAATATGCTCTTGAACTTGTTGAAAGATTGTTGACATTCTTTAGAATCTTTAGATCACTTGCACTGAGAATTTATCTTGAGGAGTTCATCAAGTGATTTCCGCCATTTGTGCATATCTTTAATAAAGTCATAAAAATTGATCGCTTAGATACGAGCGGAGTGTAATTGAATTGCATGAAATCGGCATTTGCGCAATTGCCTTCGTTTTTGCAGGATCTAGACGGATTCTTCGTTCATCAATAATTTGTCCTAGGTATTTGATTTGTTTCATAAGTAATTTACATTTTTGCGACTTAAGGTGAAATCTAAATTCCTGAATCTGTTGTAAAGGACTTCGTAAATTTTTTCTTGATTCTTCCGTTATTCCAATTTGCAAGAAAGCATCTGACAGATCGATAATATTGAATATCTTTTTGCTAGTTTTGCAAAAGTATCATCTGGTATTGGCAATGGGTAATGGTGCGACTCCAGTGCTTGATTGAGCCCTGTAGAATAGTCACCACATATGCGGATATCGCCATTAAGCTTTTTTACTACTACAATGGGTGCTGCCCAGTCCGAGTATTCGATTGGTGAAATAATACCCATTTTCTGGAGGCGGTCCAATTCTCGATCGATCAATGGAATGGCAGCGTAGGCTATTGAACGTTTCGCTCGAAACACTGGTTTGGCTTCTGGTTTTATGTGCAGATTAACTTTCTTATCTTCGTACAACAACTCAGAGTGTCAGTGAATATGTTAGAGAATTTTGATTGAATCATGTGCTTCTTGTCGTGAAATTTTATAGCGGTGCAGATTGTGTTGATAGAAATTTCCCCAAGACCAAGTTTGAACCAGTCAGTGCCTAAAACATTTAGATTTTGAACGCTCGTAATAAAGGTCTTATCTGTTTTAAAATAATTGTTGCTCTGAACGATGCAGATGAATTCTCCCAATAATTGTAAAGGATTATTGCGGGCATTTTGTGCAGCAGGTTGATAAGATGGCTTGATTCAATGTCCTCCATGTGCGTTCGAATATAGTTATAATGTCGGATGCAGTGTCCAACTGTAACTTGACGGGGATTTCGTTGATTTGCACCATGATGTGCTTCCTTCGATTTCCACTGATAATTTGTTTGAGATGAGTTGTTTGTTTTGGACTGTATCACAGTATCACAGTATTCTTCTTCGTGCCCTTGTTGTCCACATAGTTTGCATTTGTGATTTTCGTACTTGTAGTCATGTAAATAATACATTACGCCACAAAACCAACATTGAGTTTATTTACAGATTTAAGATTCTCATTAACATCTGATTATGATTCTTATTTGACGCTTATGAGAGCATCAAAAATTATTAAATTGCTTGTGAATTTAGTAAATAATATTAGTACCTTAGTTCTGTTGATAATTGCGTTTCAAGACCGAAAAACATTTCGGCGCGTAGTTTACAGAATCAAACATATACATAATTTCACACAAATATTAAGACATTAAGATCCATTTTAACCGAATATACATTTATTTTCATCAGTCCAAATTCTTATCATATTGTTCATATTTTAAGTGTGGTCTTATATGTTAAATTTAACCCGGAAACATATGTATATAATACGCGCGTATGAACCCACGCACATCTCCTTTATAAATTGATGCGTATATATGCAAATGAGGAAATACATGAAAATAAAGTTAAGGTTAATCAAATTGTAATAATTTTATGAATTTTACAAGAGTCGTTACAATTATGTTGCATCATAAATGTATCAATCATGCATCATGATGCGTACTTTTATTAATTTTAATCATAAAATTTTGAAAAAATAAGATGTATTACGCAAAAATTTACATATTTATAAATTATTTATTGTATCATAAACAAATCTGTTTATTGAAACGTCGCACATCGTACGTTTACTAATTATTTTTCAATCATTTTATTCGCGGAGCAACGCGAGAGAAATTGTGGCTAAATAAATTCGGAGCTGTTTATTTTGAAGCAGGAATTAATTTTATCTTTTAATTCATAATGTAACTATAAAACGGAAAATATTCGGAATACTGTTCATATTTATCGTTCTTTACATTTTTCTTTACTGTATATACATACTTAAAGGCAATGCATTTTCAATCCTAAATCGTGTCTGACTACAGATCAAGAACTCGGTCCGAAAAATTTCGATCCCGGATATGGTCCGAGGCTAAATCCAACTTTTGGTTCCAGTTCTTTATTGTACAGTTACCGGGTCCGTTTGGATTTCGATCCTTTTTGGTTTCAGTTTTCGGTAATTATATATCTGTGGTTACTGTAAAAGAATTGGAACCAAAAATTGGATAACCTCAGACCATAATCGTAACCAGACCGAAATTTTAATCCATAATGTAATTTCGGTCCGAGTCTAAGATATAATTATTGTATGTATAGAAACATCTACTTTAGAAACTTCTAAAGAATAGGTGCTAACTTTAATTCATAATAATCCTTCTGATTCACTCATATTTTTATCCATATTTATCTAGTTATTCAAAAAAAGAGTTTTATTCTAAAGCATAAAAAAAATATTGTCGCTCACTCATTCACTTATTCACTCTTGCGGGGAATGTGTTCATGTTAAGAGTAAGTATACTTTATCATTTACAGAAAACTAGCTCTTTTGATTATAGTTATACAATTGTGTTACAATTGCGTCGCTTACCTCTATTGCATTGTAGGGAGAAAATTCGCCGGGAAAATTTATGAAGAAAGAAAGAAATGTGGTAGCTGGCTGAACATCATTAATAAGCGGCGTGGAGTTTGAATAAATAATTGATGTTACAGCGTTGATCAGATCTTCCTTCTTTATAAAGATGATATCTTGTGATGCCATTTTGATGTTTCTCGTATCCTTTCGATCACTGGATGTGAGGATTCGCACAAGCGTATAGTATGGAAATTTTAGCCTTAATTCCAAATGGAAAAACTCAGTAGCAGTTTCTCTTTATCCCACAGTCTTCATCAACTTTCACTTTCTGCAAAATCATGATCTCTATGAACATGAACAGTGATATTCCTACCATTAAAACAAATGTGGATATATGTCATATATACATGCTAATTTATTATTAATTTATTGATCTATTTCTCCTTTATCTATTTAGAAGGATTAATATTAAAGATGAAGGTGCTGAGTTCACGTTACGCTAGCATCAGGAGTTAAGAAAACATATATATACAGCAAACCATAACAATAAAGTGCTCGTTACATTGCATAGCAATACATAAACAAGTTTGAGAGAACGACCAAGTAAACGAGCAAATAAATAAAGAGGTAAAAAAAATATCTGTATATTTCGAATTTACATAAGCAATAGACGTTTCAACTACGCAGAGTCTTTTTCAAAATCTACATGAAATATAATTTAACTTATGTTACAACAGAGCATAAAATGTAGCATAAATACAAAAAACGCCTGAAAATAAGTCACCAAAAAGAGGCCAAACCAGTAAGGACAAATTTTCCATAATTCCTTTTTTTATAGACACGGAGGTCTTGATCTATGCTTTCACTCCTTTTCAATGATTATAATTAAGAAACATTTTTTAAATTATAGTCGTCAAGAATAAAACACCTAATAGCAGATTCATTATTTAGCGAAAATCGGTTTTATATGTACGTCAAGTACCATTTCAGTTAAAAAATTCAAATCTAAACAATTAAAATTTAACTAATAATGAAAATACCCAGATAACATTTATGTTGCATAAGATATCTAAACGACGGTTTTTAGATGTCTCACATCTAAAAGAGATCTAAAAGCGTCTTTTAGATATCTTATGCAACATGCATGTTATCTGGGTATTGTGTAACAAATAAAATCTTTAGAAAAAAAATTACGAAAACAGTCATGATCAAATGTATAAGGCTTTGTCCAGTCTAAAATTTTGATCTCCTACCGTTAATGTCTTTCAAGGATGAATCACGAAAACAACAGTAGTAAAAAGCGAGTAAAAAGTAAAAGTTACGTTGAAAAAAGTGATAGCATAAATCAAGACTGTACCTATAAAAAAATTTTTGGAAAATTTGTCCGGACTAATTTGGTCTCGTTTTAGTGATTTATTCTCAGACGTTTTTTATATTTATGAGACATTTTATTCTCTATTGTAACAAAAGTTAAATTATATTCCCTATGTAGATTTTGAAAAACTGTGTAGTCGAAACGTCAATCGCTTATGTAAATTCGAAATATATAGTTAGTTTTCTATATCTTTGTTAATTTAATTGTTTATTTGGTTATTTTGTTAAACTTGATTATGTACTGCTATATACATAGAGACCATATAAACACATGATAACAAAAAATCGATATTAAAACTTTATTCTAAATTATTGCACTAAGATATTGAATATTTGAAATGGTTAGGTATAAATATCGATGACATAAGCGCCAAGTAATAAAAAATAAGGAGTTAACCACTTAAGTTTAAATTAAGACGTAAAGAGTATCGAAAAAGTCCATTTTTTGCCGATCGAAATAAATCTTGAATTTGAGAATATTTTTATAATTTTTCGAGGGTGTTGAATTCAGTTATGATGGCAAAAATCGGCGCTGAAGATAAATATATATATTTTAGTATATGTAAAGTTTATATAATCATCTAATTTCATCTAGATACAAGTAAATACTGCGTATATTACTGGGAAAATACTGAAATTTATTAAGATATTCCAGCATCGTGTACGAGGATTACTGACATCATGTTTGGATTCAAGGCATTTCTCCAGAATTTTGCTGATTTTTAATCTTATATCTAAATTCAATACTGTTGGAACTATAAAAAAAAACACTTGAATTTTTAGGTTTATTTCGATCGGCGAAAAATCGATTTTTTTGACACTCTTCTTTAGGATTAGAGTTATAAAGTAGTAATAAATTAATACTTAATTATTAAAAGATATGGTAGTGTCTTGCGCCAAATAGAAGTATAACGTGAGAAGCATAACCGCTCCATGTATCTATGCCCAGCAAACCAAAATGTAACTGTAATATGACTTAGGAAGATGTGATATAGAAAGAATGTTTTTCATGGTTATGGAAATGAGATATAATTGTCACATAATTTTGAGGGTTCTTTAAGAAAACAAAGATATATTTCTTTCTTATGTTATATAATCATAATAATTATTAAAAAATGTCTAGCACACATGTAACTCAAAATACATAACATATCAAAAACATAAATATATAATACTAACATATTTTATTGTAACATAATATAATCATCTTTTTACATATTCCTATATGTATATGTATATAAAATATATACAAAACAGGTACAATAGTAATAAAACTTAACGCTATATGGATAGTAAAAAGTGCATAAAAACGATGTAGTATCATGTATGTAAGACTCCATTTTAAACTAATCGTGAGTAATTAGGAGGGCTGTGTTCGAAGAGACATTATTAAAGCTATCAAAATATGTTATTCTATATATATCGTCTAATAGACATAAAGCGACACTGTTAAATCGATAGTGTCAAATTTAATCTAATTTTATTTCAGTCGCCGCTTCTCCTGTATAGTGTCAAATTGACACTATAAAATTTCAAATTTAACCATTGTTTCAGTATAAAATGATTTATTATAACAAATCTTATTAGATTTCGACCTGCTGAACACGATAATGCTATTAGTTTTTTCATTAAAATATGGGGAACATCGTTAGTTTTCAGATTAAAGTTTTTTTCTTTCTTTATCACTGATAAATAGGATACTGTATATCTCAACATTTAACAGAAACTGTGGAAACGTATCCTTATAGCACGAAATATTATACCAATATTATAGCAATATTACTTTAAAGATTGCAGTGTTTCATAAAACATTACTGCAATATTCCTGTAGCCGCTAAAATAAACTATTGTCATAAGTATTCTACGGTATTGCTGCAATATTTACAAAAATCTTGCAGATATATTGCTACAACATTATAAAATATTTCGATAATTAATCGTTTTATTAATTGCTAAAATATTGTTTAGCATGACATTCCAAAATTCACATGATAAACCTATAACCAAAAATATTCGAGGCTCCAAAGAGTACATCCGAAAGATCTTGGGAATCTCCAGGAGAATCGCCAACTCGATCTATATACTCGTTCTTTTACAGAACGCTTTTTTCTTACGAGAAACGCGTCTATCACGTGGCGAAGCTGCGTACTTATCTGTTTAAATTATAATATTGCAGAACATGAAGAATACTGTTAACTACATAGATTTCGACAATAATTTATTTATTATAACATTGAGAATGACTCGATCAGTGACGAAACGTATGTAATTACTTTCATTTTCATGAGTTAAATTACATTTTTTGTTACATTACTGGCTTTTAGCCCTTTATTTATTCTAAATAGTTTTATACTTGTGGAGCCTTATTATTACTTATTATTATAATATTGCATTATTTCCTACAAAATATTAGAACTGATATTATTGCAATATTTGCAAAAAAATATTAAAATTTCAATATTGCAGCAATATTGCTTCAATTTTTGTAACATAGCGCCATTAAAATATTGCTGCAATATGGCTGAAATATTTCATACTGTAGGGGAGACGTATGCAAAACGAATTGGCGAGTCTTCTGGAAATTCCCAAGCCCTTTGGGTGTGCTTCCTAGACTCCCAAAAGTTTTTTAATTATAACTTTATCGTATGTATATTTTAGAATCTCCTGAAAATTTTCAAGCCCTCTTGAGTATACTTTCTAGGCTCCCAAAAGTTTTTTATTATAACTATATTGTATGTATTTTAGAATGTGATGCTAAAAAATAATATTTTAGTAATTATAAAACTGGATTAATTATAAAAATATTGCATAATGTTGCTGCAATAGATCTGCAATACTTCTCTAAATATTATAGCTATATCGCAGAATATTAAAGCAATATTTTATTTTAGCGGACATAGGAATACAATATTGCAGCAATGTTTTATGAAACATTGTAATTTTTCAAAGTAACATTGCTGCGAAGTACTGTAATATTTGGTGCTATAGAGGTTGTAATTCTATACATACGAATATTGAAATTCATATTCCTTTCTTCCTGTATATGTTTCAATTACAATTTAATTTTACGTATATTATTGCAGATTTACTATTTTATATATAAATTATATCAATTAACGAAGAGTTCACCAATATGTACATTAATAGTTATTTCAATTACGATTAATTAAAATGTTATTCATATCCATAAATAGAAAGTATTAAATTTAAATACATTTAATTTTCCAGTTACTACGAACTTAAATCTCATTAACATGTACGTAAATAATCTTTCAGTTATGGAGAATTTAAATTTCATACACCAATGTATGTATGTTAAATGTTAATGAAATTAAAAAACATTTATAACAGTGTACGATTAAACTTGTTAAACGGCAGGACATGTGAAAAAAAGTGCCTCAGTCAAATGCATTAATTTTTTTAAGTTTACACGTGTAAAAATAATACACCTGGATTTACAGTGTAGCGACCATCGATGAGTTTACGCTGTAACTCCAAGTATACACACATTATATAAAAAAATGACATCCCAGCCAAAATATATATAATGTAAAACGACGTTTTGAAGTAGTGTGTCTCGAAGCGTAAGTAGAAACATCGTACAATAAAACACGCGGAAAGGTAAGAGAAACGTATCACGACGTTCAGCTTACGCTTCGCGTAAGCACTCTAATTAATTACGTCATTTAACATACCCAATTGTGTTAAAATGTATTTAATCATGCTAAATAACGTGATTTATGATTGTAAGAAATGTGTAAGAAAAACTTCAGTTAAAATAACACTATCGGATAGTGTAGACGCGATGCGGTGAAACACATAAAACTGCCATGCCAGGCAGCAACTCGTCATACTTTCCCTCACCGCATACCGCTGGCGCGGCTATCAAGTGAGGAGCAATAGGCCATGCTGCGAACTCGCGCGACGTGGTGTCACGGCACATCAGCTCAGACGTTTTATTTTGTATGTCAAAAATTACAGCGAATATTGCAAAATGGTATAAGACCTTTTTATTCCCTCTTTATTCCTTCTACGCCTCTAATACTGCTCGTACACCATTTCTGGGACACCCTGTGTATGTACAGGATAGACCATTTTAATGAATATCTCAAAAAGTAGAACTTTTTTCAAAAAAATGTTTTATGATTTCAAGAAGGAAAAAAGATGGTGATATTTCTTCAGTTTGAGAAAGATATCCTTAAGCTCAAGTCAAGGTTAAATAAATTTTTTTAATAAACCGCCACTTTTATTGCATATTCTTATAGCTTTTTTCAAGAGCTTTCTTAAACGCTAATAAAGTTTCTTTTCTTTAAGTAAATTTCGAATTATGAGGTTTCAAAGTTGTAGTACTGCCAGCATTTAATATTCAAAATGTTCGACTGACGACTAAAACTTTTTTTAAATGTTGTTTAGAATCATGACCTTGATAACATTTGTCGAGATCAATATATTTGGAAGTTGTTCCTCTTATTTTCATTTTTAGCGTAAAAATATGTATGCGCGCGCGTGTGTATGCATAGGGGCTGTGTTTCAAACCTACGGAATCGCCTCTCGTGAGCAGATAGATTGGATTAAATTGAGTAAAAACGTCTTCTAGCATTTTGCAATTTTTGCAACAATTAACAAGATATTAATTTCTAAAAATCGCTGAATAGCATAGCCTATACAAATAGCCTCGACAAATACAAACGCGTGACGAGATAGGACCGCCTACCGTCGTAAGTTGCTACGCATGCAAGAAGTTGTTTATCATAAGCGGCCTTTGCAACGTACAAGCAGCGAAAGAAAACATCTCACGATGAGCGATCGTATCGTGTTGCGCGCTTGCATTTGGTGGTAGGCTGGATACGCATTTATTTGGCGATATTTAGAAATTAATATTTCCTTAACTATTATAAAAATTGCAAAATGGTAGATGACATTTTTACTCATTCAGTTTAGTCGCTGCTTGCTCACGAGAAATAATCACGTGGGTCTGGGACGCTCTTACTCGTTTCCACCAATGTAGATTAACTTTAATCTAGTTTCAACTTACTCTTCATTTTTTTCTAATTTTTAGAACTAAAAAAAGATGAAGAGTAAGTTGAACCGAGATTGAAGTTAATCTATATTGATGGAAATCGTCATCTGTATATATGTATAAACATCCTGAATATATGTGTGTGTGTGTGTGCGCGCGCGCACGCGTGTGTGTATGTTGGATAATTCTGCCGACGACGCTCGTGGGCAGGTAGAGCGAACTAGACTGAAGCGGAAAGTCCTCTACCATTTTATAATTTTCGTGATAATTAACGAGATATTAATTTCTAAAGATTGCCGAATAAGAGCGCCCGCCTAGCCTATTACCGCCAAGCCAATCGGCTTGGCGCGCAGGCCGCGGGAACTGGGAAGTTGTTCACTGCAAGCAACTACGGATGAAAGGCGCGTGGCGCAGGACCCCCGCTTCAAGCTAAATAATCAAATTTTGGTTAGAAAAGTTTTTAATTAAAAAATAATTAAATTTTTGTAAGTCACATATCAACAAAATAAATAGTTATTCACGCCAAAATTTCTTTCATAAACAGCGAGCGACAATACGCGTGGACAATAAAAATATTCTTTCGTTCTTTTCGCGGCATTTAAAAGAAAATTACAGTGAGCTATCATTTCCACATTACTTTGCGGTAGATGGCATATTTTTTTTTTTTTAGTGTAATGACATCTCCAGTAGATCTAATTCACTCTTTCTGCATATTTTAATGCAAAAATTGTTCCTTCGAGTAACATTGCACGTAGCACGATACGCCATTTCTGGTGTAATAGTATTAAAATCTGCGAGAATTACTTCTCGTATCTCAGCTTTTATACCATTACGCCTGTGCTCGACTAAATCTTTGATGTAATCCCAAACGAGATAGTTGAGCACGTTAAGATTCAGTGATCGTGCCGGTCAGACGATTGGACCACTTCCCATCCACCGCATAATGCGTGTGTAACATTTTGCGTGCCTGCCCGGAAAAATGTGGAGAAGCCCCGTCATGTTGAAAAATCAACTCCGTCCGTACGCGAAGAGGAACGTCCTCTAGAATCGTAGGCAAATCATTTTCTAAAAAATGTGCGTTCATGTTTCTGTTGAGGCGTGGCGAAAGGAAATAGGAACCAATCTGAAAATTACTGAAAGTGAATAATTTGAAAAAAAATGCTAGAGAAAGTTTCTTATAGTCGTGAATTTACTACTTACGATTCGGTTTCCGATTATTTCCGCACATACAGGAAATTATGAAAGATTCCATTTGGTGTGAAGGTGCCTCCAAAGAATATAGTCAGGGAAAGAAGCATTCTGTCGACAATAAGGCGAGAAACCCTGTGTATTTTAACGACAATTAATGTATATATATTAAAAGCAATGCAAAAACATTAAACAAAAATAATAAAAATACCTTCACAAAAGTAAATGAACTGTTCTTGATCTCTTGGCAAAAGTTGTTGTACTCGTCGATAGTGATACGGATGCAACCCGTTCTCGCATAGAATACGGTACACTACGCATTACGAGAGACCAAGTATATTACTCGCACGACGCATGCTGTTTCTAGAATTTTCTTCAAATTTTTTGAGGGCACTCTTCTCGTCGATTACACAGCAACGCATTGGTGCACCAGCTTTTCGCCAATATGGTAACAGAGATTCTGTTTCCCTGGCACGATGAATGCATTCACATAATATTGTATAAATATCATGTATAATAATACGTCTACTCGTATAACACAAATGTGGAACGATAAACTTGGTTTCTGCTTATAAATTCATTCATATGAACTTCAACATTCAGAGTTTTTACGATGTCTAAATAAACATGTAAAGCAGCCGTATTATTTAACAAAATCGGAAGCATCATAGAACGTAGATACGTTTTCTGCTTCTTCAGAGCTGAAAAAGATCTTTCTGCAGGACGTTATCAGGATTAAAAGCAGAAGTTTAATCACTTTTGTATATTCTGACACAATATCTGTCACGGTTGGATCTTCTTGAAGAAAATTAATGACATATTGTAGATCAGAGATCCCTATTTTCCGGTCATGAAAGAGGCAATCGACTGATCAAGTTTTAACACGCGACTTTTATATATAATTTAATCAACTTATATTTTTATTTTATATTTTGCATTATTTTATTACAAAATAATTTATATGTTTCTCTTTAAATTTTTAAATGTGGAATTTCACACATGGAAAAATTTCAGATGTGAAGTACTCCATATCTTCCACAAAGTCGCAATCCCTGCCGCTGTGCTCGTCTTAGCGCTGAAATACTGTCGTATCTCCTGATGTGTATAAGTTCTATTGAGTCGTTAAAACAGATGACTTTTTAGGATCCCCTTAATATCCAAAAATCGCATACGCGTTCCAATACTCAAGTTAAACCATAATCATGCTCATCTAGAATATGCACAATTACGTACACGTGTGGACAATGAGGACGTTGCGACGTTTTTTTTTTCGATAATACGCAAAAAACTTTCAACCATCTATCGATGCGTGTAACGAGCATTTATGACAGCTGACAAAGTCATACAGAATCAAAGTACACAAGGTGAAGTCAAGAAATGTGCGACGTGACGTATACTTAAGATATTAATTAGATTCTAGGTAAGATTAGGGTAAATATAAAAGAATAACCCATACAGACAATATTATTTGATAATTTTATTTACATTTCTGATGCAATAAAAATTAATATAACAAGGTAACATATAACAAAGATATATTATTAATATGTAATTACGTAATTACATATTAATAATATAAATATACAGCATGTTTGGTAATTATGCCGACAACGCTCGTAGGCAGGTAGAGCGGATTAAACTGAGTCGAAAGTCTTGTACCATTTTGCAATAATTAACGAGATATTGATTATTGTTTATTATACGATATTGGGTAAATATCGACAAAAGGAGATCCAACTCCGATAATTTTATCTTAACATATGTCAAAGATCATAATCCTAAGTTCCAACAGGTTTCAATGGTGATCGTCCTTTGTTTAAAAATTATTAACAAGAAAAATTTATTTAAATAATAACATCTCATTTCTGCTATATGCTATAATACTAACAATCATTTCACATCCCCTTCCCTGTTTATGTAATAACTGTTCATGCAAAATGATGTTCATCCCACTTCCCCCTAGGGAGAGAGGAGGGAGGTTCGACTGTCCACACGAAGCGTCGTACGCCCCGAGGCAGGGGGGAAGTGGGGTGGATCTCGCTTCGCGTGGAAAGTCGAAAACCCATGTGAAACAATTATAGACTTCGTTTCGCCCTGTAAAGCAATAAACTTTTTTCACTAATAACTTTTTAACAAAGAACAATCACTAACTAAAACCTTTTGAAGATCACTCAGGATCATGATCTTGACAAAATATGTCAAGGTTAAGATCATCGAAGTTGGATCTCCTTTTGTTGATATTAACTAGTTATTGTTTATTACAAGCAGCAAGTTAAGTACAACCGCGGAAAAAAGTAATTCCCTGCGCGCCTAGCGACCACGATCAATGAGCGTTATACATTTGACGGTACTGGCCGGCCAGATACGCGCTTATTCAGCAATCTCCAGAAATTGATATCTTGTTAACTGTTGCAAAAATTGCAAAATGGTACAGGACTTTTCGACTCACAATAGGTTTAATCCGGTCTAGCTGCCCATGAGTGTGTCAACAGTATTACCAAACACCTTGTATATAAATTATCTAATATATGTTATATAACAATATACTATAATTATATACTATATTAGATTGTTCAAAAAGTTCTATGGTATTCCGTTAGCTCAGAATTATATATATATATAGAATATATTTGTTATAAAATTTTCAACTATCTGATGTGAAAACTTACAATTTTCTTAAAAAATTTATTTTTTTAAAATGTTCTTACGATTTTTTGTTACTGAGTTACACACAGGTTAAATAAAAGAGCATTCTGATTTTGACTGCTAATAACTTCGTTAAAAATCGTAATTAAAAAAATAGATTCTTAAAGCTGAAACTTTGCTCTATCAAATGGTATAATTGCTAACTTTTTAAATGTAGAATATATGTATATAAATTTGAGTTAAAAATGTGACATTACTGTTTTTATAATCATTCTGCAAAGAGAGAGAAAAGTAATGTCGCATTTTTAGCTCAAATATATATATATTCTACATTTAAAAAATTAGAACATTTAAAAACATATAAAAAATTTTTTACCGAGAAAGAAAATAGCGAGGTCCGTTGCTCTTCGGCACATGGATGTTGCAGGCAGAAATCCTTTCATTTGAAGTGTCTGAGTAACAGAATTAAAATATTATAGTTAATATAAGGTATAATACTGTCAAATGAATTATTATATTTAATGTTATAACATACCTCCTAGATATAAGTACCTGGATATATTACCTAGGTACTTATAAGCGGAAATATTTATACCCCTGTACTTTTATAATATATAATAATTATATAATATGTCATATTTTAATATATAACTGTTATATACTACTATATATATAATATATATAATATATATTAGATAATTTATGTATATTTTATATATATTTATTAAGTATATATTATTTATTAAGTAATTTATCTATATTTATGTTACGAGCAATTTGATTAATTCAGGATTTATATACATAATGTCGACCAATATGAATAATGCTTGCTTGTTTTGGAAAATTTGAATAATGGAAGCAAAAATGTTCAAATTAGTCAAAATGATCGATCATTATAAATTATGCCCACGTACAAATAAGAAGTGTGATTAATAAACTAAAAGACCGAAAATGTCATTATAAAAGAATAGGGCAGTGTTTTTTCTACAATCTCACTTATTACTTATTATACGATATGCATTTAAATATTTTTTATTTATTTGATTACTTCTGCTAATATATTTCTGCTAATGTGTAAAGAACTTTTAATATACAAATTATTTAATTTACATATTATTGCATATCTAAAACGTTTTATTATTGTTAAAATCTCTTTGGCCTTACTAAATTAATTTACCATACATATATTACAAATGGATACTTCGTAAAATTAGCAAAGGCCACTATGCAAGGTTAAATTTAAATCGATATAAACTTTGTGCACTGAGGTCTTGTTCGTTCCTGCAATGTCACCACAGTTTTAGTACGTGATAGATTCAATTTGATAAGATGAAAGATATTATCATCAATAATGTACATACTAATGTAAATAAATAAAAAAGATTTATAAACTTATAATGGAATACAAAAATGAGGAAAAATAAGTGATTCTGTATATAAATACAAATTTATTAACCTTTTATAACAATAAGTTATTAATTAATAAGATTATTAATTAATAAGGAAATCTGTAACAGTAATTTATTATTACCAATTAAGCTCAATTTATGTAATTGCATAAAGGTTGTTTGCGAGCTGCTTATCTTACGTAACAAATGTCGAAATTGTTACGATTATTTTATAAATATTGTAATGAAAAATAAACATATATTATTTTATTTAAAAAATATGTGACTTTATTCATATAAAAAGTTGAATTTTTATTTTACATGAGCAAAAAAAATTATTTATGTACAGAGAATAAATTTGATAATAAATTAAAAAAAAAGAAGTTTTATTTATTTCAAAAGAATAAGAAATAAATAAGTGAAAAATAAATGAAAAGTGATAATAAAATAAATAACAGTAAAAAAACTTTAAATAAACAGGACAAAAACTTATTTTAAATATTGAAAAAGTTTTTTAATTTAAATCAATATACAGTAATATTTAAATAATTTTTTAAATAAAAATTAAGAATAATTATTCGTTTCTACATTATAAAGTTTTAATCCATTCAAACGTTAATAAAGCTTTTAATATGGGATAATACATAAGATAATAAGATATATAGTAAGAAAAATAAAACGACAAAAAGATTAAATAAAAATACCAATACTCAACCTGATTAACTTGTGACTAGGCTTGATGTTTCATCCAATGAGCTTTACCTGTCATGATCCCAGATAACATTTATGTTGCATAAGATACGTAAAAGACGTCTTTTAGATGTCTTACGTCTAAAAGATGTCTAAAAGACACCTGGATAGATTTAGATATTTTATGCAAATGCATATTATCCGGGATGTCATGGATGAAGCCCATTAGGTAAAACATCAGGTTAAGTATAACCACAAGTTAACTAGATAATGAAAAACCGGGCTAGAGAGAAATAAACCAATTACTTATTCAAACAAGATGAACTATCATGACATTTTGAATTACATTGCTTCTCTTCTTACGCCCGCAGCTACACTTATCAGACGAGCATTTTCCTTTACAATTATACCTCTTAAATCCTTGAACTTCAAATAGAGAAAATTTCCTCGCATTTTCGTATGCAAATTTGTGTATAGTTGAAACATCATCGGAGTTAATGAACGATTCTCTACATATAAAAAATTCATATATAGAATTTTTATAACACACCGTATTCTATTCCTAGCTCATAAAAACCATTACTTTTAGATAATATCACCGCTAGCAGATTTTTTTTATCATTTCTATCCCTATGAACATCGGGTGTACGTAATCTGACTGTTTCGCCGACGTTTAGCTCAGACAATTTTGCAGAATCTTTTTCATTTTCTCACTTGAATTTGTAAATTAAATTTTGCCTTTTTCTGAGTGTCAAGAACTTTAGCTCTATTTTCTACAATTTTTCTAACTTCTAAATAATCGTTAGCTTCTTTATCTTTTCTTCCATTTTTATTTTTATCTTCTTCATTTTGTTCATTATCCTCTGCATCACTGTTGTAATGTTCTTCACCTTACGTTTTATTTTCATCTTCTTCATCCTGTTCATTGTCATTATCTTCTGTATCACTGTTATGGTTTTCTTGGCCTTGCGTTTTATTTTCATCTTTTTCAGCTTTACTATCTCCAGATACATTTAAACGTACTATTTCTTCTAAATCTTCTTCAGATTTTATGGACTGTATGGTTTCTTCGAGCAAATTGGAACTTTTAAGTCCTGGTTGGCTGAACATAACTTCATACGAACAACATTTTATACCTTCGTGGTAGGCTCTATTTTTAAATTGTACAAAGCGCAAACCATCATTCCATTGTTTTATGAGTTTGAAGCCAAGTGCTAAAGATGTTTTCGACTTGGTTGGTACGTTCAATAGATCCTTAACTTTGACTATGACGCAGTTTTTCATGGACAATTTTTAATTCAGACCATATGGAATAAACTTCTTCAGTAACTTGATTATCGAAGTGAAGAGTAAAACGCTGAGATTTTTAGCCAACCGAAACGCAGAAAAAATAGCGAAATGTGATTATATTTGCGGACATTATACGAAAAGCGGAGATATGCATTCTGTATACGCTGAGACAACGCCGGTATGTAGATTAGATCAGCGTAGTTGAATAAAGAGATTATAAGCAGTTTGGAGATAAAGAGTAAAAGTTAAAATATGATTATAAAAAAATTAATAATTTATGGAATATTTAATATGTTAAAATGGTGCCAAAATAAAGTACAAAATATCTCTCGCGAGTTATTAATTTTTTTATATCTCCACTTTAATACTTTTATACGAAGAATAATTAGAGAAGTTATATTACATAAATAAAACTATATAATTGCATTTATTATATAATTATACAATTGCATTCAAAATTAAACGTCACGTCAAAATTTTGGCACGTCCACCAAGAAAGTACCAGTTACTATCAAAAAATATCCTCCTAAAAAAAAAATAAATTTCACTTGAAACATTTTTTTAAATAATGAATAGTTTGGGAGATAATCGAAGTGTCAAATGAAACATGTAATAAAAATGTAATTATCCTGTAATAAAAATTTGTAATTATATACCATAATATCACAATCTATAGTTGCTATGTAAGCCTGAAATACCATAAGAAAATAAGGCATGAAATAAAAGAAAAATAATTTAAAACTGCACCCATCACACTTTTGTATTAAAAAATCTAAAAAAAAATGTTTCTAGTTACATACACTGAGAAAAAAGTTTTGTTGATATATGACCAACAAAAAGTTTTTCGTTGTCCTAACCAAAATTTGGTTATTCTAACCAAATTTTTGGTTAGGACAATAAAGTTTTTGTTAAAATATGTAACTAACAAAAACTTTTATGTTATTCTAACAAAAAAATTTGTTAGCATAACTAAATTTTGGTTAGGACAACGAAAAATTTTTTGTTGGTCATATATCAACAAAACTTTTTTCTGAGTGTATGTATCTAGCTTTCTAATTAATTAAACGCGTTGTGTATATACATATATAGAGTGTCCCAAAATTGACGATAAATATTTTATAAACAGATTCTTTGTAACATTTTAAGATGAAAAGTCTAATACAAAAATGTTAAGCTATGATAATTTTCAACACTTTTTTGCGCCAAAGATATTTTAAATATATTTCCTATACGGGGCTCCGATAAAATACTGTTCCTATTAAAATAAATAAAATCGTCTCTTAAAAATGGGAGACAGACCCCTACGGAAAGTTATGCGTCTTCTGGAATTGAGAAACATGGCACTCAAAATGTTGAATAGGAAGAGTTTAAATATTACGAATGACAGGGCTATAATTTCGCACTCTTAGGGACGGCAAGATGGTCAGTGTTAAAGTGTTTCTCGAACTTCACTGGCTTTGACAATAACAAAATTCAGCACCTTCGCACTGACCAGCTTGCTATTCCTGAGTGCACGAAATTCTAGACCTATCATTCGTAATTTTTAAGCTCTTCCAATTTGAAAACTATCATAACCTTGATATTTTCGTATTAACTTTTCGTCTTAAAAGAATCTATCTTTAAATATTTATCGTCAGTTTTAGGATATCCTGTATAATTGCAATATTAAAACATTTTATGGAAATTAGTTAGATAAAGTGTTTAATTTACAAATCGCAAATACTTTTTTTATTTTTAAATCAAAATATGGTGCTATCCAGCAGCACTGGAATTGAATGAAAATAGAGTGTCGTTGAACAGTATGCAGCACCGCCGTAAGTTACTACAACTATAAAAATGCTCACAATGTAGTAACGTATTGTCAGCGATATGTGATGCACAATATTATATTTCATTATATCGACATCGGGGATAAAGCCTACGGATGATAAAGCGATAGTGACATTTTTCAAGCCAGCACAATTGATCAGAAATTCGATGCGGACCATATGAATATGTCAAAACCAGTAACAGTTGAAGAAGGGCGAATATTATCGTACTGTCTTGTTGGAGACGAAACTTTCCTTCTTAAGTCGTATCTGCATCGCCCTTTTCCAGGTAAGAATGGACTTACATCAGAGCAAGTTGTGCATAGTCATCGCTTGAGTCGTGCCCGGAGAATGATTGAGAATGCTTTCAATACTTTAGCAAGTCCGGGTGAATATATCGAAAACCGATAATTGCTAATCCAGAAAACGTGATGTTAATGATTCAAAAGCAACAGTTTGCTTACACAATTAGCTGCAAAAAAGCGATGCAAACAATGTTACATATTTGTACGCAGGTTTAGTTCAAACAGGTTCAGGTATTGGCGAAGAATAATAAAAGATAGATGTGCACTTACAGATGTAACCCAAACACGAGTACTCGCAGGTGCACGGCAATTGGGGATGAATTTTGTGATTATTTTAACAGCGAAGGATCAGTATCGTGAAGGATAATTTTTAAGATAGTTATTTAATTATATAAAATAATACGATATAAATCGATGATCAAAGTTAATTTGTGAAGATTATTGTTAGTCAAATTTTAGTCAAATGATTTAGTCAAACGATGTTGCAAGGCCGATAGTATACCGCACAGTCTGTCCGAGAGAAATAAATGTAATTAGAATTTTATATATAATTACATTATGCCAACATTTTTATTGGAATAATAATAATAATTATATATAAAGCCTTGACCGTATTTGGCGATTCTTCATATAGTTATGAACATAATATAAATAATTTACAATAAATAAATAAATAAAAAATAATCTCTGTGTACCTAAAATAAATATTATTGTTCACAGATTATTTGCTAGTTCCGCGTCTTAGGTCCAGCTTCACGCTGAAAGGTTTTCTGCATGTAGGAAAGCTGGAGTCGCTTATACAGAATTACAAATTACATTTTACAAAATATACAAATTTATTTTTTAAATTTATACAAAATTACTGGTTATAAAAATATTTAATTACTAACATTTAATTACTTATTATATAAGTATTATTTATTAATGACATATATAAATAATTAATTTTACTATTAAATTACTTATTTAAAGTTATTTATTTATGCTTGTTCATTCGCAAGTTCGCGTTTAGCGTCGAAAAGACTTTCGAAAACAGACAGCGTATGATCTCGTTTCATGCATCTTCGTCCTCGATTCCTCGTAGGTTGTTCTTCATAAGTCTCGTGAAGTGTATAACAGAATCTTCGCGCGCGAGTTCCGGTACGGTGAAAGATTTCGTTACTTCCACGTTTACATAATCAGGCTGGTCGAAAATGCATGATGTCACTAAAACTTCCGCCAATTAAATCCTGTAGCTCACCATCATTATCAAGTACTCGTCGTTTCCCGGTCGTAGAACTGTTTCCTGCAAAAATTAAAGTATATAATTATTTTTTCGTTTATGCACGTCATTATTACCATTGAAATACCTATAAGGTATACTTGATAAGTTACTGGCATATCTATCGTTTGAACTGTTGGTGTCCAGTTTGTAATTTTCATCATTCGCTGCCTCTCCAGTATCATCCATTGCCAGAGCTTCAGTGTCCAATGCGTTCGTTGTCATTCTGTAACAAAAGATATCACACAGTACATAATATTGCAGTAATATTGCCAAAATATCGCACAAATATTTCTGCTATAGATTTTCGCGGACATTTAATATTGCAGCGATATTTATTCAACATTATTTATATATATTGAATATTATTGTAATATTGTGAAATTATTGAAATATTGCATGCTGTGTGATGTATTACGTATAAATCATGTAGCTGAAGACCTAAAAGAAATTGCATGCTCTCGTAATAGACCCACGAACTACGTGGTGAGGTCGTAGATTCATTCGACAACTTTTTCTTTCTACAATACCCTGAGTAAGCTCTGAGCAAGCCCTGAGTCTCAGACAGATTTCCACTTCTTGAGTTCTTTGACTAACATTACTCCTATAGAAAAAAACATATAATTAATATTTAATTAAAATGTGTAATTAATGTCAAAGAATAATATGTCATAATGTAAAAGAAATTAGTACTACTAAGCTTTATGAAAATTTCTTCCTACAGTATCTTTTTCCAACGGATTCCGCGCTCTGCAAGTGGAAATTTGAAATTCTACAGAGACGCCGAACATATGAGATAAGCTGCTCCTCCAGACGAATTTTCTCATTCGTCCAGGGAGCGCTACTTTGAGCACCTTCACTGTAGCTGCAATTGTCGGCCACTGCCTGCAGCCGACAACTAAATTCTGCGTAGAAAGTTACCGTCATCTGTAAAATATGAATAAGGACAACAAATTAAATAAAGTTTTAATTTTCATTCAATTCCGTACTTTTTATTATTCAGTACTTACCATCTTTTGCATAAAAATATAAATTTTTATCAGTGACGACTTAATGGTAACATTGTACACATTCATGAGTCTAGATTTTCGCACAAATGGTCTTACAGATCTCGCAAGTATAGCACATGGCCTTAGCTGAAATTATAATAATCATAAGAAAATATTAAAACAAAATGAAATAAAAAATAATCGAAAACAAATATAAAATAAATGTGGTTAAGAGTCTGTTTTCTTTTTCTTCTAACATTTAAAGACCTAATAAAGGTTGAAAAGTTTATTTATTATATGACAAGACTGTTTTTAATAGTAGCACGAACACCTATATAGTTTCGGCTCGTAGCCTCTTTTTCTTACTAATTTAGTTGATTCTAATTAAGCCCTCTTGTATTAATAAATTAATTTTATTTAAAACGATTAAAAATTTTTTATGTTTACTAACCTCGCTAGATTCTCCATCGTTCTGCATTTTGAAGTCCTTGCTGGTCGCTCACGTATTCAATGTATATTAGTACATATCCCATAGTTCAATAAATCGAACTATCGGAGATCATATCCGGATATAGCGAGGGGTAAACCGTTGAGGGCATTGCGATGTACAGATTTGGGGCATTACTGAGCATTACTGCAGGGCATTACTTAAGAGAATTGCGTATTATAATAAGCTAGGTATGAAGTTATGCATTACTAGAGCATTAATGGGCATTACCAGGGCATTAATAGGCATTACTAGGGCATTAATGGGCATTATTAGGACATTAGTGGGCATAAAAATTGGGCATTATTTGGACATTACTGGGCATTAGTAGGCATTGGTGCACACAATTTTGATCAGCGGTTTACCCCTCGTGTAACACTTATACAAGTTCCAAAATAGAAATATTAATCAGTTCCGCTTTTCTTTTGGAAAGTTTAAAAGTACTAAGTACCATTGCATTTTTTAATTTAATAACCATTAGTTACAAACAGTACGACAAAGAATTTAATAATCATTAATTAGGGACAACACAACAAAGAATATTTGAAAAAAATTTTATTGCAAACATACTGAAGATGACCCGATAGAAGGTCGAAACGTTTATGTGTACAAAGATATATATATATATATATTTATATATATATATATATATATTGTATATAAATGTCATAATGAACATTATAAACAGTAATCAATAACGATTGTTTTTCACATTAAGACTATGTAGGTTTTCATGCTCTTCATACAAAGGAATTGATTTATACATAAGCCGTTTGCATTTTATGTTTTATTACTCATTTTCAAATATACAAAAAATTTTTGATAAGAAATAATTAATTTTATAGGGCCTATAAACAGATGTAGACGTGAACTCTTCGCCGAAGTTGTAAGCTGATGGCAGTTATAGTGCCTTTTGCACCCGTTTGACAAATACAAAATAATTTCTTGTTATTTATGAAATTACTTTCTCAATAAACAAATAAAATAAGAAAAAGGTTAAAAAATGAGAAAATGGCAGCATTAAAAAAAAATTACAATTTTGACCAAAAAATTTCTTTTTATTTATTCAATAAAAAATTGTTCAAATTAATTATTTTATTAATCTTACAAGATTATCAATGAAAATATTTGATAAACTTTATGTGTTACATCGGTATAACTTGATTGATCGAATAGTTTGTGAGTATTTTTCTCAACAATTTCAATAAGTAAAGTATTTATGTATTTAAGTTCTAAAAGTATACACTAGTTTAGCTACAGAAAACAAATTTATAGACGGAGTCGAGTAAAAAGTCTCGCAACGCAAAAAATGGATTGAGGTTCCTTAAAACTTCGTATTTTATTCTGTAACTTCGGAAATATATTTTTTACATGTACTATTGATTAAAGGTAGAGCCGGATTAGCACTCGAGGCTAACCTAGACTATGTCTAAGAGCGGTAAGATTAGAGAGGCGGTATTTCTTTGACAAGAATTTCTAAAAAATAGCTATTTTTGCCAAACGCGAATAATTGAAAAAATTATCTATCGATCGACGATCACTATAGATCCGAGTCGAGGTGCTTCGCAATCTTTGTATCGATTTTGTTCTAACAAAGAGAAATGTGAGAGGGGGCATGCTGGCTTTTTTCGTGCAATTATCAACATATACATAGAATGGAATGAGTAGGTTTGCGGCAAATGTGTTTGCTATCAAAAAATCGCATAAAGTTCTATTGTAATAAATGAAGTATATAAAATTTTGTAATTTCTAAGTGTATTATAAAAACATTGTTGTAACAAAGCTAAATTGGGATAATCCTTACAGAAAATCCTTTTCTTTTTATTGTCGCAAACACAGGCTTGGAACATTCCAAAAAACATTCTAGAGGGTTGAATCGGGGCAGCAACAATTTAAATGGAGCGATGAAGAAACCTTGAAAGGAGCTTATCCGATCCTGATTAAAACAAAAATAAATAAAAAAATTTATTTTTGCTTTAATCGGGGCCGGATAAGCTCCTTTCTCCCATTTAATATCGATTTCCTTCTTCGTCTCTCTTTTCACATTTTCCCACCTTTTATTTCTTTCCTTTGTTTAACATTTCTCCTTTGACCGTTTGAGAAGACAAACATCTTATTTTTACATTTCATTGTACCATTTTAGTTAACGAATGCGTGTCTCAAGTTTTATATGTAAGTCCTTTTTTAAATAATTTTTTGGTTATTAACAAATAGTTTCAGGTTAATTTTATAATTAATTCTATTAATTTTCTTTGTACTTTATTAATACAATTACTGTTATTTGAATGTAAATTTTTGTCGTTTAATTTGGTTTATATATAACATGAACCTTATTTCAATGGCACTAGTAGTTGTTTTAACACCATTGTTGAGACAAAGAGACATTGCATATAAAAATACTTGCCGTGTAATTATATTCTGAATTGGCACACACAATTACAATTTGAAATAAGATTCGCTTTATATCAAGTAAGGATCGGCATGCGTATATAAAGGACTCGTTTTTCCCTATAAAAAGATATGTATACGTTTTTTTATTATTATTAAATGCATTTTTGCGTTGTATAATTATTAATTTACGAGATTTTATGTGATTATAAGATTCGAATTTGACGTTGAAAATTTTATGGATAAATATATACTGAAGATGATCGATGTTTAAGAATATATGTTTTCATTATTTGCTGTTATTTCAATTTTGTACTATAACATACCAGTAAATTATATGAAAATTAAATTTTAATAAATTAATGATTCTTTAGCAATTAACACTCTACGAAACTTGCAGTACTTTAAGTTTAAATATGAATTGTTATTCATTAGAATCTTGGATAATTGTTAGTTTCAAATTGTAAATTTTTTAATATCGTTTAAACCGTTTACACGAAACTCTTTTAAGTTATTAAAAAATTGTTCTAAAATAATCTCAGAGAGCTTCCGTATTTTAAAAAATGATAGTTGTATTTTGATGTTACAGCAGTACGAGTTAGTATTGAGCGAGTGGCAGACATCCTGCCGCCTACGCATGTATTGTTCAATATAATATATAATTAATAGTGCCATGATATTACCATAATATTTCCATTTGTTTCGAAGCTTTCGTGCAATGACGTTATTGTTGCTGAGATTGTCACGGAAAAACGACTGTTCCATGAAATAAATTATTCTCTTTGCACGCAGTGTTTGATAAGTATGATCGTGCTCAGGCATCAAACGAGTAGTGTAAACGGCGCACAGTTTAAAAAACTGAAAAATGTATTTTAAAAATCACATATTATAATATTATGAGATATTAAAATTTAGTCTTGACCGTATTTGGCGCTTCTTTTGATTTATTCATAAGGCAATCTAATTCAACTTATTATTGATGTTGTAAATATTATTAATTCCTTTATTTTTTTAAAATAGTTTTTTCAAAATTGAAAAAATACATTTATTTAATAATTTTTTTAATTTATTAAGAATTTTTACTAATTTATTAATAATTCTTACATTACAATTTCTTATTACTATTGAAAATGTTTTATTTAAAAAGTTTTAATTAGTATTAGTTGATTTTTGTTAAATGTTCATCAATATAATCTACAATTTCGCTATAAGAGTAATACAAAGTAATTAATAATTACATTATCAACAATTACATAATTAATAATTAAATGTTATCATATATTTTTTATAAATATAAATATTTTCTTTTTTCATGCAGACTTTTTTAACTTATATGAAGCTCTATCTGTTTTTGTTTAGACACTTTTACGGGTTTTGTGTTTCTGTTATTGAGAAGTAGCATTAATATAACCTGTTAACAATATTTTATTAAAATAATTTTAATTTAAATTGTTCATCTGGATGATATTCAAGTTCGAATAAAACCGTACTGTTTGAATAAAAACGTTTTATACAAGTTACTAATATGTAGCAATACTACCATATTGAGCAAATACGAATTCATTAAAAAATTTACAGACGAACTCATTCCAATAAAATTGTATGAAATATTAAATACTTTCAAAACGTTAGTACATTCTTTGATATTACAACGTAAATGGATTATTAATTGATTTCTTCTTTCTATATAATTATCTCTTACATAACCATGACATTAATTAATAATTTTACTCTTTATATATACGTACTAATAATTTGTAATATCTAGTGCAATACACTTTGTATATATTAATCAAACCTTCTCATTACACAGAATGTTGATACAGTTATGTTTAATTATGTATATTTTTAAAATACTCTCTTCAAAACCAAATTAATTACGTTCTTTTACTTTACCTTCTTTTTTAAACGGATAAAAATCTCATTTTAGATATTACTGTTTTAACTATTTACATACCTTCCATAATTTTGAAGTATTAGAAGTTTATGTCAAAACAAACTTCAATGAGACGCGTGACAATAAAAATGAGTATAGTTCCATAATAGATGAAACTTGAAAATAAAAGTATATATCATAAATTTTTCTGATGATAAATATTGGAAACTTGGACTCAATAAATGATCGAAATAATAGGAGTTGTATAAAATATAAATATATTATATATTTTGATTCTCTTCATCTTCAGACATTTTCCTTAATAACGCTTGATATTATGTACATTAGCCTCTTATTTTCTTTTTCTATCAATTTGTAGACTACGACTCAACTACACTTGACTCAATGATTTAATAAATTAAGAAATAAATCACTCTTGACGTTTACAAAGTATGATTACAATTTACTTTATATTTGCCTTGGTTAACGAGATTGCAAAATTGCATTCTCTCGTAAGTTAAGGATAAAAAGATTGTACAAATAATATTACGCTTGTGACTGCACACTTTGCGATTGCAATTTTCATATTATTTACATATTCAAGCCATACAATGTATAATCATAATACTTTAGAGGAACGTGTATAAAATATGGAATATTTTGACCTTGTTAATGAACTAGCTGAGTACTCTTTTCGTATAACTATATTGCTTCACTATGTTTTACTTTTTTTACACATTTACTAATTGCTTGCAAGGAGCATTTTAGAATATATTAAAGTAAGACATTGTCTCTTTCCCCGAGTTCATAATATATAGATATACTCACAAAATGATTAACTATCTATATATGGCTTAGCTTTATGTTGAAGTAATTCTTAAAAAGGTTCTATGAATTATTTCCGCAAATGTTTTCAACAAACATAACAAATAGCTTCTGAGTACAAGTGCTCCGAATATAAATATTATGTAATATGAGATAGAGTGTGGTCATTTTCAACCAAGAACGAATAGAATCTTCACAAGTTCATGTCCATAACCTTGCTTTAAGAGATCCTAAGCCGGAAATCCGTAAGAAATTGACCAATCACAGTCGATTATTTTTCTCATATTCGACCGTGATTGGTCAATTTCTTAAGGCTTTACGGCTTATGGCCTTTTGAAGCAAGGTTGTGGATCTAGACTAAGGGATTACATTTGGATTTATCATCGCGGCAAAAATACAAATCTATAAACATCGTTTGCGGTGAATAATTTTCATTCGTAATAAATTTCAAACAAGCAAGGACTTAATTTAAAAAGATAATAATTACGCTGGCAGTCGAGGACGTCTATCTTTGGTATATGTCGTCCTTTGACCGTACAATTCAAAGGATCGGGATTTTCGAAATTAACACGAATTTTACGGAGAGATAATACAATTGTATATACATATCTAAAAAAACATCAATTTTATCTCCTGTTCACTACCTGAAGCTGTTGTTCTCATCAACATTTTTTTCCCACAGAGACACGCGAATAGGTATAAGTATCAGAAAAAAGGAATTAAAATAAAAACAAATTATATCCACGTACCTATTAGCCCATTATGTGTATAATACTCCGATAAGTAGAGAAATCCAGAATTCCCGCTGTCATTATTAAAATCGATCGACGATCTTCGTACCAGCCTATGGGACTGTCGTCGTGAATAGTAGCGAGGATAGCGAGTAATAGTAGCAAGAATAGCAGCCTCCGTTCAAAAAGTTGACCGCTCCGCACGCAGTTTTGCAACAACGCTCCACGGCTGAAATTCTTTTATTTCGTTAGCCGCGTTACTCGCGTCTGCTCTTATCTAATCGATTGTATCAATTTCGACGTTTTAGAGGATGGCCTTGAAGGGTGCGGAGTGATCGAAGTCACACTCTTTTTAGGCTTTCGAGGGCTTGTCACTTCTTTTCGTACAACGAAGTTTTCACTTCTCGTCTGACGCAGTTGCATCCTTCCTTCGCTTGTTACACAGACGGGGTGGTGGGACTTTACATTAAAAATGGAAAGGGCAAGTTGCTGTGTGTTGATACAGGCGGTGAGTAACCAGGGTGATGAGTAAAGGAAGAGAGACAGCACGAGGATGAGCGGAGAGGAAGGGAAGATCTTCTCGGGAGAAGAAAAATAAACACGAGCACTCGCGATTCGTAACGAGACAGGACACAACACTATCAGATCAACTGAACGTTCGCCGTGTTACTAAATATAGGGAGAGGGACTTTTACCACTGAGTTGTGGATCCACCTCGCGCGGCGCAAGCGCTGCGCCGCGCCGTCAAACTGTGTTGTCCTGTCCAGAAAGGATTGACTCATGGTAACGCCCTAGTAGAGCATTTACTTGCTTTTATGCACGCTTCACGCGTTATGCGATCTTCATTCGCTTTCGGATCTTTTCGCAATTTTCCAAAAGCGAATGGGAGAATGTGAAGAAAATTTTAAGAGTTCGATTTCCAAAGATTTCCCTGTAAGACAATATTTTTAGCGATATATTCACGAGCCATAAAAAATCTCCCCCTTTTTAATGTGACGGATATATACTTTTAATATTGGGAAGCGTGCAATATCTAAGTAAGACGTAAATGTACAATATCTTCTTTAATATGTACATAGGAATGCATTTTTTTTCTGTGTTGTATCGTAAATGTTTCTATCTAAACGTTGAACCTCTTTTGTTTGTAACCGGAAATTGTTACGACAGTGGCAAACGAGAAAAATATTACGAGAGTAAAGAATATTGGTTTCTAGACGAAGAAAAAGAGTGCAATTATCTACAAAGAACTAGAGGAGAAACTGCGTCTTTTTAACTTTTCCAACTATTCTTCTTTTTTTTTTTTTAGCATTTATTCATCTTCGTGAACGGGAGAAATGAAATAGCAGGTGTCCGTAAGCGGAGTAGTGACGCATTTCTGCAGCTTTTTTCTGCATTATTTTTTCTCCAAATTAAAGTGACAGCCCTAAAAGTAATCAGTAATTCCAAAGTAAGTCTAATGCCCGTACTGGTAATTGAGTCTTATATTTAAGGCTTTCTTAAATTTATCTTCAGATACTCTACGAATTATATTTTATTGGCTACTGAGCATCTAAAGATAAATTTAAGGAAGCTTTAAATATAAGGTCTGACTGTGAATACGAACATTAATGTTCTTGGCCGAAGTAGTCATCCAGTTATATTGTGAATTGTAACATCGGAAGCGCGAAATGACACGTTACGTAACTTTTATTGCGATATGACTGGTGACTATACTTAGGGGCCTTAAAATATCACGCTATAAAGAAATGACAAATTAACTCATCGAAAATCGAATGCTTTTAAAATAAAAATCTTCAACTCGTCCGTTCTCGTGACGCAGTGTCTTATATACTAAAAGACAAATTACTTCGCGACGATGGCGATGCTTGACTCGACAAACTATGACAGATTACTCCGTCGACAGATTTTCGATTATCCGAGTGGAAGAAAGCGACTGATGCTAGCAGAGTAAATCTCTTAAAAATTGCTTTTTAAATTCCTCGCAGCTTGAAGAAGAGAATCTTTTCCCATTTCATAAAGCATAAGGGAGTATTCATCAATAGATTTTATCAGAGAGAATCGAGAACGAGTTTTCTCAGGCCTTCTTTCGCATAAAAGTACCATTGTTGTTAAAGAATATATCCCAAGGTTGCTTGAAATAGTCTCTGATTTATTTCTACATTATCCTTTCGTGTGACAGAGATTGAGAATCTCGATTACCAGAGAATGTCATTTATTGATGTGCTAATAATGAATAGTGCGGATACTATAATTTACTGCAATTTTAGAAAGAATCGTAAAACTAGTAACTTGTTCACGTAAGATTCGTAAGAACTTATGATTGGAACAAATATTTTATGTGTATTATAATGTACAGTTCATATTATTATAAATTTGATTTCTCATAAACTTGGCTGGCAAGAACTGTTTGTAAAGTTATGGTTCATGAATTTATCAAAAATTATTAATATTATTATTATTATACATATATGAAAGCAACGTATTACATTATAAAGTGTCTGAAGTTACTCGTATACATTTTCAAAATAAAGTACAATGATTTTTATCAAAAATGTGTCAAACAAAGGTTGTATGACTAGAAGTTAACATATAAATATTAAAGAATTATCAAAAAACCAATAATTTTCGAAATAAAAATAATTTTACGTAACTTTTTATACTTTATAATTTGATATATTTTTACATAAAATATAAAATGTCTCGTAAATTATTCATTCATTTTTTTATAGTTATACACTATTACGTATTTAGTATACTATTATTGTACTTTTATATATGTACCAAATGAAATAAATCACATAAAAAAAATACTTATAGCTACTTTTTAAAAAAAGTTCTTAATTGTACACTGCAAATTGCATAATTTTATAAAAAAACAACCCAGCAAATGATCACAACATGTAACTTAGATGTAGATATAATATTACACGAGCATCAGGAATGTTACATTAAAATTATTTGTAACGATAAATATCACGTATTGATACGGCTCTATATCAGAAACTTCGAACATTTTATATAAATATATATATCAATAGTATATTACTGCAATGTAATATAAACGTCTCTTTACATATTTCTATACGTATATACAAAATATATATACAGAATAAGACACAATAGTGATAAATTGACTCTATGGATAGTAAAAAATACATGAAAAGAATGCAACATGTATGTAACATTCAATTGTGAACTGACCGTGAGCAATCTGCAGGACAGTGTCTGGGGAGACATTATTAAAGCTATTAATTGTGTCATTTCATTTATATGGTATATTCATCTAAAACAAGGATAGAGTGACACAAAAAACATTAATAGCATCTTCTCGAATGCATCCCTGATGGCTAGAAGTTGGTTAAATTCAACGTATCTGTATGTATAAGTATATATATGTTATACGTATCAGTCATATAACGTTTAATTAAATTGCTTAATTAAAGATAAACAGTTGTGTTCATGTTATGCATTTTGATGTAAGCATACTGGCTGCATACTGAAAACGTTGCTCGGATGCCTCCAATGAAGCCACTGCATACTGGACGCGATGAGCGATGAGCGACGAGCGATATCTAATAAAAGCTCTGCTTTTTCTCTTAAGCCCATTCTAGATTAGACGCAAGCCGATCGCAAGTTTATTGCGACAGCCAATGCGAAGCGTTGATTTCAAAATGTAAGCTTCAGATTGGCTGTCGCAACAAACTTGCGATCGGTTTGCGTCTAATGTAGAATGGGCTTTATGCACTATTATGCGTTAGGGTATATCCACACAACTTGTATAGCTGCATAAACACATGCATAAAGAAAATTATCCAATCGCATTTCTCATACGAAGACGCACGTAAAATGTGATTGGATAATTTTCTTTATGCATATGTTTATGCGGCTATGCAAATTTGTATGGATATACCCTGCTTACGCGCTATGTAAAGCCCATTCTACAATTGCGTAAGAGTAATTAAAAGTAGTTGTAGTTATAAGAATTGATTAATCACAGTCGAACATTTTTTTCATATTCAACTGTGATTGGTTAATTCTTACAACTACACCATTTACAACTATGCTTACGCAATTGTAGAATGGGCTTAAAGTCTGTGCTGCGGCCTTTATTTTTAAGATCATCTCAAGCATAGGCTGCGTTCTGCAAAGAAAACTGCTTTCCATGACTGTTGTAAAATTCTTTACATTTGTTGATTGGTCTTGCCCTTAGTTTCTCATTGGATCTATATGAATAAATCAGTCATATTTAAGAATTTTACAATAGCTGCAAAGCTCCTTTTTCTACTGAATGCAGTCATTGGTTATATGCATTTTAGATCCATAAGGAATCAAAATCAAGAACCAATCGTATTGAAGAATTTTACAACAGTTGCTAAAGGTGCTTTCCATTTGATGACACAAGTCGATATAAGCGTCATTCTATCCTCGTTGACATTCAAAGAGTGACAAAGATAGAATGACACTTGTGTCGATTTGTGTCATCTAATGGAAAGCACCCATAGTTGCTTGCTCTGGGTATTGATCAAAGACATCAAGAATGAACTGCGCGACCGTGTGTCAAAATGGTCGATAGGGATGAGAGAGTGGGACCGTGGCAGACGGCCATTTCTATCTCTTTCCATTCAATGGTGTAATGGGAGAGAGAATGAGAGGGAGATTGGCCGTCTCCCACGGTCCCTTTCTCTCATTATTGTCGACCACATTTGATACATTACTTAGATACGGATCGCGCAGTTCATTCTCTATGGCTATGGTATTGATTATGTAACTTTTTCTCTAGGGCCGAAACGAGAAAAGTGAAAATTTTTTTAGATACGTGTGTATGTATATATACATATCACACGCACAATACATAAAGAATTCACTTTTCACATTTCCGCCCTAGAAAAAAAGTTACATGATTGATCCTCTGTTAAATGCAGCCATAATCTTAAGATGGCGCTTCGATTCATAGTCATGAAACAAGCATATACTTGAGGAAAATCTCGGGAGGAGACATAAGAGAGTCTCAAGTCTCAAGGTGTTTATGCACTTCATGCTAGATGTTTGGTGCAAATGATCTTATTTGACAGTTGACACATCTCAATATTATTTATAAAGCTATCTTATTTATTATATATATAGACTTAAGATTTTCTTATTAATTACAAATTCAATCGTTTAAGATTGTCTTTAACATATATGCTGTTAAATAAGGCAAGTTTCATCAAGCGTGGTCAAAGATGACTTAAGCAAAAGTGAATACAAGGTTAGTAATAAATTTGTGTGTTTCAGGATTTTTCTTCAGAAAAATTTGGAAAAATTTACAGATCTGAAATGGCCAAAGAGCAGCGATATAAGTGGAAATTGCGAGTTTACAAAATCAGTAAACTCAGGTGTCTGTCTTTGCTCCATAACTTTAACAATAGAATCAAGAATCTTAACTACCTCGACTTCTTATCCTCTCGTATAACACGATGTAGAGGACTGAATATCAGTTGAATATAAGGATTTTTGAAACTTATAACTGTGTTTGATAGAGTCGTAAGTTAATGCGTAAAGGTTTATCTTAACTGGGTGCTTCCAATTTAAGGTACGCTCCATTTAACATTCGCAACTTTTGTGAGCGTCATTTTATCCTTGTGATTAAATATTAAACAAAGATGAAATGATGCATGCACATTAGAGAGATTACATTTATTACATTTATACTGATTGTATATTATTTTATCATAGGCTTACAGTAGTCAAACTTCTGCTGTTCTATCGACCCATGGTAAATAATGATGACGCTCTATGACCATTACCAGGAAGTTGTGAGGAAAATGGAAACAATCAGAAGGAAAAACTTATGTAAACCATAAGAAGTACACTACACAATGGAAGGATTGAACTCGAGATCAAGAAACTGGAATGGATGAACCACCATTGCCAGATGACTGGGAAATATGATCAACAAAAGATGGAGTTTGATATCTTGTGGATCACAATACTCAAACATTGATTTTAGGATCCAAGACTTAGTACATTCAAAAGGTTAGTGTCAAATATATTGCTTCAAGCTTACCTAACATGGATAGGCCATGTACATAGATGTACACTGCTAGTACTGAAAATCTATAGTGTATGTATATTGAGTTAGAACAGATGAAGACAATAAAGAAGACTACATTATGTACATTTCTTTGTAACAAAGATGATTGTAATATAGAAAATCATAAAAAGAAAGGAAATTATACACGCGCGCGTGTGTGTATATTGTTGCATAGATAGAAAAGTGCAAAAGTAAAGAGATTAGTATTTTTGAGATGAAAGAAAAGGAAATAAGAGGAAATCGACCTTATAAACTATTATATTTTTATGAGAAAACTACATACATGTATGTATATAAAAATATAAGAATCTTACTACAGTTGCAAAACTGCTTTTTCTACTGAACGCACCCCATGTTACAACAAAAATGCGATTAGACCATTTAAAATCTTAATCCTTTGAGATTATTCAGTGTGCCGACTGGTTATGGGAAAATACTTATTTGTATTATTAGAGATTGACCACTAGAGTCTATGTGCCGGATTACGTGATGAAATATAATTCAAGTTTTGTTTTCTGCGCTGAAGATAGCTAGAATTTAGTCAAAACGTACATACGTAACATTTAAATATAATTTTTTAGACATTAAGGTCTGTTAATTATTTAAGCGCAACACTTATAGCACCGATTCCTAATTGCCTGTTTTACTTTCTTATTTGATTATTTGCAAAATGTTTATTTCAAGCTGAGCTGACAGGAACATATTGAAAGTGACATTAAAAATAACAATTTTGTCAAAATCTGATCTTTAATCGCAATTTTCAATATTTTCCTATCAGTTTAACTTGAAATTAGGAATTGCAAATGATTCAGCATTAGTCTTGCCTTTAATTCCTTACTGTATCTAAATGTATAAACCAATCATATTTAAACAATTTTACAACAGTTACAAAGCTGGTTTTTCTGCTAAACGCAGCCGATTATTCGAGTTTTTTTCACAACATCTCGCTTTTGTCTTCATCAAACTTCAGCTGAATCTAGAATTTTTGGCAGGTTATTATACATGGAGAGAAAAATTTTTAATCCGTCATTTCTTTTGATGACAAAATATTATAATATTTAAGTTATGTAGTTATTTGAAATTTCTTAATCAGGATATTCACGAAGATAATCATGTATCTGATATATCGCTTTTTTACTAGCATAATTTTTGCGGTGATAAATGCGACTATTGTGTTGTATATGTGTCAACGCGTAGGTTATAATTATTTTTAAATATTATTTTATTCCAACATTAACATTCCAATATTATTGGAATTATCCTATACAGAACAGAAGCTTGCAGCAACGTTGCTGCAACGTTTGCAATATATTGCTACAATATTGCTAAAATATTGTAATGTTGCTGCAATATCGCTGAAATGATCTGTGCTGATTTACAGACAATAATAGTAAATTTATATTATATTCATCTGTTTGTTAGCTTCAGACTCTGTGTACATTATAATATAAAATTTGAAGATATCCGTTCAAATTATTTAATCTCTCATCTGAGATTAGATAACGTCGTACATAATAATTTAATAATGCATATGTTGGAAAAATAGTCAAAATTTTAGAAAAAAATTAATTGTTTAGTGTGAATTTTTTTTTTAGTTATTAAAATGTGCTCTTGAATTGAATTAAAAAAAATTTTTTAACATGGTTCCAATAAAATCAAATCTGAAGGGATTAAAAAATATTAGCCATTATATCTAAATATTGAAGACAAATAACACATATATTTCATATTATACTTTAGTTATTATTTACTTAACAAGTATTCGATTGCGCAGTATATAATGTGTAACATTTCAGTTTTTCCGAGTGATGAGAGCGCATTATCAAATTATGGCCGAAGCTGAGAGATTTAATTCAATTGTAATATATATTTTACACAAAAGCAAATAATATATTAAATTTTTTTTTAATTTACGAAATACATACAATTAACTAAAATTTTTATTAGAAGAGAATTAAAATCAGTTATAAAAATTAATAATAAATAGTATATTGCTATTTACAATAGATTTCTGAGTCACGTGCAAGTCTCAATTATATTAGCTCGAAGATATCTGAAGGAATGGATCAGGTATTTTAAAGAAATCATCTTAACAATTAAATAATGATACAACGTATTTTAATATTCATTAATTTTTAATAACTATTAATAAAATTAATAAAATTACTTGTATAGATGAAGGAAGATATTGCCAAAGAATTATTCATTACCGATCATTTAACGAAACTTAATTCGAAAGTAGGCCTGTTACTGCAACGTTATTCTGAATTGGAAGAAGGATTAATTGAGGTATAATTGTAATATGAAAGATAAAACTGTGACGACTAAGCTTTTACATTTAATTTTAAAAGTAGAAAAAGCTTTAATATGGTTTAATGAATTTGGAATAATATCTCGCGATAAAATAATGTAAAACAAAACAGAGATTTAAATATTTTTTTAAAAGAATATAAAAAAATTTTGTTTATTAATCATTATAGTTTAGCTCTACTTTGATATAAAACATAATGTTATTAAATGCATTAATTTTTTTATGCTAGAATTATCTCTTTTGAGAAGCGCATGTGCGCACGCAAGACATTAATAAATTCGAATCCATATTTACATTCAAAAATCATATATTTAAAGGACTCCGCTCAAATCTTATGGAAATTAGGTTTCGGTGGATTTGTCTAAAATTTTGATGTAGCTTTCGGCATTTTGAACAAATGTCTCCATAGGTACAAGCTCCGAGAATCAATTCTTCGCTCGCTATAAGTCGGAGAAGTAAAGGTAAATAGGTAAGCCTAACTGCAATATCGGGCTATATATCACTCTCATACCCAACCCCCACACTACCCCGCCTCACCCGCCCCCCACCCCCGCCTCACCCATCTCGACTCATCCCTAGGCGCGCGTTATGTGTGCGTGTGTGCATGCGTGTTTGTAAGCGTATGTTCCAGTAAAGATTAAGACCATAACGTCATTTAATGGGATTTATCGACTCAAAACCCTCTCTACTGGAACTTTTTCGTTCATACTCTATTTGCCCGATGTATAGTCCGATATTGCAGTTAGGCCTACCTATTTACCTTTACTTCTCCGACTTACAGCGGGCGAAGGATTGATTCCCGGGGCTTGTGCCTATGAAGACATTTGTTCAGGATGCCGAAAGTTACAACATATCAAAATTTCAGACAAATGCACCGAAATCTAATTTCCATAAGATTTGAGCGGGGTCCTTTCCTCTTTACTTGAGATGTAATTAAAAACGTTGTTATCTTATCACCCATAATCAGCTAGTAAGAATGAATCATAATATGAAGAGTGTGCGGATTGAAACTCCAATTGACATCAACGAGGAAGTCAAGTGCATCCTTACGGCGGTAAAAAAAAATCAATCGCAGCAGCAGCAACAGTCGGATCATCCTCGAACACCGACGAAATTGCGGACAACAACAAACACTTCTACAGGAGCGAAGGATCCTCAGCCGCATAATTTCATTATGAGTTCGAAGTTCCTTACGTCGCAATCATATGATACTGATATCTCATACGTAACGTTTGAGAGACAAGAAAGACGTGCGCCTGCATATCCGGAAGTTCAGCTATTAAACGATCCAAGACCAGCAGTTGATACAAAAGCCATTGGTTTTCGACCATCTTGGAAGTGCGAAACTTAAGATAACTGTCGGATAAACATGTTTTTGTATCTCTTTTGATCTCTTCTTTTTCTAATAATTGTTATTGTTTATAAAAGTACAGACAAAATTGTGACTGTGGAATAAGATAAATGAATACAACACTTCTGTGTTTGCCAAGTATTTCTGTTTACCACAAAGATATTCAACTTTGTAAAAAAAATACTGCAATCATATGAAAAAATTAATTTTTTCAAAAAATTTACATACGAATACGTTTATAAAAGTATGTGTATGTATGTGTGGAGAAATGACAAAACAGTAGAAAAAGACTGCAAATGCTGTATCCTCAGAAAATAAATGTTCATTAAAATAAGCTATATATTACCATACCATATTACAAAATACAATTTATAAAATAAAAAAGATTTTATTTCTTTTATTTTAAAACAAATATAACTAAAGAAATATTTTTTTTACATTTTCATAGTTATGTGTCATTTGCAACCTTTTTATGTTATTCTCCAATTAGTCAGCAATTTATTATCGTTCTTTTTATTTAATTATACATTTTTGCAGAATGACAGCATACAGTAGAGAGAACAAACCACGTGATACATTTTATCCGATCACTGATCGGTCATATTTTGTCAAAATGACAAAAGTTTTAAGTCATTTCTAAATTACAAAGAGGGAAGAAATATCTTCTCCGTGTCATGCTTTGGACATAAAAGATATTTAAGTATATTTGTCCAATAGAAAGTTCTTCAAACAAGTTCTATTAAAGAGAAGTGACACATTATATGTTTGCATCTCCTGTTATTTCTGTTCTTAAGATTTAATCGCATTGAGTATTTTTGCATCATATATTTCTGAAAGTCAAACAATGAGCTGAATTAATATACTTATATCAATATAATTACAACTAATTACACATCAACAATATATACACGCCGTTTATTTAGATATGAATTAGCTATTTTTTGTGATGCAGAATATTTCGAAAAATCGTTGAAGGCGGGAGTAAGAATTTCTTTCAAATAAAATCTAATTATTTTATTTAAGTATTATATTTAAAAATAAATAACTAATTATTTTTCATACATTCTAGATATCCTTATGCAAAAAATTTTTCGTAAGTTTAATTAAATAATTTCTCAATTTTGTTTAATTCATACGAGGATGAACTAACAAATATCCAGCTTCAGCTACAAATTCTATTCTTATTGTATTCAGCTTCAAATTCTATTCTTATTTTTTATATAGGCCTTTACTAGTTGCAAGTATCTAATTTTTACTATTAAAATATATTATAGTTAATTATAATTTCTGTAAAAAAATTTACTTTAAATTTAATTGAAACTTAATAATTGAAACACGCGAAAATCTATTTCAGAGTTTAATTCGTCATTTATAATTTTCTAATAACTAAATACTTACACGAAATGATTTTATAATTTTATCAATGTCTTGCAAATAAAACAATTTCCACTTTCGTAGTTCATCCTCTATAATTTGGAATTGAAAGTATACAATTAATAATTTTGTGCATATCGAAAAAAAAGATTATGTTCAACTATTTTGAAAAAAATATACTACAATTTTGCTTAAAAAATAATCTCACGATTATACGTGTGTATGCGCGCGCGCGCGTGTGTGTGTCGTTTCGTAATGTAATATATAAGTTTAGTGTAATAAGTTCGGTTTTAAATTTGTATCCGTTAGAGGACAGTAACGATAAAGGGATTTTAATTTTATTTTAATGTCAAATATCTTCTGAAGTTTCGCATAGATTACACGATTTTTTTTAATAGAGCAAGTGTATACAGTTCGCATTCTGTGATGTTTCTCAATGAGCTTATTTTTGCCCCCTTTTTTCGCTCTTTCTTATCCTTCACCTCGCTACCCTCCCTCTTCGATTCTGCGTTAATTAACGTTGCTGCCTGTCTGTCAGATAATTATTGAGCCTTTTGACAAATCCGCCCCAACTAGCTCGATCGATCTCATCGAAGTTCCGCTTAAAGAGGCTGTCGAATGCAGTATCGATCTCATCGATGTTCCTCTTTGAGAAATGATCGAATACCGATCGGTCGATCTCGTCGAAATTGCCAGGCCGTACATTCATCACGCTGGGTCGCCTGCAATAATGGATATACTGTAACGAATATGTAAGAGTATCTCTTTTAATCTCGGACATTTTATTTGAAAACGGAATGTTATATATAAACTAATAAACGACGTTTGTTTTAAAAACGCAATAAATTTTAGAGAGATACAGAATTTAGACCAACGGAAAAAAGATGTAATTTAAATGAAATTTTATATTCATATTGCTTTTTAATTTATTTTTTTAAGTTAAAACAATATTAGCTTTTACTTTTTAGTTTTCATGAAATTTTTACAAAATCGATTTCTTTATCTGTAAATGCGCTTGTGAATATGTCATACTAATAAATGATACTACTATAACAAATATACGATATAATATAGTCCTTTTTTTCTGACGAAAATTATTAGAAAGAAGGAGTTTTCGATGAAACTAGTCAGACACGATGCAGAACGTATGAATGCTTATAAGTCAGACTAGCTAGAAGCGAAGTTCAATGGCAACAAACATTCTTTTCTTCTTTCTTTTTTTCAATAAACTCGGATAAATGTAACTGAATATCCATTGCGTAATACCTAACATTCGACATTTATAAAAGCAATGGCATATTGAAGCAAAAAAGGACGACAAAAAAAGACTGATGCTCATATCACACTAACGATTGGAAGTTGCGTTTATGTCTCTTGATCAATCAGAAAGAAACAGCAGCTTCTTATCAACGTTCTATTTTACAAAATCTATTATATTTCTAAAATGTCATTTAAAAATAGTTTTACTATACACGTAATTGCAGTTGGCTATATGGTCAAACCCGGAAAAGCAGATATAGATAATAATAATATTATTCAACGAGGATAAATCATTTCCTGTAGTTCTTTGAACGTTTGATTTCCTTTACCAAATTTTCTATCATTTCACAATATTTAAAAATTTGCAAAAGAGGACTATTTTAATTTACTTTAACACAATATAACTACAATACATGACATGTTTAAAAAGTTTCATTGCAATTAAAATCGTTAAAATTATAGTTAAAAAATATTTACGATTAATATGAAATGCACCAAAGATGCTTACTATGTATATGTCAAGATCATTGCAGGTCCCTAATCTTCATTTTTATCTTAACTAGTAATAAATATTTACATTAATAAATTTACATTTGTTTAATATAGTCGCTAAATCACTTATATATTGCGATGTTTAATGGAGAGTATCTCGATAAAAAATTTATTTAATGGAATACGAGATTTTTTGATTATTTGATAAGCTCACTTTATTATCGGAGATCGAAAATAACGTATCGATAACAATTTACCTGAAAGGTATAAACCTCTTGCTCTCACCAAAGGTTCCAGATAACGAATCAAACCCCTTGTGATGTCCCAGTCGCAAGGGATGGCCAATACCGTCTATATTATAGCTGCCCATACCTTGAAAATTTCAGAAAGCTGCACTAATGTCTCTGTTAATTTTAATGCAAGACAAAGTAGCAGAATACATTTTTATATTTTATTTGTGTGATGTAGATTAAAACGAATTTTAAGATAAATATAAATTAAGAGAAATTGATTCTTCTTGTTTTATTAATGTTAATCTGTATATTGTTAGTATACATTTTATACTAATTTTATTATAAAATGTATACATATAAAAAAAAAGTGATATATGGGATAAATTTTTTTAAATAAAATTATAAAAAAATTAAGTTGATAAAAAAAAATAAAGCTGTATAGTTAATATACAATGTATGTGCAATGTTATCGTGGCATGGACAAAAAATTCGTACACTGATTTTTTTCTGCTGAAATAGTGACATTATTGACATTTTCATGTTGGCGTGGCATGTAGTAAGAAGTTTAACGAATACATTCGATACAATTTTGATGACTACTAATTGCGCATGCAGTTTTTGATATCAATAATTGTCAAAGTAATTCTTGTTTATACCATCGGAACGGAAAGTAAAATTTTGATAAAAAAAGTACGTATTATAAAATTATTCGAAATAAATTCTAATCGAAATTATTCAATTATTCCTAGATCTTTATTGTGTTTTCTAGGAAAAACGGAATAATTCCGATCGGAATTCATTCCGACTTGTTCCATAATAGATGTTCTAATCAAATGTCTTGTGAAACTTAAGAAGAATAGGTCAGAAATTTGTGAAATGTAAACAATGTTAAGAACTCCCTCTTTGCATAATAACTTTCCACGCGAAACGAGGTTCACCCTATCTTCGTACCACGCACTTCCGGTTTTCCACGTAAAGCAGGATCCATCCCACCTTCTTTTCCTGCCTAGGAACGCACAATTTTCCACGCGAAATGAAATTCACCCACACCAAAATATGATTTAATTATTCTTTTTGAACCTCGCTTCATGCGGAAAGTCTTGCACCCCTAGCAGAAGAGCGGCACCCCC
>NW_017296956.1:2020928-2115868 GCF_001594075.2 Trachymyrmex cornetzi
CCCCCCCCCCCCCCCCTAAACAAATTTAACCCAATCCATATTTTAGTGTGAGGTGACCCTCGCTTTACATTGTAAAATGTACACAAAGCAAGAGCGTAAAGTGTATTGCCTTCACGCATACAACTTTACAACGTGAAGCACAAGGGGTGTGAGGTACGTAGTCCTTAATATACGGCATAGCAGACATATAAGGCATTATTTCTTAAACTTTTTTTGTTTGTAACTTTTTAATTAGTAACTTATTTGAATTACTCAGAATCAGTATTTTTATCAATTATTTTGTTAATAACTTTTTAACGGATAATGACTAATTAGTTGGAGGTTATTCAGGATCATGAGCTTGATAATATATGTTCAGGTCAAGATCATCAAAGCGGGATTTCCTATTCGGTACATTTATCTTTTCAACTTCTAAGTGAAAGCTTAAAGTTTTCCCTATACAAAACTCGTTTTTAAAACTGTTCCTAAGATTTTGTTGACTGGGTTCAAATTAAATGAAAAGAGTATTTTAATTTTGAATGCTTGTAACTTCATTAAAAATCATATTGCAATTTAAAAAACAGATTCTTAAGACTGAAACTTTACTCTATTGAATAGTACAATTGCAAATTTTTTTACGATATAAACGTAATACAAATAAAATAACACTACGAACTTTTGTTCTGATATATTAATAATCCAATATATTAATTACTTACACATTTTTTTCATATGCTCTTCCTTATTAGTTTAATTTTGTCGTTTTTTATATAGATTTAATTTTAATTTAATCAAAACTGCGTATCCTAATTGCATGTTTATTAAATACAATTTTCCGATCCTGATTCTTTTATACATAGAACATATATAATATATCAGGTAATTATAACTTAAAAGAAATCACGTGTAATATTCAAAATCAATATAAAAGCTTTTCTCCATTCTTAATACAATCACTTCTAAGCCATTCTCTTTCCTCATCTTGTACTGTTCCACCATGATTAGGCATTGCTGCAAAATCAATTCAAGCTTCTCACGAGATTTCCGCCGCCAATTGGATCCAAGTTTCGCACAAGATTTCTGCCTCCAATCTGATCTAAATTTCTCACAAGATTTCCGCCTCCGATATGATCCAGATTTCGCGTGAAGTGCAGCTTCTCTAAGATGGTCATTGGCTGATCAATGCGCTGTTTTGTTCCTGTGTTTGGATAATCGATGCTTCTAACCAAATGTCCGCCACCGATTTGATCTAGATTTCTTATGAAGTGTCCGTTACTAATCTGATCTAGATTTCTTACGAAATGCCTGCCACCGATCTGATCCAAATTTTTAACAATTCGTCTATCACTCTCTGCGTTGTTTGAAACATCGCCATTAATAAGTTGATCCATAAATAACTCGTTATTTGCTTGATCGGCATTTAAATCAGGGCTGTTTAATGGATGATTTATTGTGTCTTCAAATGCTACAAAATTGATCGAAGAATTAATGAGATTTCCATTACGAAATCGATCAGCAAAAAGTTCCTCTCGGCAGAATGTGTCAAGTATTTGCTTGTCACCGGCGGAATTTAAACATTCAATCAAACGACTCTTTTCTTCATTTAATAAACCTTCAGATTGCTTGTCCGTATCCCTCACGAGATGTCCGCCACCGATCTGATCCAAGTTTCGCTTCGCACTCTGCTTAACCCCTACAATGGTGAAAAAGAGGAATTACTGTGGCTTTTTATAGAGAGAATTTGATATTTTCGACGAATATTTATTACATTGTTAATTACAATCGAAATATTCATATCGCATTTGCATTGGACTGAATAAATTAATAGTAAACATGCAGAGTATAATAAATATGGAAGCATTAATTTTGTACCAAAATCTAAATTTGTTGAAATTACGATACATGCTTCAGTAGTTTCAATCTTAATTCTTTTGCTTATTCGCTGTGCTGATTTGCAATTCATTTTTTATTTGCGATCCTCTATATTTATGTCATGCACATAAAATATAAATTATTACTTATTGAAAAATTAATATTTGTATTTACAAACGATTTTTACTCTTTAGTCGATAAAAAACATTTTCCTAGCACTCACCTAATAAAAATAGGAATCAAGATAAAGTAAAGATAAATGTAAGGTAAAGATAAAAGGAAAGTAAAGCAATAATTTAAAGTGCACAGCATAGATAGATGATAATCTGGTGACAGTTTTTAGTTGCTGCTTAAAAAATATATATAGGTATACTAATTTTTCTGTTTTCTTTACACTATCTATATAAAATAATACATATAAAATTCATGCGTGCTATCAAAGTCGTCGAAGAACTCCGTGAAACGAACTAAATCGCGAAGTAAAAGCCTGAATAAAAATTGCAGGGATTGCATAAGATTTGCACATGAGTGCAATAAAACCATGCAACGACGTGTCATGCGTAAACAGATGATATTAGAATTCTCACACCTAAACTGTTATCACGCTTACCTCCATCGATGTCGCTTACGCAATTTTAACCCGCGCACTCAACGATGTACATACATCATAAATCTCTCGGACAATTTTACAAGATAATTTTCTATATTCACACGCAAAATTTCTTTCGTGAAAATTAAGAAGACTTCTCGCAAATTTCTCAAGTATATCGTTTAAGTTTAGTCATTACACGAACTTTTTTATTTTATTATTCCGGAACCGCTAGACACACGTACTCCAAATCAATGATTAATAGCACGATATAATATAGAAATACATAATAAATGATAAACGTGTGTACACAAGAAAGATAAAAGCCGAAAAGGTCGAAATAACAATGTACATATTTACCTAAATTATTAAATTTTGAATAGTGGTAGATAACCACACTGACTATATGTTTCATCAGTTCATCAAGCTCAATTACACATCAAATATTAATAAAAGGTTTAGATACACGTATTGTTCGGTGAAAAATATTACGTTATTGTGGACTTGAAATTATTATTTAGATTCATATTACGTGTCTTCAGTTGAGTAAAAAAAAATATTAGAATTGTGTGAAATGACAACACAGCAATCTTAAAAAATTAATTAAAACTGAAAATTCTTAAAAAATATAATAATATATATCGATAAATTGATATTCTATCATATTTAATTCCCCATTTCTGAAGAATTTCCCATCTTTAATAATCTCTTGAAAAAGCCCATAAATCATCTTTTCTATATTTATACCTTTTTTATTCCAGTGTTTATAAAAGCATTCACACGCGCCAATATTGCTTACTTATACGTTTTTTGAAGTTGATTAAAGTTGAAGGCTAATGAAATCGTAAATAGCCAATTAAGTGTTACGTTTTCCAAATAAGTGTGGGCGTTCTGCAGAAGCAAGTTTATGGTCTCTAAATCGCCGATTGTAATGCTATAATCGAGCCATAAAATGCAATCAAAAGGATGCACGATAATAAAAATCGTAAATCATGCTTCTTTATCTATCAAAATAATATTTCTTGTATGCATTCTGTTCTATGTATACACGATCCATTCTCTTACTTAATTTTAATAACTTAATTTTACAAGATGCTTCAACTATAAAATAACATCTAATTTTTTTTTATTAATAATTAATAAATAATATTATCTATAAATAACAATTTGAGGAGAAAATTATATTCTATTCAATTCCAACAATTCTAGAGCAATATATTGTATACTCCGTATATAATGTGTATAGTGTATCCTGAATTTAAACGTTAAAACTTCGTGAGTGTGTAAGAGATCGATAAATTAATAAGTCCTTTAAAGATATGCTTGTTTTACTTTGTATACATGTTACAGTAAAAGTGTTTACTCAGTAAATGTATACACGTATTGTAGTCTATTGTAGTCAATGTATACATTTACAATTCGTAGACATTGACTAGTAAGTGTATACATTTCTAAAGTTAACACTTTGACTGTGACATATACACACTTAATTTAACTTCATATTTTCCTATTTTCTTATCGAGTTAATTTCTTTCACGGAGAGAGAAAGAGAAAGAGATAAAGAGAGAGACAGATTAATTTCTTTTTCGTGTTCTCTGGAAATATTGTACTAGATTTACAAATAAGCAATAATCAAGTAATATTTAGATTGTATTTTATCTATAATTAAATATAATAACCGATATTTATAACAATAGCAAACTTCTTTTTCGTTTTTGAAAAGTTTTATCTCTTTCAATATACTTTTTTTTCTATAAAAACGTATTTACTTAATATTTTTTCTTGGCATTGATTACTATAGCATAATTTGCTTGAAATGATTTTTTTCTTGTGACATAAATAATCAAACAATTTTAAACTTAGATGCTACGTTAATATGATAGATTGATACTTTTATAAGTAATTAATCAAAGTGTATAATATAATAAGTATCGTGGCTGCAATGTATACGTGCATATCGGACTAAATTCTTAAAGTGCAATTTCGAAAGACCGGATAGAAGTGATATATCAAAGGGTAAAGGAGTATGTTTAAAAATTTATGTGTATTAGTGCGGTATCGATTACGCATTGTTTTCTCTTTCGCGATAGTATACAATCTACTATAACTAGTATATACTACCAGTATGTACTTAAGATCAAAGTTAAAGTAGCGAATTGCCCACTGCATTATTTATCGTGTACTTGTATATATTTGCAAAAAATTTCCAGTGACAAATAATCTACACTGAGAAAAAAATGCTGTTGATTCAATTGAAGTCTATGTTACGAGCTGTCACTAACATAAGTGATTAGTTTATGTATATTTTTATTGACATAAACGCATAAATTATTATTTCAATAATAAGGCCTTTATATCAATAAAAAATATACATAAATTAATTACTTATGTTAGACAGCCCGTAATATAGACTTTAATTGAATCAACAGCATTTTTTCTTCAATGTATAAAATAGGATAAAATAGGATAATGTATAAAATAGGATAACCTATATGTGTGGGAATATGTCTATATTTTTTTAATTCGCATCTATATTGATTTCCATCACGCAATATTATAATGGACAGTAGATATAAATTTAAATTTATTTAATTATATATATTTATTCACTAAATTTATTGCCATTCGTTATTATTACAATTATAGTATAAACAGTATTCAGCAATGCATTAAAAATAAAATGTTTACAGACAACTTCAAAGCAACGCAAAAATGATTTAATTATAAGGTATGAATGGAATAATAAATTACATCTTTATATATATATTTTTTTTTTCTATATCGCGCCTGATTTTTATAACTTGTTTGTAATAATTTCTACGGTTTCATAATTAATATTTACATTCTAAAAATGAATATTTGCCATTTCTTTCTCTGACATTGTCTTTCCGTACAATATAATGAACAAATATAATGAATAAATTGTCATTTTTTTTTGTAAAACTTACTTTGATCTTCCATGTATCTTGCCAAGAGATCCGCCAATCTCCCATATTCATTCTGCTGCAGTGTATTCAATCCAGCCTGTAACTGTAAACAAAGAAAACTTTTTAATTGTAGCCACAGGCTTTGTATATTATACAACTGATTGCCATTCTAAATGACAAAGCTGTCACGGACAAGTTGCTTCCGTTATAAAGAAGAGTAGAAAAGTTTGAACTGTCGAAAATTATATAAAATTTAAACGTCGTTTGTGGAAAATAAATAAACATATATAAATTTTCTTTTTAGCACGTTTTTAATACTTTCTTGACGAATAAAATTATTATTATTATTATCTTTTATTGCAATACAAATACATACAGCAAATAGCAGAGATTGCTGTTACAAAGCCATTAAAAAAAGCTGTTAAAATCGGCCGCAAAAATTCACAAAAATATGAATAATTGAGAACAATGTTGATAATTAGGGGGATCATAAAGTCATCTGTTTTGCCGATTAAACGCAACGATCTTTGTATAATAATTGTTTTTTTCTCTTTTATAGATTCAAAAATCTTTTCCCGGGATTAAAGTATACCCAAATATATACATTCGGAAACATCACATGGGTGCTCCCGTGAATCATCTTATTCTTGTTTAACATTAGGTAAATAATGAGGATACAATGATACACGGGGACACTCGGGTGATATTTCCGAACGCAGCCTAATACTTACATGTCAATGAAATGAAGTTTATGCTACGAACAAAAAAAGTTGTTTAAATTGAGATCTTCTTTAATTTCTTAGTCCAATATGACGTTAGAGCTGTCAACAGCAATTGCTTGATATGAAAGCATTACAACCTGTACTCACGAAATTGTGGTCCACAGAGACTAGTAGTTTATAGAAATAAACAATTACGTGGAGTTCTTAGAATTAGACTCATCTGATTAAAACACTATTATTCTACGAAAATTTATGTACATGTATGTGTGAGATATTAATGTAGTAGTATATAAAGATATGTCGATGTGTCGCATTTTATCAGTAAAACAGCAGTTCCGTCAGGTTTTTCTTTAGGATCCCCTTTAAAACCATAAAAAATTAATTTGACAGTTGAATTGTTATTTAACTGTAAGTTTTGATTATGAAAACCTTGGGAGAGTTTTAATAAGAGTCAAAACATTACTGCTTTTAATTGCTTCGTTTAATATTAATATCGTCTATTGTAAGACTTGATGAAACAGGACTTTAAGTCGTCAAAATTGATCCTGAATGCACCATTCGCGAAGTATAGGTCGATATATTACAGTTGCTGTAGCTTTTCATTATATCATTATTATAATGATAATAATTGACCGGTTGTAGAACAGGATTGTTTGCAGTACAATTTCAACACTGCTTAGTTATAAAAAATATTAATAATTTTTTCATGATGCACAATGACATTTCAGCATTTTTCGATGACAATCTATTTCGATTATCGGTATAAACTACCATAACTATGCAAAACTATAAACTGTGCAAGAAATTCAGCTAAAAAATAGAATAAATCTGCATCAATGACGTAAATTTTCAATATAAATTTTCAGTCGGATATATATTGCCAGATACTAATAATATCTGGCTATTCGGATAATAAAAAAGTACCGGATAATATCAGATACTAGATATTTTCTGAATATCCGGTACATCTCTAATATAAACTGTTCACCAATTACGTTGTCGGATTTGCAACGTAAGTATTTTTAGGCATCGATATTTAACGTCGATTGTGTTTGACGCTTTCTTATTTTAGTTCATTTTATAATTAGGAAATTTTATAATTAGAAAACAGTAATTAAATAAGAATACAATTATTATTTTTTGTAAGATTTTAATGCCATGTATGTACATTAACTATACAGTATACAGTATCATAATTTATGAAGTTTGTAATTATAGTAGTTTATGCTTAACAGAGTAACAGAGTGAATTTTTTATTTTTATCAATATTTATTCTATCTTATATTTAAAAATTTTATAAATTTTATTTTGCGATTTTCGCAATTGAGATTATAAATTGATTTATTAGAGTTCGCTATTTCTGAAAAACAATTGTTTCTTTGTTCATTGATCATCAATCATTTGTTTGAAGGAGATCGAAACTTCATTAACTTTGTCAACTTTATTATTATATACTCGTGATAGTCACAATTCGTTAGTTGTTATAGTTCGCGTTATTACAGTAAAGAACAATGCGCCATGAGAAACGCGATTTTAGTACGGAACGATCGAAGCTATATACCGTCAACGTTGGCGGTGTTTGGTTATAAAATGAAATTAAATCTGTAAAATTTTCCGTTTTCAGCGTTTTGCAATGTACGCAAAATTTTATTTTCCTTCGCTTTGCTTATCATCCCGGTACATTATAGAAAATTGTAGATGTTCCGGAAGGCCTCAAAGTAAAAAGCTCTTTCATAAAATTCAATTAAACCATAAAATGCGTCCCTTCACCGAGGAAGAGAGAGAGAGAGAGAGAGAGAGAGAGAGAGAGAGAGAGAGGGAGGGAGCAAAAGAGAGAAAGAGTACGTCATTGTTTATGCTTAACATGTAGCTTTCGGTTTTGCTAAACGTTTATTTGGTGTAATTAGCCTCATTATGTATATGTGCTTCATATTATTAGTTGCTAATATTAAAAATACAAGAAAAAAGTCCAAACATTGGAGCATAATAGAACTAATGATTAAAATTCACAACACTTTGGATGTCAACATTTCGAACAATTACTACGTTAACTTACATGATTTTAGATTTAATACTTTGTATTTTCTAAACGAATTGACAAAAAAATCAATTTAAAAAAATCAAACGTAGGAATGTAAGGAATTGAAAGACTTTTCTAATGACGTATCATTTGAGCCCCTTTCCCATTTGAAATTTTTAAAAAATTGACACCCCCGCTTAGAGGGTTAAAGTTGAGGTTAAGAATTGTACATCGAAAGATGTCCCCCTCCAAATAAAAATTTACGTATTTTTGCATTTTTTCAAAAAAATAATTTTTATAAATGATATTTAGTCTGTTTCGATGGGCCACCCTATATAAATTCACTTAAAAATATTATTATTATGTGTGTACAAAGTTATAGTTTCAAACGAGCAGTGGCAGTAACAAGTTACTTTTGAGAATTAATGATTAGTAACAATAACTTATTACTTGTTTTATTCAATAGCGAGTAACAATAACTAGTTACTTTTAAAATGTAACTTCCCATTTTCTGAATATCCAAGACAATACAAAATACTAAAAAAAAATGTCTTATTTAAGTTATCTTTTCAACAAAGCGAAAAGATAACAAAAAGATATTGTTTTTAGGTTGTTTTTTTGATAAGACAAAAAGATAATATATAAGGCATCTTTTAGTTTTCTCGAAAAGACAACTTAAAAAAAAAAACATCATTTTGTCATCTTCCTATGATTGTCTTTTTGCAAAGCGAAAAGTCAACTAAAAGATATCTTTTCGTATCACCAAAAGACAACATGAAAAAGATATTTTTCCGTTATTTTGATACTTTTCATCACTTATCCTCAAGCAGTACGTAAGATTGCCACCAAACGGATGTGGTGGAGTTTCCGTTTAGAAGTCATACAGAATAGAATAAAAGTGAAGCATTATGAGAAATTTTATCCGTGTTCTAATGAACATTAATAACATATTTTTTGAAAGGGTCCCTACAGAGGGTTATGATAAAGGATAATGGCTTTTGCACACAGGACACGGTAAGCATTGCAAGATTCATAAGTATAGGATGTATATTGAGAGTCATATAATTTTATTTTATGTAAAGTTTAATTCGGGTACCCCTGATGTTATTAAACGTTGTGTGCAAAAATATAAAAACTAAAAAAAATCATAAAGACAATTAAAAGATATTTACAGAAGTCATCTTTTAGTTATTATATGGATAAGGCTATAAAGATGACAGTGCAACATCTGTCGTTTTTTAGCCATCTTTTTGTCGATTATACTCGTTTGCTGAAATATATCTTTAGCTTTTTAACAATTTTTTTTTAAACAATTTAGTCATATTTTAGTCATCTTTTAAACGACTTTGTGCCCCCTGGATATACTATGTAATCTGTTTTCTGTTCCTGCACTAGACAGCACTCTAAAACTCTCTTTCTCACTTTCGACAAATAACAAACATATACCTTTCTTTAAGTTCCAAAAGTATATATTAGTTCAGCCACAGAAAACGGACCTATAGAATGACTTGTTAGCACGCTAACAAGTCATTCTATAGGTCCGTTTTCTTATTCTTATAAGCGCATTTTGAATAACCTAAGATTATATGCATAAAAATTATATGTTAAGATCGTTCTTGGCGTAACGACGACACGTACTTGGTATGCTTATCGCTGACAACTTATCGCGCTCACCACGAGGTTGCAAGCTACATTATGCTAATTAAAGCTTCGTTCGTCGGTGCGGATCGAATTTACCGCGCAACGTTCTCTCCTTCGCACGTCAGGTACACATTATAAATTCTCGGCACAACCATTCTGCAATTTCGACTAAATTGAAAAATGCAACATAACGATCGCACGCATCACGTGTATTCAATGAATACTAATTTCTTGGCTTCAAATTATATTTTCGCACTATTGTAATAAACAACACACAATAACGTTTTTTTTCTTACATTTTTATGTTTTCTTACAAATTTACTGTGCTTTAAATTGTATACAATAGGAAAATATTGAAATTAATATTTTATTAATAGACATATCTGTTTAAAACTTATTAGAGAATCTTCTTTTTAAGGGGATCCTTGTGTGAATAGCCCGAACTCCGACGAGATCGCTATTTTATCGATAAAATGCTATACATTGACATATCTTTATATATACCTCATACTTTATGTATGCCCCTACAAAATACCCGCACAATGATCGCATAGTGAGCGTATAAGTGCGAGTAGTCGCACGTGCGTGACCCTTTTATAATATAGAGACCGCCTAATAAGAAATGAGCCGATTTGACCGACTTTTGTACGAAAGATAGTAGTTTTAGTAAAATTTACAACAGAGAGAGAAATACACTGTATCTCTGTCTAACCTTAACGCGTCTCTAAACTAATCTTAAATCTAAACTGCAGTGACGGAACACGATTTACTATCATAATAACGTTGTGTATGTTATTATGATACCGTGTACAGTACGTGTAACAAATATGATGGTAAATCGATGGCGATGCATAATAATTTGTAAAATAAATGTTAAAAATAAAAAAAAATGTATTTCTTTTTCTTCACGTACTAGAGACTAGAGTATCGATTGTGTACCTTGAAACATATCGAAGTTACATAACTGAGTGAATTTATTAGGTAAATTTATAAAATATAAATGAAATTATAAATATTACAATGAACTTGTTCACTTTTGTAATTTTAACTTTGTTTTAAGATACACAATCACATCTTTAAATTTTCAAAATAATTTTATAAGAAAAAAAGTTTGAAACTAAACAATTCTCTTCTCGCATGCATTATTTCGATATGCAATGTGAAAAAACTTATTTGTTAATATCTTTTAAATATCTAATTTTAATTATATTCTTGAAATTTAAAAGTAACACGAATATAGATACACATAGGGCAGGAATTCCTGAAACATGGTAGATCAATCAACGCATGATTTTTTCATGTCATGACTCTTATTATAGAGGATCTCTATTATAAAGCAATTGAATCCTCATTTATAATATGAGCCTCAATTCCAGAAAACACCTGTTTGCTCACTGATCTGGTTACACACTATTTTAACAACCTCACTATTGATGAAAAATAAATACTGTCCCATAAAAAAAAATTAAATAAACATTTAACTTAATTTTTATGTAGAATTTTTATTGAAACAAATTATGGATCTTCGCGCTTTTTCACAGAAAGAATGAGTCTATAATTAACTTAACTGATCCCAAGTTACCACAATAATAAAAGTCCTTCACAAAACTTGATTGTGAATTAACAATTTCTATTAACAATCAAATTTTAAACAATCAAATAAACAAATAGTTAATTTAAATAACTTATTACAGATTAATTTTTATATTGAAATTAATTACACGCAAAATTTATGAAAATTAATTTTAGAATACAAAATTATGTTAACAATATAAATTGTTATTGTTAACAGCAACTGTTATAAAATAGTGATCGAATTAGTTATCTTTTGGGATGAACTTCCAAAAATAACCCCCCATGCCCCATTAATAACGCCCTAAAATTAGTAAAAATCGTTAATTATTTACAATTATGCAAGTAGTCTGCACTTTTATCACTTAATCATTAGAATTCAAAAGAGGATCTATACTTTTTTTCTCATTCAACATGTGAGATTAAATGAAAAAAATATAATGTTTTGATACGTCCGTTTAATATTAAATGTATCTCGAGATTGTTGGATGAGAGTCATAAGAAATAACCACGAAAATTACAAAATTACTGATATCCTGCATATAAGCAATCGCGTTCTTTACAACGCTGTTCCGACTGTTATTCTGAATGTGTACTATGCAGCTACCTCTCAAGTATCATTAACATGGGAAAACTTTTCGTACAGGAATGCATGGCGGCACATATACATCGTGAGATTTAACCCGTTTGGTTATTGCTGATGAGCTATACCTAGAACATCTCGTCACCTGAAAATCGGCTATCGCTAATGTCCTTGCAAATTACAATCTCGCGTGCCCTACCTGCTTACTTCAAGTTTTTCCATTAAAGTCATCTGATGGAATTGTCGGACCTAAAACATGCAGGAGACAACGTATTCTGAGAAGTACTTGTTACGTTACTTTCTCGTTCCAAAAGTTTCCGTCAATTGCATTCTTGTGTTCTCCCTGCTCCGAGATGTGGATCTAAGTACAAAGATGGCCGTAATTGAATTGTGAAACGTAAGTCGTAGTTGTAGGTCGACAAGCAATATTTTGATTGATCTACACCTACGACTTACGTTCCATCCCTCAATTACGGCCATTTTTGTACTTAGGCCCTATCGTGGAAATGAACAAAACGATTTTTATAGGGTTCCAAATAAAATAACACATAAAGTTAAAGTTAAGAACAGTTAAATAAGAGGAGCATTAAAGTTAAGATCTACTTTCGCCCACAGAAAGATGAGTAGAAGTAATAGATTGTATTAAAGTTATATTTTACTGATATTTTACTAAAAATTCTGGGATAATTTTATATATATATATGTCACCATAATAAATTACGTAATCATTTAGCTGTAATGTGCCATTTAACATTTTTTTTCTTTATCATATTTTTTTTGTATAAAGAAAAAATTTGGCTCTTGTAGAAGAAACAACGACGAAATAGCTGAATTTTATATGAATATTATACGCTTCTTCTGTAATACAAAAACTTTATCAGACTTATCTTTATTAAAGTTTCAAAACACCGTTATGCAGTGTGTCAGGAATAAAAAATGGAAAACATCCATTTTTACAATCTTCGGCCGACAAAAACGTTTTATCAAGAGACATCGTTGAGGTCGATCTTTACTTTAATCTATGAAAGTGACATGGCAAAATGGAGTCCACTTTGATATATAACGCGACTTCACGGCTCATCCGGCGGAAAGCTACGGAACAGAGAGAACCATTAAACAGTCTTGAGTCGAGATAATGTCTCGACAAAAGCGAAAAGGTCGAGGCACGAGAATAGCAAGGGAGAAAACTATTCGATCTCGCGCAAAGCGCAATCCAGGGGAACATCGCGCGACCCGATGCAACAAGTTGCGAATGCAACGAAGCGCATCGCACACCCTTTTCCCTTCTCACGATTATCGAGTAAAGCGCACAACAAACAACTGGCAAAAGTCTTTGGAGACTTAACGGGAAGATTAACATAAAGCGAGATCGCTCTGGATAGGTTTTCAAAGAAGAGACCGTAATTACACCGTAGACATTGTAAATATTCCTTTTGCCGCGTTTCCTCATAAATAAGTTCTTCGAGCAAGATTCCGGCTTTTCTTGACAGTTTTTCTGTCAGAAATTGAGTGCTACACAGAAAAAAATGTTTGGTTGAATTAACTAGAATTCTAGTGGAAAATAAACGATCCAAAACTCTAATTAAATCTACAAAATTTCTGGTTAAATCTATTAAAATTCTAGTTGAAATAACCAACATTTAATAGATTTAATCAGAAATTTAATAGACAACCAAAATTCTGGATCGTTCATTTTCCACCAGAATTCCAATTAATTCAACCAAACATTTTTTTCCGTGTACTCCTTTTTGTGAAAAATTAAATGCTGCTATAATGCTTAGAGTTTCACTAAATTGTATCATTTTAATTGTCTTAAGAAGAAATAGCGTTTATATATTTAATAAAAATTATTTCAATCTTTTGTAGTTATCAATTAGCTTACAATTAATTAGTAACGTTTAAGCATTTAATAATGTTTAATTAGTAATAACGGTTAAATACTGAATAATAATAAATTTAATTATCTTTACTGAATTTTCGAAAACTGATGAAAATTTTTTGTAATCTTAAAAAATAATGATATTAATAAATAACAAAGGCAGGTAATTTAATTATATAAAAATTAGGATAGTCTCATGCACTTTATTACTCATTACATTTATTTTAACGTAACGGGCGTGTTTCGACGAAATTAATTACGTACCAATAGCGCATGTAAAGTCGAATAAAATTTAATTTCTACGTATAATGTGGAATTGTCGAAATTGACAACTAAACAGCCTGTCGAACAGCGCCTGTTCACCTTGTTATGAAATTATAATGATCGGCAGGGCGAATATACGCCTGTTGCACGCGCTTGTTACAAATTAAAGCATACAAGCGGACATTAAATAATATCCAGTTTAATTATAAAGCTTAACAATTTATCTTTAAAGCATTTTACGCAGTGAAAAAAGTTTATGCGTGTAATGCAACAAAAATGGGATACTTTTATTTTTATAGACAATTTCCTTTGATCACCCTTCAAGCTATTAATTTAGTAAAATGGTTTAAAAAGTTTTTTTACGCAACATTTGCATGAATTGCTTGTAATATTATTTATGTGAAAATTATTGCTGTATCAATCTCTGCGCATTTAGCTTTTTATTTTACAATACTGAATACCGTTGTTGCTTGCCAAAAAAGCAAAATTTTATTTGGAAGTTATTGTTCAATCCCTTTGTTATGTTTGCATCAAAATTTTGTGGCACAAAATGAAAGGATATTACAAATCTATTTACACGCCCATCACAAAATGTGATTTTAAGCGCTGAATTTCATGTGTTATGAATAAAACCAATATCATTTCTACATAATGTATATATTTTTGCACAATAACAAACTCTGTTATCTAAAATACCGATTATATTCAAAATTTCTAACTGCGACTTTTTTTTACTTTTTTCATGTAACTCTTTCATGTAAGTACGTGAAAGCATGAAATGCTAGCAACAGATATGCGATGACGCAGATTCAGTAATATATGTCAATAATCTGATATGTTTTGCAACAATTGCTAAATTTTACTATCGTATAATTACATATTATAATTATAGAATATTATAAAAGTTAATTACTAAATTATATTAAAAAAAAAAAATTTTCTTCTTCAGCCGTTATAAAACTAAATATCACGTACCTTTACAAGTTTCACGAATATAACATTAAATACTGATGTATTCATGATCAATTAAAAGATATTTTATGGTGAAATAGCACACGGGGAATAGTATTTCACCGTAAAATACATATAAAAAGCTGAAATTACAACCGTGATACGTAATTGAAGTATGTGCTTTACCTGAATGGGTCCTGCCACCGCATAAGCGGCCACGCCAATAAAAACGATCACGATCGATGAACCGGAAAGTGCCATTATGCTGTTGAGTTTAGTTCACGATGCGTAGTACCAATGGATATCGAGGACTCGTTCTTCAGAAAGAAACTAATCAACCGCAGTTTCTTCAGATTCGTGATGCACACGTCGTGAAAAACGTGTGGAGTGCCCCGAGTTTCGTGCTTCCATGGAATATATAGAGGGCTGCGCTTTCCCCTGTTCAGGAAGGGGTGCAAACGTCGCGCAGACGCGGCATGTCGCAGGTCTTCGTCGACGATTAGATACATTTGTCGTTTTATGACGCGAAATTCGATACATACATCGATAGCAATAGATCCAAGTATTCTCTGCAGACACCGAAAGCGAGAGATTAAAACTATAACGAGTAAAGTTCACATTGCTACAAGATGCATGCACAAAATCAATTTTACTATAACTGTTCGTGAAGACAAAAATATGATAACTGAGAGACGATGAAATAAGTTTTTCTTATCAAAATTACATGAATAGTTTTTATCGGGTTGCGTAAAATAAATTAGACCATTATTTAAGCTTTAACATAAATTATAATTAAAAAAAAATTAAATTCATATTTTTTTTATTCGTCTTTTCGTCTTTTAAGAATATAAAGATTGCATAGCAGTAATTTAATAAAATAGCGGGTTTGCTATTTTACTATCAATGTAATAATACTTCAATAAACTTGTTATAATTTGAGCGAACGAATATTCTTTTTCTTTATCATGCTGCTAGCTATCTCAATAATCTTAATGTTATACGTTTTTACGGTCTAGACGTAGAATAAATGGATAATAAACGTTTAATCCATCAAATCAGACATATGTCTTCTGACCATTAGCAATTTTTGTTAAATAAAGTATAAGTATTTTTCGATAACGCATCAATCTCTGACGTTGTATCAAAATGGCTTTGCCATTTGAACTATTATAAAAGGAGATTAATATCGGAAGATAAGCACAAAATATATACAGGTTAATATCACTCAAAGTAATATCACTTAAAAGCGAGATGATCAGGCGTCTTCGAAGCAACTGGGATCTATTGGTCTTTACTCTTTACTTCAAGGACAAGATTTTTAATAATACTCGAGCGAAATTTTTTAATGTATTTCTTTCAGTTAAAGGTCACGTCGAAATTAACTGGAGATTAAAGGGATCACTCAAAGAGATCATTATTGCTTTCCAATGATATATTAATTTTCGAATAGTATTTAATTACTTTACATAAACACGGAATATTATAAAATTTTGCTAAAAAATTAACTGGATTCATCAATATAAAAATATTTTTAATATTATTTGTGCATGATTCTGCTTGAAATATAATATAATGTATATAATATAACATTAAGTCTTTTTTCCTTTCTTTATAAAAATTAAAAGTTTTACAATATCTAAATTTTGCATAAATTTTAAATTATGGATGAATCTCAAATACAATTTATGATTGATGATTTTGAATAAAAAAATAAAATCTGACCAAGAGAGAAATTAACGAATAAGTGTTTTTTAAACTCAATTTTATATTTAAAGCTTACATTTATCGAAATCCTTTAATAATAATCCGTTTTTTTTTTATCTACAATTTCATCAGTGAATTAATGAAAAATGTTTAATTGATATGTATTAAAATAATTCTGATATTCTTTACATACACATATAATGTTCCAGTACTATTATTGTGTATTAAGAGAAAAAAAAAATTACTAACTTCTTTTAAAGACAGTAACATCGTCATATGTAACAATTTTAGGAAAGAGACTGTGATATTCTCTTGTCGATGGTTCTCGTCATTGCAGGATGGTTAACTTAATCGGACGATCCTGTGCATGCACATCAATGCAAAAGCCACGAACTGCGTGTAGAAACAAGAGGAGGCAACTGCCCGCGATCGATCCTGCTCTCGTATCTAGTGCAGAAAATAATTGTTGGCCATGAAAATCATGTGCTCTCTGTACATCGTTTATCATTTATATTTGTCGCGCGGAAATGACAAAATGATATTAACGAAAGGATATAAAACGGAATTGAAATGGAAATCAAAAGCGTCGGTTCAAGAATACTAAAATAATAAGTTAATGTAGTAAAGTAAAAAAAAGAGGTATACGTGTTTTTTTTTAATATATATTTAATTCAAATTTTGAATTAAAAATTTCAAATTGTTTTATATTGTTTGTATAAAAAATTCTAAGATAAATTATATCGCTTTCAACAACTTGATGAATACATATATCCCCATAATAATAAATAGTAATAAAAAGGTAATAGAAATCGTCGCTAGATACAATTGTGCAGTGTCAAAAATTAAAATTATCTTACATACTATGTTACAATAATTTAAACAGCCTTAAATTACTATTTATTATTATTCTAAATATAAGGAGTTTATTAATTTATTGTCTTTTTATTATAATTTATTAATATATCCCCATAGTTACATTAAAATATGACAATATATAGTTAATATTGAATCTGACCATCTTTAATCATGTCAAATGTCGGGGGTGATTCATGGAATATAATATATATAAGATACGAGATTGCGCGATGAATCTGATATTCACGGATATATGTGATGATATTTTATAAAGAATGTTTCTTGTCTTCGACACGCTGTAGTTGTGATCAATTTAAATTAATCATTTCGTATAGCTTGAATTATTACGATATCTAATTCTCGTCTGGCGCATGTGCTATTATTAGTTAGTAACGACGATGCTCTATTATAAATCCCTTCACAAGTCTTTTGCAATTCGATACAATCTTGCGCAACGAGAAGCGTTAATGGAGAGCATTGGAAAGCATTCCCGGTTACATAATCTGATGCAGGTCGTAATTCGGCTTGCACGACTCCAAAACGCATAATTTCGTAATTTCATCGTGTGGGAATGTCGCGAACGTTAATGAGAAGAGGACCCGAGTGTTTCCATTATCTGTATGTGTGTATATATTACCGCAGGATGTATAGTAATGACATTTTCGCGTATCGCTTGATAACAGTTAACTCATACAAATGTCGCCCACGAAAGAGCGAATAACGTTGTTCCGTTAAAATTCATGACGAGCTCGTTAAGAGAAGAATTCGCGATTCTCATGCATTGGTACTACTAGCACACCTGTTCAATAACAATTGAGTATACAACGCCCATATATAATATATTTTTCACATGTTTTCGTTGCGATTGTCTAATCTTTAAGCCCATTTTAGATAATTTGTAATTCGTGACCAAATTCGGAAGAGAAATCTATTTATAATTTTGCATGTATATAACATAAAAAACATTAAAAAAAATAAAATATATACATATAGAAATTATACATTTCTAATTTATATTTTCTATATAATGCATATCTTATTTCTTCCAATGTTTTCTATGTTACACGACACGTAATATTATAAATAGAACTTTGTCTTGAATTTAGTCGTGAATTATAGATCGTTTAAAATAGCTTTAGCGTAAGAAATTACATTAGTTAAAATTAATTCTTAATCAATTATCATATTAATTAATTATTACTAGGAGAAAAGAATTTATATAGATAGGTAAATATAATAGAGCTTCTTTGTAACCGTTGTTACACATAAAAAATGTGAAGAAAGAATTGTTGCAAGATAATCGAAAGAAGAAGAACTTTAAATATGATGTATCTAAGAAGAACTTTAGATATGATGTACCTAGTAATATAAGAAAGGATACCTGAAATAAGATTTATTTTTAAGGTTAATTTATTAATCACTCACGAACAATATAAAATAAGCAGTTATTAAACAATGCTGACGTCTGTATCATTACACGTATTTGAAATTTATAAAATTATATGTTACGATAGTAATGTAACAATATAAATTGTAAAACAAATTTATAATACATATGATCTTTATTTCGCACGTGTCATCATACATACGTGTTCTATATCTAAATCAAATTACACGCAAAATTTCTTCTGACAATAAAATTTGCGAATAAACATTCATACTGGCTTACTTGAAAACTGCAGGTAAGTTTTATTTTAAAAACCCCACATCGTCTGAGTTTCTGAACGCATTTGTTAATTTACTGATGCACATCATTTTACGTCACGGTAGTAAACAGCAGATGGATATCGTAAAATTGAAGTTTTATAGGTGGCAACGTTACAGCCGCGTTGCAATGTTATCCAGCAGCGTTGGGACAAATGCTTGAATGAAATTGGTAGACGTCCTTATATGCCGCAATCTTGTTTCGTGGTAGGAGTCGAAGGTTCGAGTTCTCGTCCGAAGGAAAAAAAAGTACATTGTTATTTATAGATGTGAATAGACGAGAAAGACAAAAACCAAGTAGAAACTATGTAACTTGAACAAAGGCTGCCTGAAATCTACGCATCCCCCTCAGACAGATATCGAGTGGCATTAATGGCATCTTGGCGACAATGTAATGGGATCTTACCTATTGCGGAATATAGGGCCGCTATTATTTTCATAATTTCGTATATAAGGAATGGATGTTGGAGACGAATCTTCAGTATATGGTGATGGCTCGCGCGAGACGTGTCCTGGGAAGGATGAAAGTCCTTATTCTCTGTGTAAGCATTAGACACTTATTGATATACAGTTATTATGTAATTTAGTATATCATATGTACGTACGAAAAAATCAATTGTAATGTTACAAAAATTCCATTATTAAAATTTGTTCGTATAGAAGAAAAATAATATGTTGTCATTAAAAATTAAAATTAGATGTAAAATTTCGAAACAGAAGAATACTACACACGTGATAATATAAACAAATCGTCAGGGTATATTGATTACTTCAATTATAACACGTTTGAATGACTGACCAAAGCAGGTAATGATCTACGGTTTGTCGGCGAAGAGCACAGAGGAAGTCTTGTCACTCGGCCGATGGAAGGAGCAGGTTATTGCGCCGGAGTTTCTATTGAACAGTCGCGAGGATATTTCAGAGAGCAGTCGGGACGCATTCCTCTTTGAGGACAAGCGTAACTTCCGTCCTGAGGGACTGGACGAGGTCAAACGAATCACCAACACCGAGAATGTCGGCGTCAGTCTGCAGCCCCGTCTCGTAACAAGAGTATGTTTGTACAATTTCTAAGAATTTCTCTCTCATCGACTTCTTTTGCGAACAAGTAACATTATACAATGCTGTACGATACGCCATATGTTTTACTCAAGTTTAGATTACAAATTTATCGTATATACGAGGAGGTTGAGTGCTTATCTTCCATCGTGACACTTTACTCAATCGAAACTGTTTGTTTTAAATAATTTAGTAGAAAAAAAAGTGGAATACTCACAAATATATTTTTTTAATAGAAGCTGATAGATGAAAGTATAAATGTATCTTTCATAATATTATACTTCCGTATAACGACGCTTCTATAAGGAAAGATTATATTAAACGTGTATAGTAATTATTTTCGTAATTATTTTCTAAGTGAAATGCGCACGTGCCGATATTATAATAACAAAGGTCACCCAGATTATTCTGAAATGACAGGTGCGAATACAAATAATGGTTTTTTTAGTTTTTTGTTGGATGAAAAATTATATTTACTTTTCCGATAACAGTATAACGTGCGTTTAAATGCGTGACAATCCGAATTTCACAAAGAATGATAAAAGGTTTTTCTTTCTGCCACGTTATTTATTTATTTTGTTTTAGGTTTGTAAATCGCTTTGCAATTGTGTAGTGGCAATGATAAAACAACTGTCAACTAAATGAAATACACACATACGCACCCACGCACGCACGCACGCACGCACGCACGCACGCACGCACGCAAAATAAAATTAATGAAAAAATGTGTAATACATACAAAAATGTAATATCAAGGCTACATCTTATTTTATAGAATGGTACGATTTGATGTAATAAGTTGACTCAAAATATCGGTGCTAATTTGAGATTGATCTTCTAAATATGATGATCTCAAAACATGATATAAACTCGCGTTAATTACAGAATTGTCTTAGTGCATAAAAATATCATCTAAAACTAAAATGTATCTAAATATAGGTACCAGGAAAGAAAGTACTTCAGTACAATTCCTAAGTATGTAAATTTGTATCTAGTTTCAGTACTTACATACTTGTACTGTACAACACTGAGTAACTTACACTTAATGCCACCAATGTCATCCGCGAAATTCCAAATATTTTTTAACACAATTCCGAAATAATTTATTAATTCGTGCTAGAAAGTGTCGAAGTCGACGGAGAAATTTTTTAGCATCTTTTGAAAAAACATTGATCCTCCGCAAATCAGGTGGTATGTGACATACTCCAGAGTAAGATGAACTTCCATACTTCTTAAAAAGTATCGCGTCCAAGTTGCCGGTTAAGTGCAACTGGAGAGTGCGTCGTTACCAACTATACTAAATTATAGTGGGTGCTTGAATTAATTCTCGCTGTTTACATTTAAGATGAAGTATAGCATGGGGTATGAGAATTCAACATATGACCCATGTTGATTTTCCGATTCTCGGGGGAGGGTTAAATAGAATAACGAACATTAAACAGCATTTACTACGATTCATGTTTTCTTACATCAATACCTCGTAACTCCGAAACTGTTTAGAATCAAACATATGTTTATTAAACATCGAATTATTTCCATGTGCTGAAGCCGCACTCTGTACAGAAATTTAGTTTGTTGAAAATTTAAAAATAAGCTTGTTACAAGAGCTATCAAACGAGCGATAAACGCTACGTATATAACATCGCTTCATATATTTAATTAATTAATTAAATTCATCACGAAGGATTGTTATCTTGATTTTTTTTCGTATGGCAACCCACTGTTTGCGTGTACGACTCAAAACACGATATTTATAATGCATCAGAGCAGAAAATATAATTTAATTCGACAAATTAGTTTAACTTAATTTTTTAATGTATAAATTTCCGTAATATTAATTAACGTACACGATATATATATAAGATCACTTGACGTAAACGTTTATTCGCAGTCTTTGCAATGCACCTGCGAAACGCAATACGAAATAAGAGATCTGGGCGATGGACATTATCCGAGATACCTAACAGCATCGAGCTGCATGCCGAAAGCCTGCCTGAACAAGTTCAATTCCTGCCGACTGCTGCACTATATGGTAAGATAGCGTGATCGATAATTTATAGTATATAGGAAGTAGTGGATTGCTCGCCTGTAGGTGCGCCCAAGTGGTTGTCGAGTACTGTACAAGTATACATAACTTTAATTAGCGCCGACCGCGTAAACTCTCAGCTTATTGACCGGACATCCCATTGCCATTCGTATAAACATCGTTATTCACCGAAGTGGTAAGTCGCGCCGAGCACCGCCTTTTAATTGCGATATCGAATAGATTTGCACGCGCTACAATTGTGCAATAGACATTCGTTTAATTACGCTTTGTGCGTTCGATATAACACACTTTGATTATATAATTAATCCTTGATTATTATTAGCATTACATAGAATGTAGATTACAATGAAAAAAAAAAAAAACATAAAAATACACAACACGTATTATTTTTTATAGTCTTTATTTATATCCATTGGAGATAGGGGAAAATGTTAGCAAAGATGTGACGATATTTAAGTAAATGTATAACCAATGTTTGGACACGTACACACGGAAACATAAATGCCTAGTCATACCTTTTTATGCCTTCTCAGTCCTTCTCATGCCTACTTCTCATTTATTCTTATGTCTTCTTCGATATGCACGCAACTTCAGACAGGGTAGGCATTCCTGTCCCCGTGTGTACCTATGCTGGACACTTTTTTTTTATCAATTTAGTTCTAAAATAAGTATCACGCGAATTAAAATAAAAGATAAAATTTTTTTTCTTATATTTTGAAACTTTAGGTACAGTATTAACTGGGAAAAAATGTTTTATATATAATTACAATATATAAAATTATATAAAAATATATATAATTTTATATAATTGTATATAAATGCACATATTTTATATATGTATAATTGTATATAATTATATATAAATTTACATAGAAAATTATATATAAATTTACATATAAAATTATATATAAAATTATGAGCACGAGCGTGTGTGTGTGTGTGTGTGGTGTAATAGGTAGCGCACGAGACTGCTATGCCAGAGATCCCGCAGGTTCGATCCCAGACAGATTCAAGAATTTTTCACGCGCTCGTAGCTTCCTCTTCGGTGATCTGGCAAACCACCAAGAATATCTATTGCCAAGAAAACCTCTCAAAAATGCCGTACGGAACCCGGCGTTAAATTGTAGATCCCGTATATCTCTGTGTACAATCTGTGTAAGCACCACAGGTATACGTACGAGAGGTAGACCTGGTTCCGACTTGGAATGTTGGATTGCATATATAAGTAACAGATATTTTGTTGAGTTTTTTGACATTCGCATTAAAGAAACAAAAAATTGTTTATAAGATTACTAAACTGTTTTGAATTTTAAAGATGACTAGCAAGCAATTTTTTAATTGAAATAAAGTATAAATAATAAGTTCAATTATTCAATTTGTTAAATTTATAAAAGGAACATTGAAATAGATGTCTATTTAGCAGTATTAGGGTAAAGTCAATTGCCGTGTTATTGACCGGACGTCCAATCATATTGGAATTAGATTTTGATTCCACCATGCGTTCAATCACCGAAATGTCATAAACGTGTTGTCCTTATGGCTGAATATATACACGATACACATTATAATTATATATTTGTTAACATATATTTAAGTAAGTAATGTGTATAATATTATACATATGTATAATATCTATATATAGTATATCTAAAAACATATCTAAAAGGTTAAAAAAATATATCGGTTTCGTAAAAGAGAGATTAAAGTGATTGTTTACAAATGCAATTTTCTCAATACATATCTGCAATGTTTAAAAATGCAAAGTCTTACATGTATTTTAATCATAGCGATCAAAATGTCCAAAGAAAAAAAGAATGAAGAAGGATAATAGAAAATTATATAAAAGGAATTATACAAAAGAAATTATATAAAAAGAATTATGTAAAAGAAATCGCCAGAAGATACTTATAAAGCCATGCAAAAAGTTGATAAAGGGATGTCACAACAAGCTGCTTCAAAAGTGTATGGTATCCCAAGAAGTACATTCAATGCAAAATTGAATTTCAATGTACCTGCAGAAACTTCAATGGGTTCAGCAACAACTTTGACTAAGAGTGAAGACCCTAGTGAAGTGAATCATTGATTGTTAGAATCTGACTAAAACTTTTACCGAAACTGAAATGAACACTCATCACGTGTCAATTTCAATTGAAACCATATAGCTCTTCTTCATAAATATTAATTTTAATGTGTAATTGTTTCAATAATTGAATTATGATGTTTATGAAGAAATACTTTCTTGGCCAAAATTCTTCGGCCAAAATTGACACAATCAAAATTTGGATTTCGACCGAAATTTAATTATTGTTTCAATAAATTATGATATTTATGAAGAAAAAGTATATGATATGTGGGCATGTCTATACATATGGCCTTTATAGAATTCCTATTATTTAATTTTGGTTTCGGTTTCGGTTAAAATTGACACGTTTCGGTCAGACTCTATTGATTGTAGCTCAGCGAGGTTTTCCAGTTACAAAAACTTTACTTTTTGATTGTGTTCAAGCATTTATAATTGAGAATAAAAAAGAAACACCTTTGAGCGATAACGACCCAAAAAAAATGTTTTATATATAATTATATAAAAATATATAATGTTATATAATTATATATAAATGTACATATTTTATATACAATTATATATAATTACATATATTTATATATATAAGAAAGACATTCCAGAATTACCAGAGATATGCCAAGCAATAGTTCGTTGGATAGCACTATTAATTCCAATAAACCTGCTGTTTTTGAGATTATTAATAATAATACCAATGATTTGGACAATAATGTCAACAATGGTATTGTAAATGACATTCATCGAATATATACAGAAGGAAATCGGCTTGTTAGAAGGAGGAATTTCTATTGAAGAAATGGAAATTGTATATGCTGATAAAAATGTTAATAATGTTAATGATTCGGATCTTAATAATAAACAAATTCCAAATATATGTGATTAGGAAAATTATAATCAACAAAATAAGAGGAAATTGATTCTAACCACATTAAAAAATACTCGGAAAATAATATGCTTAAAGGTAAAACATTGACTATGTATGTAACATAATAAATTTTTGGATTGATTAAATAATATTTTTATATTAATATATTTTAGAAATATTAATGTACGAATAAAAAAAGATTTATGAAAAGAAAAAATATTCAAAATTTAATTAAGAATAATTATTTATTAAAAATCAAATTATTTTTAATGAATAATTAACTTGTAACTTTTATTTAAATCTTATTTTAGATTTGTCGCCAAAAAGAAATGTTTCTCCATTTGGACAAATTTTTATTTGGCCAGAATCCTGTCATAAAAAGAATACATCAAAATTTAAGGACATGAAAATATCGGTAACTACTTCTGATAAATGGATAGAAATGTACGAAAGAAAAGAAGAAGAAAAGCGGAAAAAGCAAGAAGAAATTGAAGAGAGAAAGAAAAATAAAAAAGAAGCTCAGTTAAAAAAGGAAAGCAAGGAATTGCTGAAAAACGGCTAAGAAAGTTACAAGAAGAAAGGAAGATGTTAAACAAACAAAACAGTAAACAAAGAAAAAATATAAGGAAAAAAGATATATAAAGTTGTGTTGGTTATAAAATATTTTTTTATCAGAAAAATATTATTTAATTAATTTATTTTGATGTGTGTGTGTGTTCTCTAAAATTTCTATTATGTTGCGCTTTAAAAGATTATGTAATTATATAATTATAAACATTTTATAAAATGAAAATATTTTATAATATACAAATTGTTATATTATTTCTAACTTGGTCATAGTCCTTATCAGTTTTTCTTTGCCAAATTTGCAAAGTAAAAGTTATAACGATTATATGTTCAAATTCTAGGACTGTGATATTGGGACACTGGGTCAAATGCTCTCTAGCGTCCATTGGTACATTTGCAGTTTAATATTTTGTTTATTACAAACTTATTGTGAAGATTAATATTTAATTTATTAACTTTTATTATTTAATAGTAATGTGAAGTTTACTTTAGACGTGAATTGGACTAAGAAATAAGTATATCTTTTATGATTATTTCTTATGATACATTTATACAATATTCTTAATCATCCAGAGATTGGTACATTTACCTTAATAGTTGAAAAATTATTCGTCCACAACAACACACTACGTGTTCATAAAATTATTCATATTTACAGGAAATGCAACTGAAACCGTAATATCGATGATTAATTAATCCGTGTGCAGTTGATGTCCTTGTTATATTCATTCGTAATAAGAATTTATCCGTCGACCAAGCTTAATTAATAGCATTAATTCACATGTGCAATTACTCATCCGAGACTTGCTATACAGCAATGATACATTAAATCACAGAACAATATGGCTTGTTATAACAACTACCAACTAGTTAATAGTTAAAGTTCTTCATAGGGGAGACCGGGGCTGGGGGGTTGGCATAAGAAGTTTTGCACTGCGTTCCGTTTATGTAATTATGACGAAAGAAACAATTGAAATGTTACCGCAAAGTATTCTTTTATAGCTAACAACTTACATAGATACTTTCTCCTAAGTTTCATTAAATCAAAATATTACGATAGAAAAGGGAAAATTCAATATTCCAAAAAACTGTTTTCAATATATCACAGTTTTCCAAGGAATATTCTGAAGGACATCCTAAGAAAGTCCCAACGTTCTAAGAATATTTCCAGAAAGATCTCTGGGATAAAGTGTGTTATATGGGTTAGCATGTAAATCATTAGATTATATTTTTTGATCAAATTTAATTGTCTCTAAACGTTTAGTAATTAACGGCCAATATTAAAGTATATATACAGAACGTATATTCCTGAACATTAAATAAATCAAATGATAGTAATTAAATATTTTGTTATTTCTATACAGGTGCACGTGTTAAGTCAACGCGAATTGAGCGAGTTAAACGATGACCGTTATTCACACGATAGTGACCTTCAGGAAACACCACTTCCGGAAGCTCTCCGTCATAAGTGGCAACTGAAGCCAATGAAAATTCCGGTTGCGTGTGTGTCGATGACAGGATAGAAGAAATAATATATGACCAACTCGGACGTGCCAAGCTAATAGAAGAGATAGAATTTATTAGCGGCTTCCATCGATCGTTTTGAAGATTGTTGAGTATTTGATGAATAGATACGCACGAAATATTGAATTTTATGCTTCTGCTTGCAATACATACATATTTGGCAAAATTTGAAATATAAAAGTAATAAATAAATAACTGAACTGAATTTCAATGGTATAATTTTCAATCTCTTTAATCTTAAAATATCAACCTTTTTTTAGAGAATTGTAACATCTTCCCTATTAAAAATTAATGGGCAAAAAGAAATTCATCAGGAAAGTAATTAATCATAATGTAATTTGAGAGAGAGAGAGAGAGAGAGAGAGAGAGAGAGAGAGATTGCGGAGATTAATTTATATACTTTTATGTCACACCAAATTTATGATATCGAAAAAAATTTTTTTATATACCCAATCGATAGGAAATTTAATTTCCTACAAAAAAATTCTCTTAACATTTTTTTGTATTTTACATAATTTTCGAGATATGTTAAAAATAATGAAAAATGACACTTTTTATTAATATCTCCGGCACGCACCACTTAGTTTATTAGCATTTTTCTTCCTAACTTATTTACATGTCAAATGATCGTATGAATCAATAAAATTCATTCGCGCTGAAGAATTCATTCCGAATAACAGTTATTTTTCAGCTCCAGGCAATAGCCTAATCAGGCATCTAATATAATTTAAGAGGCAAGATCGTCCATTCATTCAGACGTCGTGCCAAAAGATATGATAAAAAACTCGTGTTTTCAGTTTCATTTTACGCCTAGGATTACCGAAGTAATCAACGGTGTGAATAAAACTGGCAATGAAATCTGCGACACAGGGATCCAATTCCGTGCAATAAATCGTGCTGTAAAATAGCCGATTAAAAAAAGACTCTTGGACGCTTTAATGACAGGCCTTTACCGCCTGATTTAATTTTTAGCTATACGACTCTGTATTTTACGGCACATTTTTGTCGCCTCACATAATTCTGATTTCCTCACTTATATGTAAGAATTGTTCTAAAATTACACATTCGTAATTCTAATATCACGAGTGCGTACTATCGTTAAAGAAAACTTTTACATATACAGAGAATCATTTTATTATGTAACTCACATTTTTCTATTGAGAGAATCCTAAAGACGATTAGTCATAGTGTAAGTATAAGACTTACACACAGATGATTTACGTGACACATCATTATATACTACTATACGTATCTCACGTGTACATACACATAAATTTCGTCTAACAATAACATTTTAATTAGACGTTTAAGTCCAATTCTAAGAACTTTACGTTATTTCTCCGTATAAACTACTAAACTGCAGATTACTATTTCGTAAGTACAGTCTGCACAGCTTTTATATAAAGCAAATGTTGTCACGATATGATAGCTCTAGAGCGCCATATAGGACTAAAAAATGAAAAAGGAGATCTCAATTTCGAAATTTTTTTATCGTTCTTGGCATAAACTCTACCTCACAGATACGTATTAATGTGTATAATTTAATCTTGGGAAAGGATTTTCGAATTTGTAAAAGAGGGAAAAAGTAATCCTTATACAAAAATTATATGGTTGGTTCGTAATACAGACGGCTTTAAGATACAGACGGCTTTAAGATACAGACGGCTTTATAGATATATCTATTACTTACATCTACATACACAATATTATACACATATTGTATATGTATATAACACTAATTGAATAGCATCGCTTACTTCATACAACATGTCATTATATAAAAATATAGTCCATATTAATAAATCTTTTTACACAAATTATATCATGTAGGAGTACGAATGCAAACAGAAATTTTTTTAATAGACTGAAATAATAATTACTAATTATTATTACTATTTTTTAAACGATTAATATAATTAATTAAAGAGATGGAAAAATTAAAAAAATCGTTTATCAGTCTTTTGCATTTGTAGGTATTGTATAATTCTTTAAGAAAGTATTTTCTCGTTTTTTTTATTAAAGTACAAAATATAATCTGACTAAAGGAAGAAGAAGAAGAAAAAGAAAAAGAAGAAAATAGTGTAATTCTTTAAGAGTATTTTCTTGTTTTTTGTATTAAAGTAAAAAATACAACAAGTTAAAATTAGAGGAACAGTAAAAATGAGCAGAACCTATGCGCGGCGAAATAAAGATAATTTCGTTACGGCAGTGTAGAGCTCTCTCTATAAATGGGAAATAAAACTAAAGTTTTACTATAGAAATCGCACTTCATAATTTTGTTTAAGATGCGATTAAGTCTTTTATGCTCTTTCTAAGGATAAATTGCACCGGGCAATCAAAATGATAACGAAAGATTTTACTCAACTGTGTGGAAAATGATTCGAAAAGATTCCTTCGATAGAATTAAATTGATTGTTATTACTATATGGCTAAAGCAATATTTAATAATGCAAAAACACACTGGCTTGATATGTCGATTTTTTTATCAATAGAAAGTGAATCTTATGCTGTTGAAATTGCCACACAATAGATAACTGCAAAAAAGTGGAGATTAATCGAGTTTTTGCGTCCCTCTTTTTAAAAATTGTATTGATACTATGTTAATCTCATGTCAAAATAAAAAGTAGAGATAGATAGTAATAAAATTATAGAAAATATAAATAATACGGAACCGATTATAAATATGCTTTTCCATACAGCACAGATCATTCCAGCAATATTGCAGTTACATTGCAACGCTGTAATAATGTTGTTGCAAGCTTCTATACTGTAGGTATAGGTTGTAAAAAATTTAAAACAAATGATCTTGTAATTTAATGAAACAAATTTTAAATTTTCATAAAATCGTTTCTCTGCAGGTAATTTATCCCTTGCGAATAAACCCCGATTTACATAAAACGCAGAACGCAAGTTGCAAATCGCAAGCTGGTTACATCAGCCAATCCGATACGTCAATTTTGAAATTGACATTTCGAGATTGGCTGACGTAACAATTAGCTTACGACTTGCGACTCGTGTTCTATTTCACGTATGTACATATGTATATACATATCGTCTAATCATAGATTTCCTATAAGAATTCATAGAAATGCAACACAAGTTTCTCCTTGCAGTTCCTCGAGTATTCTCAACAACAAAGATTTCTTACTGTAAAAGAGCTATTAATGTATCCTTGAGATTAAAAGCATTCGAGTTACACAGAATATTGCAAGTATTATGTGATTCATGAATATTACTTAGATGAATAATTTCTCTTTACGCGAATGTTCGAACGTTGGAAATAAATTACGCTCGTGAACTTTCTGAAACCGTTCTACCATTTCTGTTAAACGAACTATAATATCCAATATTATAATATAATATTAGAATATTATAATTTTAATATACACTTTTTTTTAATAATGTCAAAATAATATAATTTTATAATAAAATATAAAATTTTATAATATAAAATATTATGCGAGAATAATGAAATTAAACCTCAATTTAAATATAATACACTGTAAAACATAAAGGTATATCAGACCTGTCTAATTTTAGCTCCGAAGCCAAAACGCAAAGCCATCGACGGAAAAAAAATCAATGTAGGTAAGATTTCGGAGACTGTGAAGTGATGATACATGTCTGAGCGACGCTTATATATGCAATGTATATTACTTATCGAGTTTTGTATTGTATTAAAATAATAAATTGAAAAATAAAACAATTTCAAGTGCAAAATGTAGTTCTAAGGTGCCCCAGAAATACATCAATCTTCGCATACTTTTCTCTTACCGTTACATTTTTTATTTTTCAAATATTTTCACAGCGCTCTCTAATTAACAGGTATTAGACTCTCAGCCGAAATAATATTTTTCGCAATAAATAAATTTATTTACAGATTTCCAGCATATTAAGATCTCTTTAACAGATGCCTATTGAGCATCAAAATTTAATCGTAATATTACTACAGTAGCTTAGCTACATTTCTAAGTCCGAAAAAATTAATTCGGCGCGCAGTTCAAATGACTACAAAATATAGTATATTTGTGTGTACATGTATAGTATATACAATTCATATGGAATTATTTGAGCATTAAAGATCCAGAAATGGTCTTCAACCATTATGGCCTTTATTTCCGGTTGTTCCGGTTTTTACATGTACAGTCCTAAAAGATTCTTATTGTTTTTTTCTAATTAAATTTAAAATAGGTCACCTTTCTCGTGCAGTATTGAATCTGCTCATCAAGGCGTCAAGCTTGGTGAAAGCATTCACTCAAGCGTTTTAGACGGATCTAGTTTGTGCGCTTTTGGAAGCCATTATATATTATACACGCCTATAAATCCACCGCAAGAAATACAAGCTATATCCATAAAAACGACAAGCTACCGAGCCTGTGGGTGTCCACAGCACATTACGCACCGTAGTGTATACTCGCGTACATGAAAAACCAATATTGCTACTCGAGCAAGACGATTAAAGCTCGGTCTTGAAAGCCAGCACAAACCTGAATGCACTCCTAATTTCGTTAGGTACGTACGTGTACGTTGTTACAAGGGTTAGTTATACCACTTAATAATGACCTCACGTACTAGGACACATCTTCAGGTACAAGTTTCAATAACCGATCATTGTAAGAAAGAATTAATTATCGTTATCAAGTAAAATGTGAAATGTTACAAATTATAAATGTATACTCAAATATATGTTCATATACCAAAATAAACAAAATTATTAAAATATTTTGTATTTCCTATTTAAAACGTTTATTTAAAATATATATTTCTTATTTTATATTTTGAGTTAATTTTTGAAATGTACTTTTTATTTAAAATAAAAAATAGATTTCAAGAACTTTTAAATATAAGATAAGTCATTTTAAATAAATTTTCGAAAACAATTTCTTATTTAAAATAAGAATATTCTTCAAAAATTTATTTAAAATAAAAAATTAAGCTATTTTGACATATTAAATAAAAGTTATCATATATTTTTAATAAATAAAATGTATTCCAGAGTCCTATTTCTTATTTTATATTTTTAATAATTTTTTGCGACGTATTTCTTATTTAATATTTTACATAAATTTTTGGAACCTATTTTATATTTATTATTTCGAATAAGTCGTATCACTCTTTTATCGACTCCTACGATTTTATATTTAAAATAAGTTTCTGGAACTTATTTTATATTTTATATTCTAAATAAGTGTGTGTCGTATCAGTTATTTTACCGAGCCCTGTTACCAAATATCGTTAAATTGCATGCCATTAAAAATTGAGTCTCAAAAAATGAGTTTTATTGTTACAAAATGGCAAATACAATTTTATTTTCTTAATTCAAAAATTTTAAAAAGTATTTTACCTTGTGTTGTGACAAACAGTTAAAGTTTTACTAAAAAAGTGATTTCAAAATAATTGTAAATTAAAAGTAACAAACTGGACTCTGTATAAAACATTTATATAAAATTTGTTTACTAAAATATGAAAGCTTAAATTTTAATTGCTTTTATTTATTCATAAATGTCTCATTTATTGTGTGAATATTTTTCGTGTTAAAATCTAGCACACTAGTATCTCCGAAAAAGAATGTAATTGTTTATTTTGATGGATTCGTGGAACGTATTGCGACGTCAAATGATTACTCTCTTCTGCACGAGAGCTTCGAAAAATAAAAAAAATAAAAATGATCAAGTACACGCGTGATCCCCTCACAGTAAAGCCATCTTACGCAATAGTGCACGCGCATCACAGTACAATTTTTCAAACTTTACAGAGAATTTATTCCGGCCGATTGCGACTGTGCCAACAGTTCCGTCATGTCGCATAAATTACGCGTGCATTCGTCGGTCGATCGAGCGTAGTTAAAACCTTGCTCCGAGAGCGTTAACGGTTTTCCAGGAGCAAACACTCCAACGCTGTTTGCCCTCTTGCCTTGACAATATTGGCCGGCCGTCACCACCACTCGATAACTGGCTCGATGCTTCCATGCGCGTCTTTACTTTGCTCCCCAACCGCACAGTATCATGCATAAACGAATGTGAAAAGAAGACGGACAAAATGCATATACAATTTCAAGTAAATATACAAATTTATAGACTCCTTAAATTAGTACAATTATAATAACGACAAAATATATAACTGGGCGTTAGGAGTCAGCGCTGGATATTATATTGCGCAAAGTTAACTGATACCTATTAATATGTCCCAAGTTCAATTTTATAGTCCAGTTATATATTTTGTCGTTATTATCATTGTATCAAAATGCATATACTACTCAAAATTACATCGATGAATAGTCAAGATACACTTCTCAATTTGTATTAGAACCTCTTTTCTCTTCGGTATTAGGCTCAATCGTTAGTAAGTCAGTTTGTTTTTTATTTATTGTGTGTATTCACATTGTACGGTCTTAATAAATCGTATCAAAAAAGGCCAGAAGGTATACTTTGAATATTAAAATAGTTGATCGAAATGATATAAAAGTCTGATAAATATTACTTACTTTCTGTGTATAATTTTGGAGTCGCACTATATGAAATTATAAAAACTAATGTAAAATAAAAGTAGGACTTTATTCAGGTAGAATTACAAATTATCTTATTGCCGAAAACAGGAGAAATAATTTATAAATAGTATAAGGACAATACAGACAAAATTATCTCAAATAAAAATAATATAATAGTAAAAACAATTAAAATAGACCTAACATTAAAAATAGATGGTTGATAAATATACATATCTAAAACTATAAAAGGATTATTAAAAATATCTTATTGTAAAGACTATAAAGATTCTTCTTCGTTATAAATATACGATAGAAAATGACTTTCTTGTACGATTTTATAGATATGTCTCTTTTACAAATTTTATAAATCTGATCGAATGGCTAAATTCCTTGACAAACTTGCATGAGTAATCAGCAAATCAACATATACAAATATTTACGCAACGCATATGTTTACATCCACTACAAGAGCGAATTGTAGATGCATGAATTCTATGACGGTCTATGAACAATGATGCCAATAGCGATGTTCCTTGGGGATATCATAATAGCTATATGAGCTATGGAAACAATACCTTTGATATTCTAAGGAGAACCGAAGTGACATACACACATAAGACATATATATTAATCTCCGGTAAATGCTGAATTAACATGAAAGGTGTGAGTGGCTATGAGTGGCTGTGATTTTCGGAAAATTGTTTTCTCTTCAAAGAACTTCATATGTAAAAATCAAACATGTCATAAAGAAGATTCAATTTGACATTTGCCAGAATGATACAACGTATAACTAATTAAACTTCTGTAAAATAAGACGAATACGTGAAGAAAAAACCCATTTTCCGGATCTCCTCAAAATAGAAACAATATCATTAAAGGGACTAAGCTATTCTAGGATTTTTATTTCTAGCACTATAGTAGAGTCTTTACGTATATCTCGAAACAAATACGCAGGTTCATAGTTGCGGTTGATCACTTCTTTTGTTTTTTTAACTCTTTTTCGCGCTCACGCACACACGGAATATCATCGCTTCGAGTGACATTCTGGCCCTCGAGCGCGGATATAGCCACTCGAGCCATTGTTTGCGCTCCGGCTGATCTTCCATTTACGCTACAGGTAGGCAATTTCTGGCGACTAAGCCGTACTTCACTTGCACTATCTACGCGTATCTCCGTTAAAAGTAACAATGACGCACGTCACGATCGGCGAATCGAATCATATCACTCTCCCTATAACCGATAATTAACGCTCGGGACGTATTGTTACAGTTGATTGAATAGTGATGGACTAATTGTAAATGATTATTTTTATTTAAGGAGGTTGTAAGGCAAATGCAATATGTTAAGAATTACTTGAAAAAATTACAAATTATTCTAAATTGTATTTAAAAGTAACAAAAAAGTTAGAGACAAAAAGTACAAAAAAATTAGAGACTATTTGGATCAAAAGTTATTTCAATAAAAAGTAATATTTTTTAAATTTGTACTCTATAATAGAAATATATGAAAATGTATAATAAAATAATAATAAAAATCTCAATTTTTTTGTATAAGTACTTTATGAATTCAAAAATATGTATTTATGTAAAGTTACATTGAGATGCAAACATTAATTGTTCAGTAAATAAACAAAATATTTATTTCTTATAAACTAATTGGTGAATCTCAATGAAACTCTGCATAATTCATTTTTAGTACTTAAAATATTCATATAAAAAAATTTAATTTTTATTATTTTTGAAATTTGTGTTTATAACAATAAAACTAACATCAAATAATTTATAAAAATGTGTTATTAAATAAAAACAGAATGTTATGAACATAACTTTGATATGTAGTTTGTTTAAAGCGTAAATATTAATATGTGTTTTATGCCCTTACAACCTCTTTAATAATTTATATACTATTACTTTATAATAACTGTTTAATTTAAACAATTGTTCGATTAAATTACTAATAATAATACAATGGAAAATTTTAATCATTTCTCGACAAGTAACAATAATGACAGGTTTTCCTTGTAAACATTTTTACACTGAAAAAGAATATGCTTTTCAAAAAATTCTATACTTTTCAATTTTTAAAAACTATTAATTTTGAATTTTTTATTCAAAACAATGCAAATTTGTAATATATATTAATATATATACATATATATACATAAGAAAATAATTTGTATTTTTAAAGCAGAGAATTTATGTTTATAAAGCAGAGAATTTGTATAATTAAAGCATAAAATATTTATTCTAGCCTTATCTACATGTTCTCATACATATCCCTCTATGCCATCGATGTGACGTCAGATTTCCTAATCAGGGATGCTATTTAGTATTCTGTATAACTTTCTGTATGCATGTACATGACTATCGATATAGGTGTCGCGATGTCGTTATGTATTTTGCGCAGATATTTTGTATGGTAAGAAAAACTGCGCAAAAAACATAACAACATCGACAACTATCGTTAGACATGTGCACAGAAAATTATAGAATAGCAGCACCCCTTAGGGTCATTCCACACAAACTTGCAGAGCCGCATAATCATATGCATAAAGAAAATTATCCAATCACATTTCTGTCATAAAGACAAATGTCAACTACGATTGGATGATTTTCTCTATGCATATGTTTATGCGATTATGCAAGTTTGTGTGGAATGGCCCTTAGGGCGACTATTACCAACGCCGATTAATCGATGATTAACTCAATCAGCAGAATTACTATTATAGATAAAAGATTTTCATTACTTTTATTACAATTAAGTATAGGAACGCAGAGATAGAAGTATATCACGAAGAGATAAGATGAAGAACGATATATAGTCTTGCTGTTGATTACATTGCTAATTGAGTTAATCGTCGATTAAGTTAATCGGCGTTGGTAACAGTCGCCCTTAGGCCCAGTTTCACAACTGACGGTTAATTCATAACCGAGGTTCAACTTATTCATTGTCTCTTTTCAATTTCAGAATTGGAAAAAGATGAGAAATAAGTTGAACCTCGGTTAAGAGTTACAGGGCTTCTACAATAAGCCGCAAGTCAGAACGTCAGAAATCTTAACCAGTCTTAACCAAGTCGTTCAAGTTGGCTATTGGCCAACTTCATCGATTATGACTTAAGATCACTTAGAACTTCTGACTTGCGGCTTATTGTAGAAGGGCTATTAAGCATGAGTTGTGAAACTGAGCCTTAGTCGTCAACTTTAACGATTAATATCTTGGTTCGTGGGGCAGAGCGACGCTTTTATTTCTGCAAGATTCTTTCGTATCATACAAAAACGTGTCGAATAAGCCTGTAAGTTCATTGATTTTTGAGGTGCAAGTGGTAAACTGAATAATTATCATGGATATAATCGGATTTGCGCTCAACATCAATTTTCGATTTAAATGATAAAATGAGATGAGATTTGCTATCGCATCAATTTTTCGACGCTATGACTTTATCAGCAGTGTCGATAATGAAATACGTAGTTCGCATCATTCTATAAAATTGATGTTGGTGTCGATAGTGTACGAGAGCTTCGATCCAAACGTTCTAAATGTCACATGAAAAACAAAAAGGCCGGGATGACCGCTCTCAGATTTCTTTTGATATCTAATGAATACATGATATTACGAAAACTCCTTTTTTAAAACGTGATTTTGATCGATTTGAAACCTTACGAACTAAAATTTTGTACGCGTGTAATGTCTTTATACCATCCCAGATAGACAAGCGTGCGATACCCGCACAAGATACCGCTACCGTACTGTTAAGCGGGGAGCACAGGCTTTTCTGTAACGCATAATGCGTAAAGCATAACACATAGCGTAACGCGACCATTCTTGTCTAACCCACGTAATAGTATGGAAGAGAACCAAAAAAAAACGTAGACATTACCCTATGAGTTTGAGCACATTCGAAAGGTCGGGATATCCACTGTCCACTCAGTTTACTCCAGTTTACTCTCAGGTGTCTCTCTGTTAAAAGGTACAGAATAAAGTCTACGAGTGCGATAAAGATAGTCTGTTTATTTTTGCCACGCTCCCAGCGGCCGAAATATGATGATTCGACTGGTTTTCTGCTTCCTGATTTGCGTCTTCGTAACAGCGAATTTTGTGGATACTTATAGATACGATGGTATTGTAAGACATTTTTTAATAATTTCATATATTCATGTTTGCATTTCTAACCTAAAAGTAATAAGGTTTATAACAGTTCAATATGTTTTAAACAATATAAAAAGATTTAGGCTCTACCAAAATAAATCAATAATTAATAAATATCATTTGAGAGCTAACACTAGATATTTTTGTGTAATTAATTTATTCTAAAACAATAATAATTTTAATACGATGCATGATTTGAGTCCTCTTCAGTACATTAATACAATCGATAATTTAAAGTATATACGTTTATGTCAGATTAAATCTATTTGTTTGTAAATTGTATAAGTTCTTAGTCAATTTTAAAATTTTAGCGGAGTCTTTTGTTATGATAACGCACAACGTTTGCATTTTTCTGTCGGTACATACATATATCTTGATAAATTTGTTTCAAAATGAATTCTTCGTGATAAAAATGAAATCAGTTATTAATTGAAAATTTAAATGAAACTTGTCTGCAATACATTTTTTTCTATAAGATGTGTGCATCTGATACAAACAAGTAATATTTAATTTTTATATTTAAGTAAAAACATATTAAGTTACGTGGATTTACTTTCTTAAATTTTAAAGAAATGATCACCCTTTATTACAATCATCTTTCAGATTATGACATACAACAATTAAATGAAAATGTTATGGAAAAATTGCTGCATACATTAGGTAATAATGAATATAAGGACAAACGTAGAAATATTGAAGACGAGTTTGAGAATTGGAATGGACGTTGGATGCCTGACAGACCAGATGATCCAAAACCACCGCCCAAAGTGTTTCCAAAGAATCAGCAACAATCTGAATATGAATCTGTAACAGAGCTACCTCATAAGATGTATTGGCCTGGGCGTTGGATGCCTGACAGACCAGGCGATCCAAAACCACCACCTAAAGTGTTTCCAAAGAATCAGCAACAACATGAATATGAATCTGTAACAGAGTTATCTGACAAGACACCTGGAGATTGGATACCTGAGAAATTAAGTGATCTAAAATTACCATTCAAAATATTATCAAACAATGGACAAAATCATGAATACAAATCTATAGAAGAATTTCCTCACGAGATATACATGGGCCGTGTGTCACCAGAATGTGATGATGCTAAGGTTTCTATATTCTCCATTTACATAGATTGTCTCAATTGAAAAGAATATTTAAGTCTTATTTAACAGAATATAACAGATATTTTAATAGTAATAAAATTTCAGACTAACTTAACTATTGATTGGGATCATACCCCATCAGAATACACATGTTATGATCATACCATCATGCCAAGTAAGATTACACCAAGAATTTATTGTGAGAACATTCCAAAAATATATAAGGTAAAAATATCTTATATTGTTGTCATGAAATACTGACATTATTTACTAGCACAAATTTTAATCAAAGTATTTTTTAGGCTGCTCATAAGTGTATGAACCAAAGAATTGAATATGATGATAATATTCCTCTTTAGTAAGTATATGATATTCTCTAATCTCTCTCTCTCTCTCTCTCTCTCTTTCTCGCAAAAACAATTGTATTCAAACAAAATATTTATATGCGGTTTGCAGCGGTCCTCACAGACCTTTGTGGCCAGTTTATGGAGAATACAAATATTTGCCCAAACAGAGATGGTTGCATAGTCTCGAGGTAATCGTAATAGTAACATAACATATTCTATATAAATGTAATGTCAAAATAATTTATATTTCGTTATCCTATTATTAATAGCATGGTGCGATTGTCATGTTGTATCACCCATGCGCAAATCCATTAGAAGTAGAACGTTTGAAAAATCTTGTTAGCAAATGTCTCTGGCGACATATCATCACACCATATAATTATCTGGAAGAAGAACGAGTAAGTAATAGAAGTGTGTGTGTTAACAGTTCGACATGTAATTTTTTTTAATTTCCTAATATTCCAATTTGTGTGTGTGTTGTGTGTGTGATAGTTGCTTTAAAAAATATATTTAGGTAAAATAGATTTTTTTAAATAAGCAACTATGTGTTTTCTTTATACCAATTGGTTCATCTCATTATTCTATTTATAAAAGTATTAAGATATGGTTATCAAAACAATAATTGACAAGATATTTAACATTTCACATCAATATGTGCTAGAATAAAGTTTAAAATGTCTTTAACAAACTATTGATTTATTATATATTTACCGCGCGTGTGTACGCGTATAGTGTGTCTAGTAATGACTGCATAGTTTCGTGAGCAGATAGAGTGGACTAAACTTAGTTGAAAAGTCCTCTACCATTTTACAATTTTCGCAATGTTTAATAAGATATTAATTTTTAAAGATTACAAAATAAGCCGATAAAATCGACGTGCAAGACAACTTTAAGATATTTTTCAGAGTTCTTTATGAAATATCTTAAAGATGTTTCTTAGATCTCTTAAGCCTATTCCACAATATGCTCTTTGTTTCCTATTTCTTGCTTTTGACTCTTGGTTTTTTCCCCACTTTGCGACTGTTTTAACAACAATTGTATATCTTGCTAATGTTTCCTGTTTTTTTCCGAAATTCATTAACTCTTATCTGGGACGACAAAAAACAAAAAACCAGATAAGTAAAAAGATGTAAAAAATAGCAAAAAAAAACAAGAAACAAAAGTCTAAAGCCTATATCATTTACTATTTTTAAAAGTTTAAATATAGAAGATATTCAAGTTCTTTTGGTAATTGTTGTCTTCTGTTTGCACAGCCCTTAGCGCTCTTATCCTGGGGATGCAGATTGACCATGTCTTATGTAAATCCCACGATAGTGGAACGTTTCATACAGAAAAAAGCCCTCCAAGGCCCAGAAAAAATAATTGACGATGGTCAATTCCAGGACGGGCTAATGAGTCGATCAAACATAGTAACAGATGAAGCTGATACCGTGCTTTGTCCTAATATGTAAACGAATGTACATACGTAATATTACAAATAGCATATCTCTATCACTTACAAAACTCAATTTATATTTTGTACATATTATTTATTAAATGCACCTAGTTATCTCGTTTTTTATTATGTGTAATGTTTAGTTATTTATTTGATTTCAAAACTATTCAATAACGAGTGTAAACTTGTCTTCTATATAGCATGTAAATTAAGTCTTATAAAATATTACAATAAATCATATGTGAGTACAAATGAGGTCTCATTTCTTTTCATCATTACGTTACTTTTTTCCGTATGATGTACTTCGTATTTACAGAGAAGGATTGGAGGAGATGCTGAGAAGACTTAAGAAACCGTTCCCTCTTTTCTTTTATTCCCCATATATTCATATATTCTTCATCTTTCGAAGAAGATCATTAAATACATTGAACATCGTGTCGGTTTTTTAAAGTTTCTTCTTGCCGCTTATCTACAGATGTATAGTAACTTCACTGCTGTGCTGGTTATAATCTTTATTCTTGCAGATTACTTACTTCCAATGATATATAAAATTAGGGGTTAAGACGAGTGACACGCTACTGTTGTTATCAGTAATGCAAAATATGCAACTCGACTACTTAATTGTAAGTTGTTATAACGTAAAAGAATATAATTGTACAGTGAACGCTTCACTTTTCTCCTTCTTTCTTTGTCTTCTTTTTTCGCTTTTACGAATGAATGTGTGTAAATATCGAGAGTCGTTATTCTTACATCGTTGATGTTTCTTAAGTGCAGCACGAGTAGAAGCTAGCGATTCGTGTTAGAAGGAGCTGTTGCATCTTGCCGAATTGGAACTTTTCTCACGAAAACTCGATCATGCAAAATAACTGAGAAAATCTAAAATATTTAATATGAGATATATCATAATTCATCAGATGTCTTCGTATTCAGAACGCTCTAATTTTTTAGACAATTTAGACTATCTAATTTTCCAACCTTTTAGACGCGTTCTACTATATACATCTGATATTTCAGACATTTAAATCTCAATCTTTTAGACATCTTATTTTTTAAATGCTCCAATTCTTCAGACGCCTTACTTTTTTTAGGCAGTTCAGATGTTGTTAGGATATTTCTTAGATATCATCCAAGCCACCTCGGTGATATAAAGCCTCAATCTTGAAGTCGAAAATTACTCTTCCTGGCACAAACCGCAGCTTCGAGTCTCGTTAGTCGAGAGAATAAACGCATTTTTATTTTATCTTTTTACTTTTTATAGCGCAATCTAGCGATTTCTAACTGTGTTCGACACATCAAGTTTCACGGTAAATTTTCTTTCGCTAGCCATGTCTGAGAATTCTCAGAGTATATAAACAATGCGAAATGATGAGATTACCATTTAGGTAATAGTATCGGATTCCATATAGCAAAAATTGTATTGCAACAAATAAAGCAAGCGAATTTTTTTCATATGATTAGCAAGGTGATATTACAATTTTTGCAGTAATGTTCTCGAAAGCAGTTAGATTTCTTTACCAGATGCACGGCTAGAGGCCTACTGCTATGCTCGTAAAGGGATATTTCCTTTGTGCTTGATTACACGATGAAAGGGCACATTCATTTGATGACATATTATCTCTACTGCAGAATTAATCATCACTACATCTGAACAATGAAATATCCAAGAAATATCTTCATTGCTCACTTATCAATATACTGATGTAAATCGATCCTTATCTCTTCTTAAATCTAATGCTAGAAATAAATAGATAATTGCGTGAAATACGATCAAAATTAACCAACGTTGTCAAAATCTTATGGTGAACTTGAGAAGATAAAAAGTTTGATAACAACGGTGTTCAAATTAGAAATTAAGTAAAAATATACATATTTAAATATTTCAAAATTATCAAATATTGAATGCTATTTATATCATGCCATCCAGAGTTCTAAAATTTATAATTCAATTAATCACGTTTCATTCAAATTTGTCAGATAAGCTTTATAGCGTTGTTTTTTGTGTATATTTCACTTATATACACTGAAGTATATTTTTAAGGATGCACAATAAAATTAATTTAATCAATTTAATTTATACATACATATGTATTAAATTAATTTTGTAAAATGATAATTTGGATCGTCATTCAGAAAAATAAAAAAATTATGTAAAGATTGATATTTGTTCTTGTAAACAGCGAAATTAAATGCAAACTCAATCAATTGATGAAATAAACTTTGAAATGTACTTGTCTACCCTCTTCCTGCAGGTTAATTATATTTTTCATGAAACTTTTAATCAAAGTTTAAATTTATACATTCTCTTTTAGTTTTTATAGCGCATTTTAATTTTTATTTTTTCTGTGTTTCTTTAATATTCGTTCTAATTGTTATTTTTTTCAATTATTCAAAGTTATATTTTGATTTTCTATCGCAATAATTGTATAATCACTGTGTAAAACCGACAGTGACGAATACGACAGCAATCACTCGCGGATTCAAATATTTCTCGTTTTTTTTCAGACATTTCTTGGATATTTTCATTGCCTGAATGTTGGCCTTACTCTCTCCAACTCGTAAGATTTAACCCTTCCTGGCTATAAAACCGGAAGGGAAGACTAATTCGAAGCCGAGATGGAATTCTTCCATTTATTTCGTCTCCGAACGATTACGTAAGACGGGGTATCTTAAGGGCAGGTCTCTTAAAATTATTGCCGACTTTGTACAGTGTCAATGATAATGATGATGATAATAATAATAGTAGTAATAATTAATCATTTATATCAGAGATAAGAACGCAAGATGCCGGATTTATATTGACGCGTCTGCTGTCTTTTCTTATGCCCTTTCTGTAACTTTTTATTTATGTATACGAAAGAAATTACACAGCGCGCTCGCGAGATGTCGGATATACGTATAGGCAGAAAAAACATCGTTAACTTTACGAGTTCTTTTTTTCAGTGAGTATTCCTGTTAATATAGTATGCTTCTTTTTATTATTTTTACGATTTTTATCTATATGAAATACCTACAATAAAAAGTATCTATTATCTTTGTTATTTTTGCGTGTACTACAATTTAGTTTCTGTCTTTTTTTTACCTTTTTTATTTTTTTAGTTTAACGTATGTCTCATGTTTTCTCTCGCGCACACATTTTTTTCTTTCTCTCTTTTTCTCTTTTACACACACACACTCTCTCTTTTGCTCCTAACATTTTTTATCGATATCGATAAATTAAGTTTATCAATAATCTCACTTTGCCACGCCGTGATACGCGCGTGCTTATTTTTTTTTTTATTTTAACCATTGATTCTTCTTTCCTGTTGTTTGATGCCACATTAGCTCTCTCCCACTCTCTTGTTTTTCCCTTTTTTGTTTTTTTTTTCTTTTAAGACTCACGAATTACAATTTACACTTGAAATTGGAATTGACACTCATAAGGTTATTGAAGTAGCCTCTCATATTTAATAATTGCACCGACATGACATCGACTCACATATTCACGAACACCAGATCGATCCTTCCTGTCCACATGCGTTCATCTTTCTTCTTTTCCTTCTTCTTCCTCTTCCGCGTTTTGTATGTCCGCGGAAACTGTATCGTGCGTTTAAAAATCTCTACTTAGATAAACCCGCTGCACAATCTTTTTTTTTCTATTCTGTTCTACGTATAAATGCAATAAATAGCGTATGTAATGATTAAGGATGTATTTGACAGTCTACCAAAAATTTTGTAGTTAAAAATGTGTTAATATTTACACTTTCTACATAAAAATAAATGTGAAAACAATACATATAAAACGGTTGTATGAGTAACACCATATTTTTAATCAAGACTTTTTTGTAGTTTATCTACTGCATATATATTTGTAATTATTTTTTATTTGTAATTATTTATTATTCCTTATAATATTTTAACTTAAAAAACAATAATAAATATCTCAATTTTTTAAGAAAAATTCTTTAAGCATTCGAAATTATATATGCAAAGTTTTATTGCGATTCACTGATTATTTATTCAGTAAATAAACAAATAAGTTTTGTCGTATTTATTTATTTACAGACTAATCAGGAATTGCAATGAAACTTTGCATAAGTCATCTTGAATATTAAAAAAAATTTTTTTTTAAATCGTGATTTTTGACAAAAATACAATGTTACTCATACAATTGTTTCATATAGTTTTCATATTTATTTTTATATAGAAAGTATACACATTAACACATTTTTAACTTTAAACTTTTAATAGGGACTGTATGTCAGATACATCCTTGAACGATGTTTCTCCTTCTCTTTCTCTTTGTCTCTCTTTTTCTATTTGAATTCCCGTAGTACATATTCTGACTAATCGCGATAAATAAATATAATTTGAGAACACGGAAATCGTGTGACTGAATTTATCGTTTATGTGTCTGACGTCAACGTCGACACGTTTGGTGCACTTTAAACTGCCATGATATCTTGCATGCGCATGGAACAAAAAATGGGAGGAAAATGTATCAGTTTTCACAATTAGCTATCTAATGAGATGCTCGCGACATTAAAATTCACCAATACACGATTCTAACTATAGGAACAGAACCAATTTCGTGAACGTTGCTCCAGTTCGCTGCTCTTTAAGCCACCAGGTTAAAAAAAAAAGAAATGCTTTCTTACGTCTTAAGTGACGGTAATGATGTGACGACGAAATCGCGAGCGTGTAGAGGATTCTACAAGTGCTGAAACGGGCGAAATCGGAAGCGATAAAAGTTATACAGATTAAAGGCAACGAGATTAATAGATCTGAACGACCGTCCTTAGTCTAAGGAACTGGAACGGTCCCGAACAAAGATGAAAGTCAGGATGATCGATTGACAATAACAAAGAGACGTGACATTCCTTAAATCTTTAGGCCAGATTCGTTTAACGTACAGTCAGTTGTGTCGTGGGCCGACAACATTACTCTTGTAGAATCTCTCTTTCTCTCTCTCTCTCTCTCTCTCTCACTCTTTCTATCTATCTATCTATCTATCTATCTATCTATCAATCTATCTATCTATCTAGCAATAAGAAATTGACGACGATAGGTGTGTTTTCTTTCTCTCAATTCCTATTACGAAGAGTTCGCTATAAAGCTAAAGTTACGAGATCTGAGGCTGCGTTATGGATTTCTGCAAGAGCGGATATACCGGATGATCCATACACTTATCATGACAATCTGTTATGGAAATCAATTGATCCGAGAAATAAGGAGATCGCACGCAAATAAAATTTAAACAATAAATAGAAAAAAAAACTCTTGCGTTTGCCTTGTGAGGTACTACGCGATACGTTCAGTTAGGTGACTCGATGGAGCACAGAAAAATAGAATATGAATTAATACGCGGCGTATTAATACGAACGATGAAAACGTAGAAAAGAGAAGAAGACATGCTTTTGTGTCCGCGTAATTCTTTTATTCGTCTTTATCTCTTTTGGTAACCGAAAGGATCTCCCTTGTTTCTCTTTTATTTTAGGTAACGTGAGATCCACACGGACAAAGCATCCTCTCTTCAACGAAATCCATTGATCAGCCAAATGATAAATATCAGAGAATATTATACCTATCGACGACCGCAATAACTCGTGACAGAAGGATTACGCGATTAAATCTTACAATTAGCCATCTTAATCGTATTGGATTATAATTAGATAGTAGATCGTAACGTTTGTTCTGTCTAAACTAACAATTATTATGCTTTCTGTACAATGCAAGGTGTAATCTTAATATTTTCTTAATCATTATTATTATTAAATGTTATAATTTTTACGCATAACGCGCATTGCACAAATCGTAATTCACCTTCTTTTATCGTCATTTTCCTCTTTTTTTCTCTTTTCCCCATTTCATTTAAACATTAACTCATGATTTTTTGTAGAATGTTTGCACCTCAACGTTCGTAATAATTATAATATACTCAACAAAATATTAACATTAACGTTGCCAGCACTCCGCCTGATACATTAATCTGTCGAGGAGCAATATATAGGCGCTGCCAATAATAATAATTATCATTATTAATAGTATTTTTCTTCCTCGTCCGTAATGACATTTCTCTCTATCTACCTATCTATATATATATATTTTTTTTAAATATGTATATGTATACATATCCGTGTACATACAATATCGCTCATTCTTTTTCACTCTGCCAATGAGATTATTCTTCAATTATTTTTTTTCATAACATCTATAATTATATTATTGCTGCAGCTTAAGAGAAAATGGCTCCTTTTCTCTGCTTCTTACGAATGCGCGCATACATACATACACACTCGCACATGTTCTCTCATTCTTATGTAATATCTCTTGCTTTCTACACTTTTCATGCTCTCTCTGTTATTTCGTCCATGTTGGGGTTAATCGTTTCGAAGATGATGCACCTTTCGCATGATTAGTTTCGAGAACCCGCGTATAATTTAACAAGGAGAATTTGAGATTTACAATTAGAGTTATAATCGTTTCGAATACATGCGTTGATCTTGAAAAAACGAAAGGTGTTATTTAGAGGTAACGCGACAATAGCTTCAAAATCCATGTATTAAATTATAAAGAAGGTTATAAAAATCTATAAAAGTAACGAATTTATGAATTTGATTATTTCTACTAATTGCAGATTTAACTCAAAGTCGAATCAATCATTCGCGCAATCGTGTTACGTTATTTTCAAGACTAGCAAGATATAACGAAGTTATGTTTCTTAATTTTAATACAATTTCAATTTTATACTTTTCAAGCAAAAGTACACGACGAAGGGATTACTTTCGCCGAGGATGATTCGTCAAGATTTACAGAAGACGCGAAACTATCCAAGACGAGAATCGCGATTAAGGATAATCGTCATACCCAATACCTAATGGTGCATATCGTGCAGCACGAAATCAGAGACCGCAAACTTTATCGATTCGGTGAAAAAAAGAAAACATTAGCAAAATTAACCGTCTAGAAGCAAAAACGAATTTGGTTTACGTATATTATTAAGTCTATTTTAACATCTGACGCGCCTGAACATTCGTTCTCTTCTGCCGGTCACATTCTGAAACGACGTCGTGTCTTACGCCTACAGAAAGATACGATCGCTACACCTCGTTATATCACGATTAATATCACACTAATTACTATTAAATAGAAATATTGGAAGAATTGATTGTTTTTCTCTCACTGAACACCTATTGGTCGAAATATCTTTTCGAGTAAGCTATCAGTAGAACAAACAACACACAGTGAATATGCAAACACCTTTTACTTAAAAAATACCCGTTATAAAAATCACATTGCTCACGTCGATGCCCTTCCCATCGTGAATTAACCGAGTATTCCGAAGGCCATTGTATCAACAGTATTGGTTAGCTAACAGCGAATATGAAGAATGCTTAATTAAGCTTATACGAAACTAGGATTTCTAACCTAATGGTATACTATTGTACAATACCTTGCTGTTTTTTTATGTGCGTGAAAAGAGAATTTGATGAACCATGGTTAGCTAACACTGATGCACAATCTATCTTAAATTACGCGCTTCTTCAATTTGACTTCACGATTCATATTCGACATACCGTTTTCTGCGAAGAAAAAACATTATCTAGGTTCTAGCCGATTCCTCATAATCGTCCGAATATAGAGAGGTGTAGAGATGTCGTAAACGTTATACTCAGAATTGACGTGATATGTATAGCCGAGGGTTAAACCGCTGGTCGAGGTAGTAGAACTTTACAAGTATCACTTGTTGTTAGCTGCTGTTAATTTTTCCACTTAAGTAAAATCCGGTATCTGAATTTTCATCAGTAAACACCATTTATCCACTAAATATTGTATTCAATGCTATTATTTCTCGATCTAGAATAAAATAAGATCGATATAGAGAGCCAATCATATTTGTTCTTTAAAGAAGAATATGTTATTCTTTAATAGAAAATTCTAAAATCTAGAATAAAATATTCTTGATGCTATCCCATTAATTTTCTTAATAAAAAGATTTAAGTTTTAACATTAAGTTTAAAACATAAATATTTTTCATTTAACATTAAACACTGATCTGAAGGAAATCTCTTATGCTATTCTTGCGAAAAGGAGTTTGCAAAATGTTAGTATCTTACATTTCGGCGACGAAAAACTGAGCCCGGCCGGGACTCAAAATACGAGATCCCTCGTTCCGCTTATTGCTAGTCTCGTACCTAGCGTGCTACATCATAAGAGCTTCGATACAATTACGTTATAACATCGTGTATACGATATCCGATAAAGTACGTCAAGAATATTTTTTTCTTGGTATCAGAAATTCTTTCTGAGAGGTCGATCTCGGAGCGCAATGCTCACAAAATTTTGTTCGAAACTTGTAAGTCTTCGAGAAAGGGACACCTAAAAATAGCTAGAAATTACTAATAAATGAATAATTGCTAATATCAATTAGTACTATTTATATCACCGCGTGAGAGAATTTACTAACGGGAGTTAGTGAACTATCTAGACGATACAAATTTGGCGTACAAATTTTTAGTCAGCGGTTTATCTCTCGTGTATATAAACGGACATAGATTAGGTCGGCGAGCGAAATGCGTCTTTAGAATGTGACTTCGGAGTAATTTGTTCAAAATTTTCGGTGTACAAATCACAGTCAAAAAAAGTAGCTTTTCAAACGGCATCGTACATATGTTACTTTCGCGACGAAAAGGAAAGTGATAGCCGCGAGCCGTTCATCGTCTTCGCGTTTAGAAGCACCATTGGGTGTTGGGCTCTGGTCGCAACGAAGCAGATACTACGAAGATCGCGTCGCGCGAACCATCGTTTCCGACGTGCAATGCGTATCATAATGATGTCTAGTAATATTTAACAGGGACATTCGTGCGCATATTAGGGAAAGGAAGAGGGAAAACACCGGCAGTATCCTTGTGTCAGTGATCGTCCTGTCGACGATAGGACGACATTGTGTCAGAATGTCGATCGGAGATATCGCTTAACCGATGGTGCGTACATATCTCCGATCGATAGTTTTAGTTGCATTCTAGAGAGATGAGAGCGTCTCTCATTTTCTCGGCCATTTCATTCACGAGGCCTTCTGTCGTCTATTATCTTTGCCGCATGATCCGTGAGAAGAGAACACGCAGGGGGACATGGAAAGAGGAGAAAAAAAGACCATTGAGGACGCTCACAGAAGAGAAGCTTACACTCTAAGCTTCAACGTGACAGGATGAACAAAGGGCAAGGAGGAGAGTATTGACTTGGAATTGATTGCTATATAAAGATGGATCTATCGGAAAATTATCGAATTAATATTTGAATAGAAAAACGAGAGGGATATGTTTCTCTCGCCTCTTTCCATTTTTTTCCGATTAAACGCAACTAGCGCACTAGCTATCAGAGGAGACTTTTAAAATAAAGATGACGCAATGCAGCGATGACGATGACGATGACGATGACGATGACGATGACGATGACGATGACGATGACGATGACGATAATGATGATGACGATAATGACGATGATGACGACGACGACAAGGACGACGAGGACGACGACAAACAACAATGAGAATGATGAGAAGATGACGCAATGCAGCGATGACGATGACGATAACGATGACGATGACGATGACGATGACGATAATGATGATGACGATGATGACGACGACGACAAGGACGACGAGGACGACGACAAACAACAATGAGAATGATGATGGTGACGTCGGCGACGATAATAACGATGGCAACGACGATCCTTTATCTCTTTGGCTTTTCTTCGTGTCGAGCTGGAGAACGCGCGTAATAGACTGAAGGTTCTAGCGATGATAGATGTTACGACAGAAATGCGCCGATGATGGCACCTTCGACAATGACGATCTTCTTTCGTCTGATGGCGATCAGCCTCACGTATCGAAGCGATATGAGTGAATGCTGACGCTGCCGGCGGTTCGAAATTAGGTACACGATGCTGCTGGTCTTTGGACTTTTCTGAACAAAAAGATCGTCTGAGTGCATACAGTGACAGGGCAATTACCAAAATAAAAATTATCGATTTTGGAATGGCAATGTATTATCAGCCTAATGCTATTAGTTACACTGGTCAACAAAATTTCGGTAACATTGATAAAACCTACATTTTGTGCTTTTCTGTTTTTCATGTTTGATATTCAAAAAGTCGTAATACGTCATTTTTGTGCAGTTAAAAAGACTTGTGTTTTGAAAATCTAAATATGGCAAGTTCTTCCCATAGATTTTGTTTAAATGTATGAAATAAATTATGTTATGTGTTTCCCTATTTCGTTATAAAATCACAAAGTAGATGGCTTATAAAAACTTTAAAGAAAGCTTCTATATTTCAATCATGAGTTGAAAATCAAAGTAAAATGGGTTTCTCATGTATATGTCGTCACATTATCTCTTCTTACATAGTTGGAAAGGAAGGAAAAGAAGAACTTTAAATCCATCTCGCGATGTAAAAGTGATTGAAGAAAAATAAAGTGGATATCCCTCCCTTCTCTCTCTCTCTCTCTCTCAAAAATGATGTCATAATAAATATTTCAATAACAAAAGATTTATACGTGCTACAAAATTTTTATTAATATTTTCGTATTCAGTGAACAAAAACGATTAAAAACCACCTTACTCATATTATCAAAAAATTTTTTTATTTGTTGACTAGTGTTATTGATAATAGTAAGTGATGAAACGTAAAAAAGTTAATTTTAAGAGCTTCTGAAGTTAAAAATTATGTACACTCACAGACTAAAAAGTTGTAACACTTTCGATGGGTTTTGGAATGAACTCACCGAAGGATTGATTGTTATTTATAGATAAATAAGAAAGCCCATTAAAAACTCATTGAAAAAAAGTGTTGCATCTTTTAGTCCATAAGTGTACATACCGTTGTATATTATTTCAACACAACAGCGAGCAATCAAAAATAATAATTACAACAACTATATACGCGTTAATAAAACGGCTATTCACATATATTCTTATCGTTATCTGAACATTCCCAATACAATAAAATATCAAATGTCACGCGTTCTGGCACGTACCTGGTTTGGCGTTCACAGTCCGAAATATCCACCGATGGTGGTAGCGACGACAACGCCCAATACGGCGAGGCAAATCATGATCATGATCTTCTTCTGCACTCGGCATTAACAGAGATCGTTAAAGTTTAATATAATTTATTATAAAGCTTTCTCTGTCTGTGTGTGTCTCTCTCTCTCCTAACTGTCATTCCTAAATTTCTTTATTCTCACATCTATTTCCCCCCGTCCTCTCACTCTTTCTCTCTCTTCATCTGCCTCTTATTCTGTGTGCTCTCTGTCCATTGTTAATACATTATACATTACATTACACATTACAATTGTTTACTTATCGATCGATTATATAGTAAAATACCTGAAAGAAATAAGCTCTTGCTCGTTGCCGGCACGGACGATGCACGTTGCAGTGGCCTGCATAAAAAATGATGCATGAGTATGTAACTGTACGTATCCGACGGAAATAGCAATTGAACGGTTGACTCTCGCAACGTGTAGACTTCCGATTTTTAAATTGAATTGCTTCAACGGTTAGGATATGATGTAATTCTAATAAGTAAGTAACTTTACCTTACTATGTTTTTAATTTTGATAATCTTATCTTCAATGTGTATATATACAAGACGTCACAAATATTTCATCTCACCCATTATTTACAAATTCTTTAATTAATTTTGATTTGATTTTTGATAAAAAAACGACATTAAATCTTAACTAAGAAAAAATCGCTCCAAAATTGTTTACTTCGACTGGTCGAAAAATTTAGAGATGATAAAAAGTGGGAGAAATCTGAAACGCCTTGTACATGAGAGAAAGTAATCAATCATAGAATTGACACTATTCTGTTAGTAATTAAAATATTTTTCGCGATATTATCAGTAATGAAATCTCGTGGTCTTTTTGTTACATCTAATAGAGAGAAATGAGATAGAAATTAAAGGTGATCAAAGAGATCAGTATCAATCGGAAAAAGCAGGAATACAGACCTTCATTAATCGACATCGTTAACGTCCGTTTTCTTCCAAGAATTTCCTCTTGTTTCCGTGCAGCTTCAATGGTGCATCTTCTTAGATTCTTTTCTAATTTATCTTATCCCGCTTTTCTCTCTCCTTGTCTTCGCAGCAAGTATACTCCGCCAAGGAAATTTATATCTAATATCCACCGTGAATTAATTCTCGATCGAACGCATTGATGTTTCTTTTCTCTTATATCTTGTATAAAACGCGACATGAATTCTATTATTTTCGCGATTCTACTATCATTTCGTACGGTCAGCGCTAATTATATTACATCTCATTTTATTCGCACCTGGTGTTTTACTAACGAACAATTTCCTTTTTGTTTCCTTCTCCGTGAGAGGCGGCAAGTACAATAAAGACGACAGAGAAACAAAGACGTACCATACCGCCATTCTCCTATCTATGTGTAACAGTTTCTTTTTTTCACGCTGAATACATCCGAAGAAGAAAATGTTTATTATACTATATCGGCGCGTTAATGATTAATATTGTTACTCTTTTTTTCGTTATCTTGTTATTATTATTATTATCATCTGCTCTATACAAATTACGATTATTTACATGTACAATGCCACGGGCACCATTATCGTGTCGTGCGGTCTGCATTGCGACGACGGTGATCGATATCTAAGTATTCATTGGAGCATACATACGTATCGCGAAACACGTCGTTATCACGCGGATTAATGTCCCGACCGAGCAGAAATTCTCGCGTCCAGACAAGAATTAAAATACGCGAGCGTGAAGAAGATAACGTCTCTGTCACATTTCGCACAGAAACGATCGATCAGTTCTGGGACAAATACGGAAGCGTCGAACTCCAACTCGCGCCACCCGCGCCGATTCAAATTGCCTTTTCTATTATCTAGAGCAAACTTCTCCAACATTTTGTTCGTAAACGTTTTACTTAACGAGAGGTGAAAGCGTTTATAGTTTGCTGGTAAAGTGTTGGACAAGTCTGATCTAAAGAGTATTGCTGACTTAATGATATCAAACGAATCTGCGGCGACAACAAACAATTTGCGCCGACATCAAATACCAATTTGGTTAGTGGACAAAAACAAAAATTTATAATGTAAAGTCGAATATTTTCGCGCTCGTTATAGCTACGTTCCAAGGGTGTTTTCTTAATCGACGTTAAAAGATCTCAATATAAAACTGGAAGAATTTAACGAACAGATTTTAAAAAAATTAAATTTAATATGATAACTTTTGCCTTCATATTTTAATCTTTATTTATTCATTTAGAGAACGGAGTTATGAGAGTGACAATTCTGAATATAAAATATATTGAGGTCTTATTTTAGTGATTCTGAACTGTTTTATAGATTGCTGACATTTAATAATTTCTCCTCCAGTGACACGGTAGTCAAAATCAATATTCGTTGGTGATAAATATAGAAAGAGAAATGAAAATCACGAATGGTTCAGTTTGCTGTCGCTGCATTTCGTATCAAATCGACGGCGAGCTTCGTTCTGAAGACGATTTGGAAAAGGGCGCATGTGTTCGATCTCGTATGTCGCGCGTGATTTTCGATTGTGCAATCGCCATCGTTATTACTCGCTCACGTCAGAACTTGGATTAAGAACGATGAAGTGGCAAAAATAATAAAAGTGAAAAAAATAATAAAAGGCAGTGTGAAGATACGCCCGAATGCGAGGAAAAGCTATCAGTGATGGCGATCTCCATTCCATTCCAAAGAAAACACCGACTTCGATCATTTTTCTCGGCATTTCTTATCTCCATTTCTACGATCCATTTAACGTAAACTTGCAGTGCACGCGCGCATTTTAAACAAATACAGTATTTAATTTGTACAAGCACTATATACGTATATTTCTTTTTTAATTTCAAGAACCGTCGCTCTGCAAGTTTATACAAATTCTTGTCTCAATTTCTTCTCGCAATCGGTAAGATATAGTTTCTTCGAAAGAATGTAATAAAAATTAATATCGCGGTTTTACGCGTTTTCCAACGTATTGAGGCGCAAAACGAGATAGAAGGAACTTGATTACAATCTTCGCTAATAAAGTGATAGTTTGTTCTTCGTGTAATCCAGACTTATAACGCACGTTTTATCACCGTTCCTAACTTCTACTCTGGCGTTATGACGTTTGCGATATCCATCGAGACGTTTTTCCGGAAAATTACATCCGCACGATGGATCCTGATTACCATCACATTCGATACACAATATATTGGTTAACCCGCGGTTAGAATAATCGTGAGAATACAAAGTAAATTCTTTAAGACTAATAAATGTATAAACACATAAAATTTATTAAAATTCAATAATAAATAAACTTAACGATCTTGCGTAGACGATACCTCGAGATCGGTGATGCGTATCGCGCTATCCGAATTTCCCGGCGAAAATTCAAGATGGACGTGGTCCGCGTCGATCTTCGTTTCTCATCATCGGAGAGACGAGACAAGAATGACGAATATTTCGGCAATTCAAAATACTTGTCTCGTCCCGATTTGTTCTATTTTTTTCCCCTTCATTCCGTTAAACTTACTCTGCGAATATGTTTATTTTTTTTTTTCTATCGCCAATGTCGCGTGCGTATGCTTAAGCTAACTTAAACTAACTACCAAAATGATAATCAGAATGATGACTGCTATCGTCACGCAGATCGATATCAGGAACAATTTCTGTAAAATAAAATAATTGCATGATCGCTTGAAAAAAAAAAACAAAGCAAAAAGAAAAGAAAAGATGAAACGAAATGGCAGATTGAACTGAAATCGCGACGGTTTTGGATGAGCATTCGAGATGAAATGACAGTTCCGACTTCGAGCGTTTAATTATATATCAGAGAGATTCTTAATTAAACGCATCTATAAACGCTATTTACTACGCTCTTCATCCAGCATTTGCCTTTGAAATATGTATGGATAATATTCTTCCGGTATCTTTTCCACATTTTATTATTTTTATTCAAAGACTAATAGATATTATTAACACGGAACGTTCCATACTTCTCTCTTCGCCATCTTTGAATCCATCAAATAATATGGAACTAATACTTTACTAACAGAAATTTTATTGGTTTTTTAAACATTTATATACTATATATTGTTACGAATAAATTGCAAATTTTGGATTTAGCATTCGGATTATTCACAAAATTTATAGATATAATCAAATGCAGAAAACTTGGAGGACATTTAATACATTCACGCAAATACATACGCGCCTCATCGAATTTTGATAAATATAATTGGGTTGGCAAATAAATTTGTTCAGTTTTGTTAGTTTAAATTGTATACACATTATTTTAGTTAAAACAAAATTTAAATTTTAAAAAGGGGTTTTAAAGCTTGAAATCGCTACTTTTTTGGAAGGTTATTATATTTTTTTAGTTTAACGTAAGTTTGTTTATTTTTACTTATAAAAAACTACGAGCTGAAAGAACGGAAAGTTTTCTTTCCACTTTGGGCCTGTTATGTGCTAAAAAAAAAACGTGTAAAAATAAAAGCTTCCCCTCAAAACTTGTTAAAAAAAATGTTCCTACGATTTTTTGTTACTAAGTTACTCACGAATTAAGTAAAAAAGTATTCCGACTGATCGCTTATAACTCCGTTAAAAATCATCGTACCGCAATTAAAAAACCGATTCTTAATTCCGCATAATTAATGTTGAACTTTGCTTTATTGAATAGTATAATTGCCAATTCTTTTAAAAATAGAATATGTATAAAATTGTTTTATTTCATCCTAAAAAACCGAATGAATTTATTTGCCAATCCAATGATAATAAAAGCATATCATATAAACATATATTATACTCTCTAAAACTGAATCAGAGTGGATAATCGCTGATATCAGTGCCAAGTATGCCACTGGTAATCCGTGAATTAAATATACACGAGATCCCTAATCTAGCTAATCTTTATCATGTGATCTAACTAACCTTGTTTTATTGATATGTATTGCTTAAATTCAATGAATACGGTATTGGAAGATTGAAATTAACGTGCAAATGTCAGTATTTTAGTTATATAATGCTCAAACATTCTTTCTTTTTTAGTTGAACTTTACTGATTGTCAGTGCTAAGTACGCCACTGGATAATTAGTGACTATCCACTGATTCAGATTTAGAGAGTTATGTATATATATCACACATATACATAAATATACATGACAAATAGAAAAAAACTTGAATTAAAGTATTGTTGAATATGTACATCTTCGCCAATTAATTTCATGTGTCTCGAAGTACGGAACAAAAATTTTGTTACTTCTCGTCAAATAAATGGCAAATGACGAATGCGTATCAATAAAATTACCGACAATCATCTCGAATTTCCTCCAGAAACTGGGTTCCACATCTTCACAGTTTTCTGCGGTTAATCACAAGCACAATTATCGATTATTTGCACAAATAAAACTGACAAGACGGGTACCCCGAAACTGAGATTAGTTAACACGTCGACGACATCGCGTCGTCGATTTAAGACATTCACAATTCGGAGGAACATCGAGCGGCGTAATGAAGTGTACTATTAACGAAACGAGCGGATACGATGGTGCAGATTATTACGTTAATTAGTCGTTTGTTACAGAGATTAGTCGAAGGATTATCGGCGTAAGATTACGGAGAAACGTGTTATTAGGATCGGCGCGGGACATCCATTTTATTAGCATTTCTATTTCCCTTTGTCTTTTTGGCTTAGTGCGACTTTAAAGATACGTTCACAACTCTAAGCGATTTCCATGCGTCATAATTCTTCCACAATAACTATTCCCTTCCCCTTACCACGAAACTTCTAATTACACTGCACATCCGATCTTATGCGTTTCTCCCCAAGTTGATCGCAACTAAGTTTCTGCATATATTATTATTGTTACTTTACTATTGTTATATTTACTGCTATTAATATTATTATTATGACATTTTTGCTATCGCGATGCACTCGTTTTCCCTTTCTTTCTCTACCTTCTTTTTCAAAATCTTTAAACTCTTCTTGTTTGACACCCATACCCTTCCTTCCCCTACAAAAAAACACCCCCCTCGGCCGTTTAGGTTCTTGGAAGGAACCCTACTATTATGGCGACTAGTATGACCGCCGATATTAGGACGCAGATTATGATGAAGATCATTTTCTGTGGACAGAAAAGCAGAGAAGGCCACAAATCAGGTACGCCCATATACGCCTACGTCGATAAAGAATTGAAGAAATCGCAAAGAGAGAAAAAGATATAGTGAGGGTGTATCGAAATAACGTTACGCGCCGAGCTTCGTGAGTAAATTGTAAGTAAGCGACACGTAAATACGTACCTTCGAAAAATTGGAAAAGTAAAGAGAGAAATAATAAAATGTGAAGAATATTTTCGGTGACGGCGAAATAAGAAAGAGAAGAATAAAACTTTACAATTGTACGAGTGCAGTGGATCGGAAATCAAAATTCGAAACTTACGGAAGAAGAAGCGGTGGAAAAAAGAATGCAAGAAGCGAATACGTGTTCGTTCATGCTGACTTGCATTACCGCATACAAGTGATAAAAAAAAAGACAGAGGAAAATCTTATTTCTCCCGATGCGTGTCTGTACTTTTTACTTTGCTAGAAATTCTTTATTAAAAATATTCCCCTTTAATATTAACTCGTATAATAAAACGGTTAAAATACGAGGGAAAAAATTTGTAATTAGTCACAAAGTAGTATTAGAGCTAAATAACGACAATAATTTTATTGTGACGCGAAATTAAACATTTTTGCGAGTAACTTTGAAAGAAAAAAAAAACTGAAAATATGGAACCCAACGATATATATGTCTAATATTTTAATAAAATGAACACATAAATGCCTTGGGAATGTCCAAAGAAAAGTAAATTTTTGGAATTATTTACAGTGGAACCAGCCCCGATGAGCTTGACCTTGATATATATTGTCAAAGTCATCATCTCGAGTAATTTTACCTTAACAATTAAGTAATGCTCTCTTATAGTTTCTGAGATATTTAGGTCCAAATCCACAACCCACGGTTAACTCTTAATAACCGAGGCCTAACTTATTTCCCATCTATTTCCAATTCTAGAATTAACCGTGAGTTGTGGAACTGAGCCTTACAGTTAAAGTGCAATTTTAGTATCATGCGTCTATACAATTTTTCACCCGAAACGAGGTCCATCCTACCTCGCGTCCGACTTTTCACGCGAAGTAAGATCTACAAGCATATGAAGTCGTACACTCCTAGGCAGGGGGAGAAATGGGCTGAACCTCGCTTCGCGGTGGAAAGTCGGATACCCCTGGGGGAGATGAGATGAATCTCGCTTCGCGTGGAAAGCCATCATAAAATTAAACTCATTTATAAAACTTATTTTGTTAAACTTGTTAACGAGTAGGTCAAGGTCATTCAGGGTCACGACCTTGACAACATATATCAAAGTCAAGGTTGTCCATTATTATAAACAATTACCCTCTACTGCCCTCACTAGAATTATAAAAAAAAATAAATAATTTGGGTAAATTTTTTTTTACTAAATTTTTACAGAAATAAAACAATGTATATTATTTAAAAATAGTCATTACTAATGTATGTAGTATGTAGAGTATGTAGTATGTAAAGTATGTAGTATGTAGAATATGTAGTACTGCCCTGATGAAAATAAAACGTAAAGCGAATGTCAATAAAGCGTTAATTGAAGTGTAAAAGAAGTGTAAGGAGAGAGTAACGGAAACGTAAATGAAACTCGTAAAGGGCGAAAATTGGAACATGAAACGTAAAGGAAGCTAAACGTTAAAGAAACATAAATACAAGTATAGATAAGTTCTTCGGCAAGCACGAGCAGAATGTTTGTTGAATTGTAAACGGAGGGTGATTAGACAGTCTAGAGAACGTAAACGGAGCATCATCGAGTTCTTAGACGAACGTGAATGAAATGTAATCGAGGTCCTTGGTAAGCAAATGATATTTTAAAATATATTTTATTTATTCGGTAAATATCTAAAAAAAAGTGCTATGCTTTTTTTTTGGAGTCCTAGGGGCTCACTTCAAAAAATTATTTCATTAGAACACAACTGAAAAATGTTACAATGCTACGTCTTTTATCCTAGTCTGTGCGAATTTTTAAATTCGAGAAGTTAGTTCTCGCTAACTCCTTCTAGAAGCTACTCAACGACGCTTCATTTACATTTACGGTACAGCTCAATGACGCTCCGTTTTAAAATAATTTTTTTTATTTCTATATCCCAGAAACGTACACGAAGTGTATTTGACTGCTCCGTGCACTTTTTGCCGAACGTTTAGGAAGCGTAGACAAGTTACTAATGAATGAAGTGTTTAGGAAATGTATCAGTACACTCCATGCATTCTTTGCGGAGTGTTGAGGAGCGTATGAATTAATAAAAAAATATTTAAAACGTGTATGTGTATGGAAAATGTGACAGATGTGTTTCGAGCACACTTTACGGAATGTTTGGGGAGAGTTCGTGGAGTGTATATGAATTCAAAACCACTAAGAGTCAATAGAAAGTCAACGAAGTGTTTAAGAAGCGTTAAAATTCTTTGTTCGCACTTCTTTGACGCTTCGACAAGCTTTATATTTTCATCAGGATGACGATAACTTTTAGGAAAGAGAGAGTGAGCTGGCTGTCAAACATAATCAAGCACATTCTACATACAACTAATGATGCGGGTGCGTTCACAAACTATAGTTAGTCACAAATACCAAACCATTCTACCCGACAATAAAGACTTGTTTATTCCGCTACCTATTTTATTACATCGTTTCTGTGCCAATCTACAGAACAGTGCATTCATCTATCCTTGTACTATTAATCTATTCGACATCGACTATTACACTTCATCTCTTTTACCGCGATCCCACGATGGACTTCGATCGCGGAACATACTGTCGCAAACGTAACACAAAGAATAGTGCAGTGATATAATTAGTACGTGTGCAATTGTACGCTATACACAAAATTAAAAGTCAATCACAAAAAACAAGGTTCAGATCCCACTCGATGCGAAATGCCTGATCGTAGGTAGTATTAGAACGAAGGGAATTATTTCAGGAGCAAAAAAGAATTTCAGCAATTTCATTTCGAATCAAGTATTTTTAAAATCATCTTTGATACTCGAATATTTCTCAAATTTGTTGTTTCAGTAACTTTATATCTACTCTGTCGAAAAAAAACATGAAATTTAATGTATATTTTTAAGTTACACAAGTTAAATTCAATTTTATAACATTAATAAAGTTAATGTATCTGAAATAATTGAAAAGAATATTTGTGTACATGTACATGAAATTCATTGTACTTTTCAAACAATTTTATTGAATTTTTCTTTCTTTGTAGATATAAATAAAATTTATTAATGTGTGTGTGCATATAAACATTAAAGTTAAGTTACTTGTGACTCAATATTTTCATTGATAACATTTAAATGTTTTTAATGTATCTGCTAGAAATTTGTTTCTGTTACATGTAATGGAAGCAAATTTTTTTTAACAATGTACATATTACACTCAATCAAAATATCATTAAAATCGACACGCACGCACGCACGCACGCACGCATGCACGCGCACACGCATTCTGTGCCTTATAATTTAAGAAAATATTTATAGGAGTTTATTGTGTGTGTACGTTGTGTGTTTTGCATACAAACAAAATATCATATTTTTCTGGACAGGCATTCTTAAATCGCAGTAAGTCTTTTGCTATTTTGAACATTTATCCCCTACGGTCAAGTGAATGCATTTCCAAGTGAAAATGTTCGCTTTGAGAATCATAATGGCGAGAGAGATCAAGATTTTATGGGAAGACAACGCGGAGCAGAGAAGAGAAAATGATAACGATGCAAAAGAAAAATATTACTCTGTGATATTTTCAAGTCCGCCGTCGCATTTCATAAAATTTTGAATAAATCTCTCTCGAATCAATCATTCAATAGACACTTATTCCTTTTTGCTCCTTTCCATCGGACTTTATTCATTCGACATATCATATTTTGATGAACGCCGCCAAGCAAAACGATTTCTTATCGCAAATATTGCAAATATACTTCAAAAGTGTTCAGTAAATCCTGAGTTGACTCACGGAAAAAGACAACTCTTCGATGGATTCCAAAGAAATTATTACCTCACAAATTCGCGATGTCGATATTAAACAAAAAAACCGTATTTTCTTGATAACACTTTCAGATAAAGTATCAACTTCTTTCTTAAACTTAATCATGAGTTAGCAGCGTTCATGTCGATCGAGCTGATCCGAAACTCGCGAAATCTGCTCCTTGCCTCGGAAGGCTTTTCGTTTCTCAATATTACGCGAGAAATAGATTTGACTAGTTTCAGCTGTGTTTGGTGTCTGATGTTTTTTACCTTACGAGCCTTGGATCGGTACTCTTCGGCTTTAATCAGCTCGCCCCGGGCCTGGCCGACGTGGTCGCCGGTCTGATTCACGCAGTACTCAATGCTGTCCATCATTTCACCCTGCCATACCACACGTGGGACAAAGGACGGAACTCGAGATCGGGATGGACATGAAAGGAAGGAGGATTTCGAGGTGGGACCAGGTTCGCTCGTCGAGGGGAACAACCTCAGGGATGGGTACACCCAGGATGACATTTATGTACACATAATCGGCGAGAGAGAGAAGCAACATCCCCGCAGCAAGAGAATGCCACATTCCCAGCGTCGTACGCGCATGTATGTGCAGGCACATACACACCGTCATATTTTCCACATCAACACAGTTATACACACGTACCCATATTAGTATTGACAGCATAGAGATTAATACGTAAGGTTAATAGTATGAGTAATAGTAGTAAACAGAGCAGTTGATGGACAGAGGCACACAATTAGCACACCCATGTTTCGACAGAGTACAGAGAGCAATGTATAGGTATAAGGAAGAAAAAAGGGGAAGAGAGAGAGAGAGAGAGAGAGAGTATAACACGTATACACATAACAACACATATATATATACATATATATATGTATGTATGTATGTATACAGTGTAATATAGATATATACATTTATATATCGTTTACGAGCGCGAGTTGACACGAATACCAACGACCGGCAAAGTAACATACACAATAAATAAACAGGAAGAAAGCGCCGTCATTAATTGTTTACGCATAGAGAGGCGAGTAAGTGTGGAGTAGATGTACATCGATTAATACAGATTGCAGCGAGATATGTACCAATAGAAGCGGATAACATTAGTAGAGCGGGTTTGATATAAAAGGAATGAGGAAAACGAGGTGAAAAAAAACAAAATGGGAATCAAGAGATACAAAGGGTAGAGGATGCAGGAACAGTAGGAAGAAAAAAAAACAAGAGTGACGAATTAGACGCGAATGAAATGGCTTCGAGACGTGATATCTGGGGAGGACTCACCCGTCGGGCTTTGCTTTGATACTTGAGTGCTTTTTTGGTGTCCTGCGTGGCTGTCTGCACGTAGTCCACCGCGTGTTCCACGTGGTACTCTATGCGATCTATCATCTCGCCCTAATGTGGGTAGGAGGCGCGGCGCGAATCCACACAGCGTAACACAAGGGAAGAGAGAGTGTTAGTCCTCAAGAGTAAGGCAAGGCTAGTGATTAAACTGTTTATTGCGCCACTTTTTTCTTATTGTCATGCATCAGTTTGCACACTGGCATCGATAACGAGAAAAGTAATTATCGCCAAGAATCAATGACGTTTATATAAAAATTACTGCTTTATAACAAAAATATAATTAATAATTATAAAAATATTACAAGTAAAAATTATAAATTTTCCTAGAATAACAATTTCAGAATTGTGATTTGTTGAATTGATATTCTCAAATGACAGTATCAAAAAGCTATTTTTCTTTACAAGGATAGTGAGTGTAAATTACTGCGGTAATTACTTTGTCTCACTGTGCGAAAAAAGATCACTAAGTTTAGACAAACAGTATCACGACAAATAAAGATTAATAATATTATTGTTATTATTATTTATTAATTAATGTCATGCAGAGAAAGAAAGCGATGAACTAAAACCTCCAATTTTTCGCGGAAAAGTTTTAAATAGACATCAAAGAGAAAGTAATAATTATTTAATAAAAAAAGATGTATAAAATAAATAATTAAATTTCCTCGAGAAAACTTGAGATTTTAGTGCCCTGAAAAAATTTCCCTTTGATTAGCAGTCACAATGCGGCTCACTAAGAAATATTACTAAAGAAAAGGGGTTGTTACACTGCGTCGCGCTACGCTCCTAATTGCTTATGGATCATTGATGTATTAAAGCAATCGCGGGTAACTAATACAAAAATAATATAATTTAGGCGGACGTACTTTTCAAATTATAATATCAATTAAAATCAGCAAAACAACTATTTAATATGTGGCTTATTATGCAATCAATTGCAAAGAACGATGCCGCTCAAGCACCTCGTAATAAAGCATCTCATTCGTTAATCAAATCGATAGATTGAGTCGAAAAATAAATTGAAACGTGTATTTGACAGAGTTCGACAAAAATATTCTCTTTGCTTGAAAATAAAATCACGTCAAATAAATTTTCTTAAATAAACAAATTAAAAATAAACAATTATTCATTTAATACATTCAAAATAAACCATCGTTATATATAAAATGTGTCATTACTGAAAATATTCTCAACAGAATTTTAATCTTTATTTTATCATAAGAAATTAGATTAAAATGTTTATATAATGCGAGAAAGTTCCTTTCTCTCAGCTACATACATTTTTTTCAATTAGACTGAATTTCTTCTCTCTCTTTATTATATTTTTCTCCAATTATAATACATCAACTTATTACCTACTGCAATAAAAAAGTTAAATTTATTAACCAATTTATGAATTTCTACGGTAAATTTATATTTGTATATACGAAAATAGTTGTAATCTCATGTGAATTGATCCGAACCTATCAGCAATGTTTAATTACTGTTACAATTAGATTTTTATCATTTGTATATGCAACATAATAAAGTAAATCAATGTTCATGATAAATATCTTTGATATGTTGCATGATATTTGCGATACATGACACATGCAATTTGCATATAAGTTATGTATCTTGTGACAGAGCATTATTCTTTCATTTATATCAATCAAAGAAAATCAAGAGAGAAAATTGTTATCTAAAAATAATAATGAAAAAGATATATAAAATCTTTTACATGCAACATGAATCTCGTTATTAAGAAAATTTCTTATACTAAAAAAAAAGGGACACTGGTATAATTATATTTGTTTAAATAGGTAAACTGTTTCCGAAATAAATTTGCATAAAGCTGTTCAACCTTACCTGACTTTCTACCAACATGGCCATGTCCATGAACATGTCGTGCAACTCCCTGATGGAGTTTTCGAGTTTAATGATGTCAGCGTGACGCGCCTCGATGTCCGCAAGGGTTTGTTTTGCTTGTTGCGTTTCCATAATGATCTGAATCAAGATTAATCAGTAAAAAAAGGCAATTATTAAAGCTTCTCACGTAGCTACTAATAAGACTACTACGCAAAAGTAAAATCATCAAGTCAGTACCCCTTGCGTGAAAACGGCTGGATTTCCTTGTTCCAGCATCTCCTCGAGTTCCTCATTGGTGGTTGTTCTCCCCGCTGGAAAATAATAGAGAAATTCCTTCGTTTCGCAAATAAACGCAACTTAACTTTGCGAATGCAATCAATTTTCCGTCAAGTCGCTAGCGCTATTATTTATTCAACGAATAAAATGATTGTTTAGACCATAAATATCGATATATAAACATTGATCTCATTGAGATAATTATTGTTTACACATTTACAGTTGTAAATTTATATTATACATCATTATGATTATCGCCTTCTCATTACAGCATTAAAAAATGTAAGGAAATTATAAATATAGTAAACTAGTAAAGAACTGAAAACTTGAAACGTAATAATCCTAGGAAAATTTAATTAGATTCATCAAAAATGAAAATTTTTGATAACAACAACCGTTTTATATCTTCTCCCGGTATTTCTTCAAATAGAAACGAACACGAGCATTAGATTGATGAGCGAATATTCCGGGATGGACTCGATGTGACAACAGATTGGAAAGGGATGTTCTGCTCGAATAAGCATTTAGGTTGCAATGCGGCCAATCGACATACATATACTCACTGATCTCGAGCTGTCGTTGTATTCTTCCCTTACACCGCTCTCTATAATCGGTTTGTGTTCGATTATACTCCGTCATCACCTCAACGAACTTCCTAGACAACGTCGAGTGCTGGGTTTTGCGTATCCTTAGATCTGCTGACGATTTATTGGTGTGCTCCTCTTGCTCGATGTTTTGCTCTATCACTAAACATGGGAAACAAGGTTTGGGTGTGGCAATGCGAAATGTACTCTCAACGATCGCGAGGGATCGATCAATTTAATACATGTCATCGTGTCACTGTGAAACATCCGAACTGTAATAACTTACCCTTTAATTTAGCCCTCACTTTGTTAGCGGTTTTCTTGATGTCAGACATCAGGTCTTCCAGTTCTAGTTTCACCTCTGAAATTGAGAGATCGAAAAGTTATTTACGTGCCATGGGTCTCTTCAGAAACCTATTATTTTCTAATGCGCCAGAGAAGATAGAAGTTTTATTTAGAATCTGGAATAGAGGTTGTATTAAATGTCTTTTCGACGATTTGTGATGCAGGATTGTGTTGTAACGCATTCTTTATTGAGCAACTCACTTTCAGTAAACAGTAATATAAAATTTACACGTAAATAATTTAAGATAAAATAAATAAATAAAGTTATATAAAATTGCTATTATCAATTATAAAAGTTCAATTATTATCTCATCAATAAAACGCTATTATATCTTCTATAAAAAGTCCATCATTTTCACTTTCAAAAAGTTCGTCAAATGACGTTTGCAACATTATTCCAATTGCTTCGAATGTTACAGTTACTTCTAACAAGAAGATCGTAAAGTACACTGTAAATTGTGAGTACAATATCGTAAAGTACATTGTCTACCATCATATTGATCGATAAATAGTCCGTGCATAATTTGTCATAACTATACGCCACTATTATATGCGCAAACTTTCGAATTCCTGCAAGACAGTGCCGATCGCCGCTACATCTATCGCTCTTCATAGTAAATTTACAATCCGATCTGCCTCTTCGTGTGCTCCTATAATTCTTATTTCAATATAATTCTTATATTCTTCAAACTTTTTTCTGTTCTCGATATCGCAGTTACGCTCTAAATTACTTTGAGCATCAAATTACAATTTGCAATTTATATCTCAACTATATGTTTGCATTCAAAATCAGCGATATACTCGCAACACTGGATTAATTGCAAGGCACCTGTGATGAGCCATATAAATGCTACAGAATTCGATTACATTGATATACCTATAATAATGTACGCAAATATTTTTTATTTTATATTTACTTAAATTTATGTTTAAAAATAATTACAAGACTATTTTGAAATAAAATTTATTTTTATTTCCACGAAGATCTTTTACGAGTAATTCGGAACTTACACATCTTTTTTATATATTATAGTCTAATAGAATTAGACTTACAACAAAAATATTGTAGGATAAGCATTTCTTTTCACGAAATGCTTCGGAAGGCCATCAAAAGAGAAATGTATATGTGAGATTCGTGACTTAATGTGGAAAATATGCGAAAAAAATTCGGAAAGTTACAAAAAACACAAAATTTTTTAGAACAAAAAATTTTAGAACGAAAGATATTGATTGTATAGAAAAAATTTTAGTATGAAAAATATAAGTATTTGAACCTACAAAATAAGATGTATAATGTTAATATCGATCTATTGGTTAAGTTAAAAAAAAATAAAGATCACCGAAAAAGGCTTTTTTCACTCGCTCTCTATTCATCAAGATTTAAATACAAAGCTGTGAAATTCTCGTAAAATGTAACTTTCGTTATAACAAAAAATCGAACAAAAACGGAAGTTAGAGAAGAAAAGAGGAGAGGGGGGGGGGAGAGAGAGCGAGAGAGAGAGGAATGAAGAGTGTAGTATTCCTAGAAAAACTCAACAAGGTGACACTTTCTGGTGCTTTAGGTCTCTTCCTGGATATCTCAACATTATTGACTTTAACTGACCTCGCCATTCCTGACCTCGACGATATCAAAATCTATCCCATACCTTCGTTCTCTCCTTCATCTCCAGTCAATCGATCCAATTTTACCGTTCGCAATCGACTGATCGAAAGAGTCGACATAGCCTGCACGACATGACGCTTCAGTCACTTCCGATTCTTTTCACCTTTTCGAAGATACTCTCTCGAGATGATTGCAAAAGAGAACAGCTGAATACATCTTTTTATAGCAAGCAGGTCGATTGTTTCATATTAAATTAGGATGAATGATAGGTCGTCGACACAACTCCAAATTTATTAATTCTGTTACAGACAATAAAATTCATTCATTCGTTCTTTTGCAGACGCTTGTTGCGTCAGCCAATCTAATGCGTTAATTTTAAGTGACGCTTCGAGATTTAAGTTATTTGTAATTTCATTTTCATTAACAACATTAAAGGCCGGTTGTTTCATCTTCGGATGAAACTATGTGGTAATTTACCTTCTGGATAAACAAAAGAGTAAAAGAGTAAGAGCGTAAGAGAGTAATGGCCGCAGCACAGACCCTTGCATAACGCATAATGCATAGTGCATAAAGGAATCAACCAATTAAAATTCTTCTTTTACTTGGAATAGGAGGAAAGGAAAGATTCTGATTAGTTGATTCGATTGTGCACTATAATGCGTTATGCAAAAGTCTGTGCTACGGCCTTAAGGTTGCGTTCTGTTTCACGCATGATACGCATGATATATCTTTTATCTTCATTTAATATTCGATGAACAACAAGGATAAAATGATATACCATACGTGAAATGGATCTCAAGAGAGTAAGATAGTGAGCTGAAGTTTATCGAAAGATGGAACAACCCAACTTAAATGTTTTTTTATAAATCTGTTTGAAATTTGCTTCTGTTAAATGTAATAGAAATGAATTTCTTTCTTTTAACAGTGTACCTTTACTGTAAACCGAATACAGCTGTATATTGTTATAGTATAAGGTCTAAAATTATCAGCGTTCTCAATCGCAAGCGGCCACCGACGGAACAGCTGGCCTAGTCACACGACAAACACAATCGACACGATGGTAAACCAACACAGATACTTTCGATCTACCAAAGGGAGGAGGCCCATGGCGCGTCCTTCGTGCAAAGCATTGCCAGGTGCTCATGAATATGTATCATATACGTATCAGGGTAGAATTGCGGAGTTACTATATGAACATAAATTGAACCGAGCGATACCTTTGACCTCCGTTAACTGGTTTTGACGTGGAGAGGTAGAGAGGGAGACAGAGATAGTGAAAAAGGGTGGGTGTACCGGCTGTTGTCCGCTTGTTTTTCGTGTCAATGTGTTAGAAAATGGAAGTTAACGTGTCTCGTTATAGATACAAGAGAATACGAATTACAGAACAGTCTTTTGCAGGATTTAATTTCTCCGGCTATCACGGGACTTTTGTTTATTATTCGTGTTTTCATCAAAAAGAGCTTTGAAAGGATAAAATATATTCTTTTTTTAATCATCTTTAATCACGTAAAAGTATCACCGCAGTTATAATGACGATGAGCAAGACGATATTTATTTCTTCCAGAACGAGAACAAGCTTCGTTTAAATGTAAAAGCGGGGCATAAAGTTTTATAGTATCATGATCAAGAAGAACTACAGCAGTCCAGTCATAAAATCATCTGTACATAATCCGTTGATTTCGTGTTTCAAAGCTTAATGTCGACGAATAGCATGAAATTCTGATCGTAAGAAAGATCAAGCGGTGTAATATTAAGAAATTGAGATTGATGATTTTGTGAATATTTATTTATCTTAATTAAAAGTGCAATATTAAGAAATTGAAATTTATGATCTTGTGAATATTTATTCTAGTTGTCTATCTTAATTAACGTACAAAAATCATATTCTTGAAATAAATTTTTTTATGAATTTTATTTCATTTTTAAAAGATAAATATTCGTGACCAAATCTTGTTATGCGCGATGTTTGTTTTAATAAATTCAATAAAAGTTGTATCATCTAACTTGTTTCTTAATGAAGCAGTTTTTATCTATTCGTCCATGACGAAAAACTTGACAATTTTTAATATATTTATTCATCAAAAGATGTGCTGCGATGATACTTTTTAATATTTGTCCTTTATTTAATTCTCCTGTATTTAATGCCACAAAAGTTAATTTGATTATGAAAGAAAGAATATCTCTGCATAGAGTTGCAAAAAAAAATCGTAAAGAGATGTGAACCGCATTGAAAATTAAATACATCCAAGGCTTTACTTGGCGACAATGAGAAAAAAACTAACATCGGCTCTTCTTTGAGTCCTAGGAAGTTTATCTATACACGATGTCGTAGAAGAAAGGTCATAGTTCGGTAAGTGATATAATAGTATTGCATATTACGAGTAAAGAACCTGTGAATAATCGATATACACATATTTGTTTATAAATATGTATAGGCAATCCTTCCTTATATTTGTAGCAGGTCAATAGCTAACAATTTCTTAAGATTTAGAAAATTATGGTGATTTAAGTCTAATGACATATATAAGCTTTATAAATGCTTTACAACTTTATAAAGCATATTTATGTGGAAAACTTTTTATCTACTTGCTATATACTTGATGCTACTACCTCTGGAAGCATTGACCTTTTCTTCTGGGGCACGGTGTATGTAAAAGGGTCGAAAGAAAAGCGTCGGTGAGAAAATATCGGATGCGCATCTCTCTTATGTGGAAAAATAGTAAAAGTGCCTGGAAAAACGGCACGTGACTGCAATAAAAACGACGAGGTCGCCTACGCGGCTTAAGGGCACAATCAATTTGTATTCGGCGGCGTTCGCGGCGGAAGAAAACCCAACTGTACGGACTGCGGTCTGCAGTGAGAGAGAAAGAAGGTCCATTTTTTCTCTTTTGCAAAACGACAACTCAACACGATTACAATTTTGTCGTAGGACGACCTCGTTAAGAAATATTGCAACTGCTCGTCACCTCAGAATAGCACAATTTACTGCACACATTTACATTCGCCGCGAATGCACAACACACTTTATACTCTCAAAACTATCAACTCGCATTTCGATCACGTCACCGCTATTCTTGTGAAGTTCCAACAACATGCTAATATAAATTGAAAGCAAGTAAATCCTTCGCGCTGTCCATGTTATTAAATTAACGAAATTATTCAGAATGCATTAATGATTTTCAGTCAAATGTCACGACCTTTCCATAACATACATTATAACGTTACATCATTATATGTGTACAAACATTTTATACTAAAATATACGGAAAGCTACCTCGTGAAATGATATTTTTCTAACAGAAAACTCTGAAATATTAATTCCTTTTTTTAGCCGTAAGTATGATTAATGATAAATTAGCATTACCGAATGCGTTTTTTTTTTCATAAATTATTATTTAAAAATTCTACCCCATAATTTGATATTCATAGCTTTCACTAAAATATAAAAAAAAACTTTATCTTCGACGTATTGTGGATAATATCATTATGACGTTAACAAAAACGATGTTTAGTAACGAAGGTATATTGTTGCGTGCGTGTACGTTGCATCGAAAATGCTTAAACGGAGAAGCGAAACTACATCATATCGAAACTCGCGTATAATATCGCGTTATATGTATGTATGTATATATATTACACACACATGTATTACATATTATGTAATCAAGTCCATTTGTGCAACAATGTCACTTTGTTGTGCATCAACGCACAATAAGCATATCGTGCAGTAAGTCGCGACCATTATTTGCACAACACAATATAATTTCTGGTTGTCGGGACCGAGACAAGCGAGATTACATGAGTTGCGTATCGGACTGAAAATATAACAAGCAAAGACAATAGTTTTACGCGAGACAATGTCGAGTAACAGGAAACCCCTCTAAGCATGGAAAAAAGGTCGAATTTGTTCATAGAACGGGATTTATCCGAGATCGTGAGAGACGATCTCCCGTGCAAAAACTTTTGCCCTTTAGATACATTCGAGCAGATTATCTCATTTATTTTTCGCAACAGCGATATTATTATCCTCGTACGCGATTTGCGAGATCGCGAACTGTTGAATGCGCGACAATCAATGACAAAAGCAATAAAACCGCACGCATTTGGTACGCGTATTTCAATTATAATATAATCAATAAAGCGTTGCGGTTCGGAAATCGACGTTCCATTCATACCTATGAGACGGACAAATAAAAGCGATACATTATATTCATACGTATCAGCATGAATGATGATATCTCTATCTCTAAATTCACACTAAACGTCACCAACTGAAGAGAATTTCACAATCGGTAAAGATTAAAACCGATTTTGGAAATCGCAATCATCACAGTGTAATTATTTGTATTATAAAATTTGCGCGTACGTTGTACTCTAGACATGCACTAACCATAGAGTTGTAACTATAATTGTGTGATAATGAGTCAAAATAGATTTGTTGAATCATATCATAATAAAATCATGTTTTTATACATATATTAATATTTATATATGTAGGTACAATTAATTTAATTTATATTATTTAATAAAATTAATTACATCAATATTATAATTATGCATATATTATATATAATTAAATAATATATTATATAATATAACATAGTTAAATATCAATTCCTGTGCAATGAATTATCGTAATACATAATAAAGTTAGAGTTTAGACTTTTTTTGATGAGAAATCTATGATTTTCTTTCCTTAAATACATATATAATGGTAAACAGAATCAGTAAAACATAATCTATATTCGATCCAACAAAATATTATAGGTAGAACTGAGAAAAAATTGAAATAAATGCATACCTATAACGTATAATGTATAATGTATGTATATCTGTAATTTATAGGTATATGACTTTTTCTCCCTCGGCTCCTCAAGATGTGGCTTACAGAACTCTGTTTCGAGTTGACATTTCACGATAGTAAGTTTCTAAAAATCGATTCGTAATTTCTCTCGTTCCAAGAATCACATCTTTCCGGCTTAATAATTTCCCAGCTTGAAAATAAATCAAGAGTCCTGCGGGACTTTCAAGAGCACATCCGAACAAATCTGTGGACGATCGTCTAAATAGGAGCGACTGTCGCGAAATTGATGTGGGAAAGCGAACAGAGGGACATTATAGCGTCAATAATTGAACTGATTTCTTCAAGGATGCTAGATATGAAAATGGCATATTAGATACTGGCTTTTTTCTCGTCCACCACTCTCTTTTTATCTCGCTTCTATCGCTCACCTTTCATTTCCCTCACACTCGATGTCTAACAACACTTTCTGATTTCGTAGAACAAATCTCGTCATATACTTCTCGTTTCCTCCTTCAAAAACGCATCATAACGTTCCTTCGTTTTCCTTCACCAGAGTGTGTTCGCTTCCGTGCATTCTGCCAGTTCAGTGGCAAATTTCAATCCCACAGCACAGGATCAACGTGTAACGGAGAGCGTAAAATCACTAGATGTAAGATAAAGTATATCGCAAACTCTTCTAACTATCTTGACGTCAAGGCACGACCATTCCAAACTTACATATTTGTATAAACGTATTTTGTAAAGAAAAGCCGTAAGTAAATTTTTTGTTCGTAATCAATTTATTTGTGAATAAAGAAATATGTACGAATGCTTATGTATGTTTTAGTCTAATACAGGTTTATTTGCCGTTAAGATTTCAGTGTATAAAAATGCATAAAGGTACCTGTATATAGGTAAATACAGTATAGAAAGTACGCATCAACACATGTAGGTAACCACCAAAAGAAAAAATAAATTTTATAAGAGATAAATGCTTAGTTTGATAAAAAATGCATAGAAAATTTTGAACAGATTGATAGATGCACAGAGAACGATAGATGCATCTTTATATATAGATGAAATAATGTATTATACGCAGCATCCGCCATTTTGACTCCAAATGCTAAAAAAAAATGGATTTACCATTGCGCTATAAGTGACTTTAGGAAGGCAGAGGCACTGCCGTTATCTACCGGTCTTTAAATAAAAAACAGAACACGAGTGTTTTCGCAAGTTCCATCGAGGAAGAGAAGAAAAAAAGGATGATGCAGTTTGATGTGATCGAGACACGGAGAGTGATGTTGTATTGGTCGATCTTTGAAATAACCTAATCTTCACAAGAAAGTTACTTGCGCGTCGCTGAGAAATTGTGTCAAGTCGGAGACAATGTGTCTTTTTCTTCACAGAATGTACGAGAAAGAAGAACCAGCTAGGAAGCTTTCCACAAAAACAATTCAAGGTGTGAACGTAAGAAAGAAAACTTGATAAAGAGAGTGGCTATGATAAAAGTACAATTTTTGTAATTAAACTACGTATATTCATTCTGAGTTATAATAAGAATAAAATTAAATTTTTTCCAATATCGACGTGATGCTTCTTAAAATGTAAATGAAAAACAAAAATCTCTTAATAAAATAATAAACAAAAATAATAACCTAATATTCTTGAATCATAACGTACATTATTCTTGCAAATTCGCTTTATACAATAGTTTAACTGCATTTTGAAACAAATGGTGTTAAAAAAACGCTAAAGAGAGCTGATATGTAGAGATCTCCGTATCTTTTGATCACAAAATGGCAGAAACTTATCCTAATTATCGAATGTAGATGAAGAGCATCCGCTTTCAGAGAGAGAGAGAGAGAGAGAGAGAGAGAGAGAGAGAGAGAGATTGAAGGGAGAAAGGGAATCGGTTAAAGACTGGGAGTTTGTGCTCCGTTCGCTTACTCATGGCTGACCTATTCTAGCTTTTGTCGTCCGATAACGAAACCCTTTTATACGCTTTATGCTACGTAGCGAGATTACTTCAGCGAGGACAGTACAGATAACAGGCAGAGGGGCTGACCTCACATATATCTCCGATTTTACTACTCGGAAAAAGATGTAGAAAGAAAAGGGCAAAAGAGAGAGGAGCGAAACGAACCCTTCTCATCGTGGACAATTCTTCCGCTCCTATCTATCGACATACGATTTTCCGGCTGTTACGAGAGCGAAAAATTTATATACCATTCTGCACATTGACCAGCCGAGATGTTCCCTTTGAATCATGAGTATGGCAAATTTGCAAGGTACGTAGAAAGAATCTGTGATCGAGATTGCTAAGATTGCATCTTTGGGAAGATATTTTTTTGAAGTTTTTTTTTTTAAGAAATGACAGTCGAGAATTGTAAATGATTATATACATTGATGGAGTTGATTTAGAGTAACTCTAAAAATGTAAGTATTTATATTTGATAATATTGCAATCGTCTCAAATATGATTCAATGACTCATTAATTTAATTAAAATTATAAGAAAAGTCCTTAAACTGGTAAAAGAATTCTTTATCGAAATTAAAATAAATAAACTTCTACAGAGACAGAACCTTATAAAATAGATATAACATCTTGTCATAGTTGCATTCGTACTTCGTCATGTAATACAAACAATTCTGACTAAACTGTACTTTTCTTGAGAAAAGTTTGTCCTCTTATTTGACAAAAATAGATGTGTTTATCTATGAATAAAAAAAGACACGAGCTTAGAAATACAAATTAGAAGTGCTGCACAAGAAAGGATACGTCAGAGGCGTTACCTAGGGAATGACACGAAAGGAAAGCTTCTTGAAGCAAGAAGCGATGCGATGGCAGATTGTCGCGGAGAGCCAGCGGGATCAATAGTGTAAGAATGAATTCTGCCGACCAGTGTGCCGATGCTCACAAAGGCAGTCGCAGCACCAGAGAGACAGTCTATACCAACCCAGACTAACAAAATCAAGGTTATAAAATACAATACGTATCGTTCATCTCCACTTGCTATCACAAGACAGTCATGCGATCAAACACGACTGATCGAGCAGTCAATTTTACTGGCTAACAATTAATCAATAAAACGACATCGTCACAAGCGAAATTTTATATTTCGTACACATATATGTATAAATATGTGAAAAAACGAGAAGAGAAAGAAGAAATAGAAACATTTTATTTTAAAAAAATATATAACACAAATTAATGAATTCATTGAAAATTGCCACTGGAAATTACTGGATGAAATTCCATCGACGAATCTTCCAATTCTCAATTTTGATAATATTTTAATATGTGCTTGTAATATCATGCACTATTATTCAGAGTTGAAAAATATGGAACATGTTATTAGAGAAACTGCAAATATTATCTTAATTAATTACCACAGTAATAACATTATAAATGTTTTAATTTTTTATCTCGATTAAAAAAAAATTGCTTATAAAATGTAAAAATGGAAGAAAATTTATATAATACAATTAGAGATGCTTCATAAATTATCACCTTTTTTTATACATAAGAGATTAAAGATATTATTGAATTTACATATATGCATCTGAAATTGTAGAATTTAATATATAGATTTAGTTAGATGTATATTTCTCACTCTTGAATATACAGTTGCAAACTGCAAGGAACAACAGTTCTTTTAATAACTGCCTAATTTGGTAATTTATTATACTACTTTAACATACTTGTCATATTCAATGAATCATCCCTTCGTTAAATACAAGCATATTTTTTAATATTCATAACTGAAATAAATGTTCCTGTAATATTCGAAAAAATTGACATTTAAGAAATAGATATTATCAATATATCTCGATTGTGTGAAAACGAAAGAACGGCCTCTAGTGATATATGCTGTAATTCATTTTTACAAGCGAGTCACGGCAGACTGACTGATTATTCCCTTCAACTGCTTCAGTCATGGCCGTCACCCACGCGATTTGATACATATCGCATATCTCTCTAACCTGTAACCACTATCACTGATACCACTACAAACATGACACCTAAGTTAACCGCAAAGATTATCTGGCATGGGATTTTTTGACGTAGACGAAAATTTTGAAATGTCGAAACTGGAAAGATATGATGACGCCTATTCAGATATATCAGTAGCTATTACTTTAAAGAATAATATGATATTAAACCAACAACTTTAGTCATTGCATAATTTTTTATTTATTTTCCAGCTAACCATTTATTTGAGTAACACGAAGAGGATTAAATGGAGACAGGATTGTTCCATCGGCTATTATATCCAAGTAACACCTACGCTAAAACAAGTCAAATTCGTTGACATTTGATCGCCCGATAATGTTCGCTCGTCAACCTCTGTCATTTTTTGCACGCTTTGTAATTACAATGGATTAGATGGAGAAGGGGTTGCGGGAGGTTTAATATGAGATTTATGACCTTCTGAATCCATGACCTCCGACCTTCCGCATATCTAACATACACACATACATACACTCTAACTCCATCCTCCCTCTCTTCTCTTTCCCCCTGTCCCTCTTCTTTTATTTTTCTTTGTTGCATCTCCCACGCTCGATTTTCCCGAGCGCTTCCCTCGATTATTTCCCAGGAGTTTCCAGAGCTGGTGTCGTGACGAGGACGAAGAGGGGTAGAGTTTAATTAGAGGAGCCAGCTCGCTGGACGAGGATATCGTATCAGCAACAGTTGGCTGGCAACTAATTCGAGGTAATACAAGCTGCCTGACCAAAAAGATCGGCCTCTCGAAATCACTTTCAGTTTCTCTTTTTTTTATCTTGTTCGTCGAGTGAACAAATTTGTACTATGCGCTATGAAAAAAAAGCGCGGAGAATTGCCATACAGGTGGCAACAATTGGTGAATAAGTAATAAAAAGATTAAAAGTGATTTATTAATCCTGTGTTTGAATTACAAAAAAGTTTCTTTCTTTAATATCGCAATCAAATCCTTATCCACAAAATCAGTAAATTAGATCTATGCTACTCACACACACACATAGAAACTGAGACTATTATCTTTTCATGAAAGAGCCAAAAAATCCGCAGAGAATATATATATATATATAATACACATACAAATGTTTCTCCTAGTTGGAAACGCCATTATTCACCGGTAGCTCGGAATCAATGTGTAACATCTCCCTCTCGGGTGGTTTCACAATGTCATTTTACTTTCCTTAATGCGAATATATCTTCTACAAGGTTGTATTAACCATAAAAAAAGACTCTACCACGAACACCCTCGCCAGTCTGAAGAAATCTTTTTCGAAAGAGAGACGATTGAGAGAGATGTACGACTACAACGACGTTAAGTAATCCCGTGAGTCCCTTTATCTGATTATATTTCTTTTCATTTTAGCTCGAAATTGCAGCCGCACAAGATTGCGATAGCTATATCGTATTGTTTCTTCCTCTCTCAAGGCATTCAGTGCTTATTTAAGATCTTCGGCCAACTAATTGCTTTCATTCCAGCAAATTCCGCATCGTCGCGATTCTATTATCTCCTCTTCTCTTCCCGCGTGATGAGGTTAAAATTACTTTTGTTAAATACAGTCAATATTCAACCGCCAATCATAACTATTCATGCGCCAAATATCGATTTACTCGCAATTATTATATCTGTCGAAGATTACGTTTCGCAAATAAAAAGAAATGAGCTTAAATTGAAAGAGGTAAGTTCATAATTTATAAACGTTATTTTAATCACAACGTTATGTTTGAGATGGAGCTCACAAATTACAGATTCGCCTTATTCATACGCTAAACTTTTCAATCACATTGAATTGATCAGTCACAATAGAAATTGGATCATGCACGTCAGAGGATTTAAATGTTATAGCCGGTATTTTTCGTAGACAATATATTTTTCGGTATACGAAAGGAACACATGTATTTTTAGTTCTTTCGTATCGTCACTAATCGATCCTCCCACGTCTTCGAATTGCGTAGGACCACGGAACACACATTGATAATAGCGTTTCTAACTTCATCATGATGACGCAAATAACACGTCGACAGCTTTCGCATGTGCCACGCAACATTGTAACCGAACTTACGTTGCTCCAATGAGGACAACCTAATTGTTCGCAAAAGTAAACTTTGCTCGCGCGAATTAACTAGAGGACAAGCGACACACGCTCGTTACAACCTTGGCTGAATTCCACGACCGTGAAACGAACACGACACTTATTATGCTTATTGAGCAAATGCACAAATATACAGGTGTTCACATCTATGCTTCTCATTTACATAGCAAATTACATCTACGTCAGAGGAAATCGATTGTATGTGGAGCGAAAAACTTGACAATAGAATTGTGTGATATTTAAAAATCAAAAATAAAATTAAAAAATAATTTCAGGCTTTTAATATTTAAAATTAAATTAGTGCTAAAACAAGGCCAATGAGAGCGATACCGTATTGAAAAATATGATATTTTAATGATTAATTTATATAAACAGTTTCGGTACGTACTTATATATATTGAATCTTTGAATGTCTCGGCTTATTTTAAGCCATCTTCAATGATTCATTGATTGAGAAAAAGCGATGATATACACTCTCAATGAACGTAGTGAATTCTAAACTTTTAGATTGAGAATATTTTATCTTAATCGTTGTGTGGCGGATAGCATTTTATCGGTAAAAAACAATAATCTCATCGGAGTTTGGCAATCTCGCGTGCTCCAGCATCCTCTTAAAGGGATGAGCATCGTCTGCTTTACCGAGAAAAATACATTTTTGTTCCATACTAATTATTTCGTTTCAGAGAATTAAAATTCCTTTTCCACGATTATATAAGATACAAATGCTAATGTATTTGACTTTGATGTATTTTAGATCTAAAGCAAGAAAACATAAAGAAATTACAGACTTCTTATCCATTTTTTCCTCAATATCCTAGTTCCTTCAATTTTCTACTACCATTAATGCTGTCAATTAACCAAAACATTTACTTCATAAAAAGATTATATGCTCGAAAGAAAGACAGAGATGTAAAATAAATTAATGAATATATGTAAATCATTATAAAATTAAATTTAGAAGCTTAAATAAAAATATTTTATAGCATTTTCGAGTACAGTGGGGCTGAACTCAGTCCACAAGATCGGATAATCCGAAAGTACCATGTTAATTTTTATGCCCTTAGCATCATAACGCGCACTTAATTTCTTACAAAGAGATGGTAAGAATTGTAAAATGCCAAATGGGATGAATCATAACTCAGTCGAAAGGAGATTGCGTGTACTAACATTGTAAAAGGGTTTGGGTAGAGGGGCTTTTAATTCTGAGAAAACTGTAGTTAAAGTTGAGCGTCTGATTAGTTGTACGATAAGGACTTAAGACTATGCGTCGGTAAGTAAAAGTGACCCTACACGGTCAATAATACTGGACAATAATATTCGATTAGTAATATTGGCAGTATGCATTAATATTTTCAGTATTTTTACAACCTTGCATGATCAGCATTATTGACAATTTATTTCACTTTAGTTTTACGTACATTATCTGTTGCACTGTGACGTGTGGATCCTAATAAAACAATACTGATTCTCGAAAATCAAAATTCAGGTCATCGTCAGTATTCTACGTCAATCCATCAATATTAACCACACATAATCAGTAATAATGTTAGAATTTGTTAATACTAACAGTATTATTGTCTATGTAGAATTACTTCAAGAAAGCTGCATGAGTGGACTGAAATGCATGGCTGTACTTTTTCTTATCCGGTCAACGAGAGTTCGAATCTCTCGCAGTCTTATAATTTTTTTTAAGTAACAATTGTATTTTATAATATAATTTATTTTTCTTACCCTCTTTTAAATAAAAATATTCATTTTTGGTATACATAACAATAAATGACAAGATTTCTTAAAATTTCAATTATTTATTATAAAATTTGAACATTGCCGTACAATCTTGTGGATGAGAAACATTTAAAACACAAATAGGACGCGCATCATTAATTTTACAGGAAAAAAAGCAACTACACTTGCCTCCGATTACTCACTGCAGCATGAAATGTTTCTATAAATATAATATTATTAAAAATATATTATTTATAAAATGTTCATAGTGCGCGTTCAATTTGTGTTTTAAATGTTTACGTTGATTTTCATACATAATATTGTACAGCAATGTCCAAATTTTATGATAATAATTAAAACTTTAAGATATCTTATTATTTATTATTGTATGTAATAAAAAGTACAATTATTAGTATTTTTATTTAAAAGAGAAGAAGAAAAATTAATTACATTATAAAATATGATTGTTATTAAAAAAAAAATTAACACTGCGGAGACTCGAACTCTCGTCGGCCGGATAAGAAAAAGTATAATCGTGCATTTCAGTTCGCTCAGTTACGTCGCTTTCTTGTTTATCGACACATAGTTCCAATATTTATACAATTGGTCAGACGTCCAACTTGGATTTTCTCAGAATCAGAAGCCCATCTCCACCCAAACCCTTTTACAATGTTAGTACACGTAATAACTGCTCCCCTTTCGAATGAGCTATAGCTCATCCCATTTGGCACTTTATAATTCCTACCATCTCGTTAATTTTGTACAAAGATAAATCATACTTTGATTTTTATACAAATTAAATATTAATTTGATTAAAAATAATATATACAAATGCAGTAAAACCTCGATTATCCGATATCACAATTATTTGCCTATGCATTATTTGAACCCCGATTATCCGACACCATTTTTTTTGCGTTTATAATAACCTAAACTAATCTAGAAAGAAAAAGTTGAAAGCATTTAATTCTTGTCATCCGGCGAGACTTAGTAGAAATCTCAGAATATAAAAATAAATTGTAAATGATATAACATTGACATTGTTTACTTCTCTATTTACCCGATGTATATGTATACTCGTATATTACGAATAAAGTTCGCATGGTGTGCAGTGTCGGCATTGCACAACGTGATGTGTCAATGATATTACATGTTTGTTCCGTAGATGGCTAAATAAAGTAAAGTCCGAAAATATTGGTTTTAGAAGTGGCAGCAATTCGGAAAGATAAAAATTATGAAGCTCTAGGATTGTATGAAATACCGATAGAACTACTAAAATTGTTAAATGACAATGAAATAGTGAAGTTAACAATGATATTCAATCATATCGATCAAGAGAGATCCTCCGAGAATGGCTCTAATCAACATGCATGCCTCTACCAAAGAAATGTAAGCCGAGTACATGTGCTGATTTTTGTCTAATCAGCTTAATGAATCTGAAGATCCTATTAAAAGTAATACAAGGGAGTCCGTTGTGAGAACATTTGTGCGCCTCGCAATTCGGTTTTCAGGACGGTCTTAGAACAAGGGAAGCACTGTTTTGTATGAACGTATTGGGGCAAAAATGTAAGGAATTTCAGAAATCAGTTTACATCTATTTTATTGATTTCAAAAAGGCTTTTGAGTGCAACTCAAAGTTCTACTGTATGCATATATATTTTTATATATTTTTAAATGTCCTTTTAGTTCATTTCGAACAGATTACACTAATTTATAAAGAACTCAAGAAGACGAATTCTTTTTAAGTTCAAACGGATCAATCGTGCTACCTGGAATGCTTTTTCCAAGTAGAAGAATCCCCGTAAATTCCTCCACGTACATGTCGGAACAACGTGCATTTCTCGTATACAAGATTGGACCAAGTTATCCAGGACATCGTGCCAAGATCAATCTAGCGGATCTAGCTTCGAGCATGAATTATTCGCCATCTGAACTTGACACAACGATTTGTCGCATATATTACGAATGTCGCGCCTGCATCTGCCACGTTGACGGACACCGATGGTTAACGGTGTATATCTGCGTAAATTGCCATTGGCCACAAAATGATAGCCGTCCTATTCGAGCGTGCATATCAACGTTAAAATCTATTTCTAGCCAAATGATGTACACAATGTATCCAATCTGTACATCAGGAAATGAGGATTAAACAAGTGCACCTATCAGTTAAGAACAGAAATGTTCTGTTTAAAGAACTTCACAAAATTACTCTCTTGTAATAATCAATAAAACTAAATCTTTCTTTTTAATTATAAGAATAAGGTCGACAACACAGAACTCTGTAAATATTAAATAAAAATGTAATTTACGTAAAAGTACTTAACCTTTGCATGTAAAAATATTTTTAATATCGTGTAATTAATATATAAAGTCGATGAATGCGTACAAAAAACGTTTAAAATTGATTAGACACAGTGATGGTTCTATGGGAACGTTTCTGCCAAAATCCTCGTGTTAAGAATCATTGCATTTAAGTAAACTTTAGCGCAAAGGTCGGTTTTTTCGTGTCTGCCGGTCTAGAAACGCTCTCATCCGTTCTTACTGATACACGGCAGCTGGTAAATCGGATCGATGAACGGCATCGAGTAACTCAAGTGCTTCCTCTTCATCGCACTGACTTTTCAAGCTACTTTTAGAGCTTGGTACTATTCTCGTAATACTATTTAGCAGCTTCGGCACGTAGCGTTCACGTCGATGCTGTAACAGCACGGCGCACACACGGAGTCGTGCTACGCATTCAAGATTTTTTTCACATTTACATAATTACGATGTGAAAAGGAGCACACGCTTGAGAAACGATGGCCTTTTTATAATTACATCGTGAAGGGGATCGATTAATTACGTACCGGAAATCCAACGAAATAATTGTTTGAGAACAATTTAATCTCTTTGCCTTGCAAATTATTGTACATAATATCTTCAATATCATTTTATCTTCACACACGTATAAAATGACTAATGTTATGCAACGATTACATCAAAGTTGCACTTTTCACGCTATTGAAATGCTGCAGACATTTTTCAACTTATGATGATAAATTAGTAATTGCTCTGCAATGTAACTGAATAGTCCAAAAATAATACGACAATTTAATTAAATATTATTTTTATCTGATTTGTACAATCAGAAATACGTAACGTGCATTTAAATGTTAAACTAATTTTAGAAACATTTAATAACATTTAATGTATCGCATGGTGTATATGTACGACAGTATTAAAAGAAAGAAAAATCAATATTACAAACGAGAGAGAATTTATATTGTGGTTTGCGGTGCACTTCCGCTTAAAATAACAAATTCCAGAATTCCATTTCTTCAGGGATTCATCAATGAAAAACGAAAATACGAGGAAATGGACTATTAATTAAAGCGATTGTCCGTCGAGGACAATAAACAATATTACGCGTTGTATATTTAACGAATATCGTCATTAGCATGCGGACATGCGGAAATACGTGGTCGTGATTCAAACGTGCGAATAATTCCTGCATGTGTATAGGGAAGTTCCGGCCCATGAGCAAGTGAACGAACGAACGAATGTAGGGAGAACAACGACAATTGTTTTGCAGCCTCGAACGCGTAAGTGACGTGGGAACGATCGATTATCGAGCCGTTTGCCGCAACAAATATGCGTAATGCTGATTCTGCGGCGTATCCCGACATCGTCGTTATTGTTCGTATTCGCATGCGTGCCTACAACGAGGTATTCGGCACTACACAAAGTTTCTAAAATTGTTTAATCTGTTTCCTCTATAGATACGCGACAATATTGACGTGTATGAATGACAGATTTTCACACTTTTGGAATGATATTCACTCCAAAAAAGGAGTGAGATTTCTTTCCTTTGGAATGAATTTCACTCCAAAACACTGAAAATCTGCCGCTCTTGTTTAAGAGTTCGGTTTTTTTTTAATAGTGGCATAGTATTTTAACCGATTTTAACTCTTTCGGAGTGAGATTTCACTCCAGGAAATTTAAAGAGTACAAGCTTAATTCGTTTCTTGAGTCGCGCTTAAATATTGATAACTTAATTGATAATTAATTATTAATACAATCAAGATTGCACGTTAACAATGTATCAAAAATTCAAAATATTTTATACATCAAAAATTCGGTACATCCCGGATGTTTTTATATACGCACAGGCTTCAATGTATTTGGAGTTCATGAGAATCCGAACTTGTACATCACACTATGCTCCAATAATGATGTGCTAACTAGAATATCAAATTTTAACACGGTGTACTCAGCGAGAGCTTTCTGACAAGTAACGCATGCGCTCGATCAAAGAAATTTAGTTCCGACGTTCGAAGATAAGCGAGATGTATCCTACTAAGAAACGAGAGCAACCGATCGGTTTAAAAGCGTGTCGAGTAAATCGACCCTGGAAAGACGGATAAGTTTTTGAATTATGTAGAGAGAATAAATTCGAATTTGACTTTTGAGCAAACCTCTGATAGAGAAGTTCACAGAGAATCAGTGATTGACCGGAAAAGAAGTTTTCATTCGCCCATTCAAACATTCTCTTCGGTTTTAAATCATCGGTATCCAAGAAAATAATTGTCAGTGTATTATATTTACATTTGTTAAAATAAATATAATTACTATAATTATAATATAGTTCTAATTATTAAATATAAGCGATTAGATTTCAGCATAGCGACGAATTTCATTTTCAATGTTCTATAAAAAATCATGCTTTACAACACAATCGTCCCATCTTCATTTATTAGACAAAAAATGTAAAAATTATTTTTTACATTTTCCGGCTGTGTATTAACAAAATTTGCAGCGTACTGAAACTGAATCAATGTAAACCTCATAAATAATCACATGGAACAGATACGTTGATGTCAATACACAATATTTGATCAAGCTTATCGTTTAATTTAATCCTCAGACTGACTATTTTATATAACCGAAAATGTGCGAAAACAGATATTTTCACGTTAAACACGACTTCACTTTTTGCCCGCGGAATATAACCGAGTTAACTGGTAGCAGCTCTGATGATATATGTATGTACTTCAAGAAATGGAATAAGTATATAATACAAGGTAATAAATTAAACTCACTCTCATCGGTCTGCGGCGCGGAGAGAATGGCGCTGTGCTTTTTCTTCACATCTTCCACGTTTGTCTGGATCCTGTCTATCATTTCGCGGATCTCCTCCACCTGTGGAAAAACACACGTCCGAGTCAGCAGTTGGCTTAAACATTGTCAAATTAATTTGTGTTTCGCAAAATCGATATTACGACCAATTTTTGCCAAATTATTTATTAATCAAGTTCTTCTGAAAGAATGATATAAAGTTTAAAAATCTTGACGTCATGTTAGTCTAAATTGACATTTTGTCTAAAACATATCTCTCAAAATTGAGCTTGCGCAACTTTGGGTAAGAGAATTAAAATATAAGATTTACTCTCTAAATCTGAATCAGTGGATAATCACTGATATCAGTGCCAAGTATGCCACTGGGTAATTAGTGACTATCCACTGATTCAGATTTAGAGAGTAAATATCTCTTTAAAATTTTTTAATGTTACAGTCATTAAAAGTAATTTATTATTGACTCCTAATATCTCCGATTATTGTATGTACAGTGTATAATAAAACATAAATTAAGAAATTATTATACAGAAACACATTTTCGAAATTATTATTTCATTAATTTCAATAATATAAAAATATTATCTTTAATTAAAACAATTAACTCATTAAAAGATTAATGAGTAAATAAGCACTCAATTGCATTGCTAATAAAAGTAGACAATTTAAATAGACATGGTCAACACTACATCGAATACTACTCTACTTAAGTAGTATAAGAACGAGTGGCGCTCGTGGTGCAAGTAGTACTAACCGCGTTTAAGTCAGGCAACCACGTACATTGCTCTTAAGTCCACATATAATTTTTAAGACTTTAAGAAAAAATATGAAAAGGTATAAAAATTCACAAAAAATTTAGAATATTGTATCTAAGTATTTAAAAATATAATTAAAGTGCCTTTTAATATAAATTAGAAATCCTCTTTAATATAAATTAAAGGTTTCGTTAATGACAAAGTTTGCAATGGCCACGAGCAATTTTGTCAAAACAAAAGTAAGAAAAAAGGGTATTGTTTATGTACCACTATAGACTTATGTAAACTTGGCACCCGACTTAAAAAAAAATTTTTTTAGTACGCATTAAATTAAGCTCGATTTGTATCCGTTTGTACCACTTTCCTTTTCATTTATACTTCAAGGGGTTCAAAATTATAAAGAATTGAAAAAATGCCAGCACCCCACTTTAAGATATTTTAAGTCTGTAAACGGGTACTGTTTCGGGATCGTTTGTATGTGTTTGTATCACCACCAGTTTCATTTGTATCCTTAAGGGAGTGATTGTACCGAATTTTCAAAACAAGGTGAGAACTAATTTCCTAAGATATTTTAATTTTGTCTCGAGCGGCGTGTTTGCCAGGCAATCCCCACCCCGCGCATTGAGCGATCGATGGGTGTATATTTGACACTTGACAATAATAGATCAGGCAAACGCGTTTTTTTATTCGATTATTTTTAAAAATTAATATCTCGTTAACTATTGCGAAAATTACAAAATGGTAGAAGACTTTTCGACTCAGTTCAGTGCGCTCTACCTGCTCGCGAGAAGTGATCCCGTAGATCGGGGACACCATGTATACGTTATGTATATATACATATTTATTATATATACATATATGTATTATATACAGAATGTCCCGAATTTAAATGGCCAAACTTCAGAAGCGTGTAGAGAATTATCGCATGTGAATTACAAATACGACCCAAAAGTAAAATCCACGTTTGGAAAAAGTATGTGTGCAATACATTTACAAGAAACTGCATCTTGTTTCTCAAGCAGGTGTATTTATGCGAGTAAAAACATTTTACCATAGAACAAGGAAAAGCTTGCAAGACGCGATCGATAAAATATCTCGTTTAAAGATTCTAGCGCGGAATTTTTACGAAATACTGTTTCGCCAGAGTCATAGAATTTTATACGGAGTGTTTCGTTATCTTACGATATTTTATACCTACATATAAAAAGAAGCGAAAGGAGGAACTGTGCATTATCCTCGTTAAGATCGATATAATCTTGCTGATATTGGTTTAACCTACTTCTACTTTTTTTTTTTACTGTCGGTATTTTCTTATACTTTCGATCACATCACAACGTCGGAAATGAATATGTAGAAGCAACAAATTAGTTAGTCACTCACCTCCGCGAAAAATTCCGTCATGAAGTCATCCGGCGCCCCGACGTTGACGGACACATCGTCCGCCACATCGTCATCGTCTGACTGGGCCTGTACAAGAAACAAAATTATTTATTAAAAACAGAATACTATAATACAGTAATTTCTAGTTTTAAAAATACTTTTTTGTAATTAATGTAACAACAGACTAATAAACAATTTAAAAACCTCATTTAATTACATTAAATGATATATTTAAGTAATGTAATTCTAGTTCTCTCTCATTAAAATAATAATCTTTAATTCCGTATCTCTATCTTATACTTGTTTATACACTTGTTTATATAACTTAAGAATGTACATTTATAATAGGCCAGAGTAATGGCTGAGATTTTCAGATATTATGCAAGAAGTTTATCAATTAAACAATAAGAATCTTATTGGACCGTACGTGTGAATACACAACCAATAGAAAATAAAGCTCATAACGGTCGAAGCTGGATCTTTAGTGCTTAAATAATTCAGTGTGACTTTATAAACTACGCAACACAAATCCTGTCAAATTGCGCGCTGAATTGATTTTTTTGGTACAAAAAAAATACATAATTACTTTAAAAAGAATATGTAAGCAAAATGGATAATTTTTTAAATAAGCAACTATGCGTTTCTTTACACCAATTGATTCATCTTATTATCCTGTTTATAAAAGTATTGAGGTACGATTATAAAAAAATTAACAGTGTACGAGATATTTAATATTTCATGTCAATGATAGACTAAAGTATAAAATATCTCGTAAACTATTGATGTATCTCCTTAATATTTTTATATGCAGAATAATTAGAGGAATCATATTATGTAAAAAAATTTACATAATTCTATTTAAAAAAATAAAAGTCGCCTTAAAATCTTAGAGGCACGTAATGAGGATCTGTGATCATCAAAAGATATTCCCCTTGAAACAAAAGTAAGTTCCACTTGAAATATTTTTTTGGAATAACGAATAATTTGAAAGATAAATGCATTCGAAGATTCAACTGGGACACTTTGTGTGTGTGTGTGTGTGTGTGTGTGTGTGAGAGAGAGAGTTAGTGAGCTCTATCATAACTGGAACTTTCCCTATACTAAACTATAGAAAACTGCAGCCCGACAGAGAAAAGGAAAAACAATATTGATCTTTCTGACTCTTTTCTACTTATGGTAGTAAAACAGCATTAACCAATCAGCGAATTCCTGACAAAGAAAACAGTACCAACTTTACATTAGAGTGTCCTTGTTTAGAAATTGAGACATCTTTACTCTTCGATGACTAGCTTCAGTATGTTATATTATAGAACTCACTGGTGAGAATACATGAACTTAAACATGACGCTGCCATCAAATATAACAGTGAAGTTGATAATTTAGATATAGAAGTCTGTGTGTAAAAGCATAAAAACAGAAATATATTGCATGATTATAAACTGCAGGTTTCATCTACGATTGCGTATATGTATTGCATGTACTTAATCTCTGATTCCCTTCCTTGATAACAGTGACTTCTCACGTAATATCATGATATAATCGATTTCATTCGAGTAGTGATGATCTTGCCCTCGATAGCATAATATCGTGCGTTGAAATGAACAAATTATCATTATATTATATAGATCTAAATTAGGAAATATCATTTTATATTTTAAGCGAAAATAAAATATTTAATCAAATAATTAAAAGCGAAATCGCGCTTTTATTTATTTTCTTACAATTTATTAACTGAGACTTTTACAAATTTCAAACAAAATTATGACGATTTCACATATAAAATTCATAATCATTTACAAAAAAAAATTATGATATACTGAAGTCTTGTATTTGAAATTAAAATATTTTAAATGTCATTAATGTGCAATAATAAAAAGTAATAAAGGCTGTGGGAGTGTGTGTTTTATGTGTCAACGCAGTTATTAGTGCGATTATCTTATATTTATTTAGTTTATTCCATAAATCTTGGTGTGATTTCAATGAATCGCAATATAATAGAATTGACGTTTCGTCGAGTTCTCTTTAAAACATCTTCAGAATGAATTATCCATTATTACAAATTCTTGTTCCGCAATCAAATTCTTCATGTAATAGGTTTCTCAACAGTTAACAGACTATTGGAATCACAACTGAAACCGAATACGAATTGGAGAAACACACAATATATTGGCAATTACAATTTTTTTTTAAATATTCCTCCTATACTTACCATAAGCGTCACACTCCATTACACAAATAAAAATACATAAGTAACAAAAATTTTTTCGTAGCAGACGATCATACTGATAAATGATGATAAATTTCGAGAATATATGGTACATGCAGTATACGTCTTGATACAACGGTTTCTAAGTCAAGACTCATTAATGTGAATCACATTACATTTTTATTATCTTATTTTATCTCATCTTTCGTCTTACCTCATTTCATTATATATTTTTTTTGCGTGTAGGTAAATAGATTGTTATCAATTAATCTTAAAAAAATCACGAACTACTTTATCGCCTACATTGAACCATTCTATTCAATGAATAAAGATTATATATATATATATATATATATAATTAAATCAGTAATTGAATTATTATAGCTTATTCATATTTATTTTAACAATTTATTTTTATTACAAATATAAAATAGGAAAACATAGAAAACAGTTAAAGGAATAAATTTCGTATTATCTTTAGAAAAAAATCAAGTTTGAAAAAATGTGAAAGAATTGCTTATATATAATTATATATAAAATCATGCATAGTTATGCATGAGCAATTTTTTTTATAATTCTCCAAACTTGATTGTTTTCTAAAACAAACAATGTGAAAATTATCCCTTTAACTATTTTTTATTATTATTATTATTATTAGTACACTAAAAAGTAATTTTACAAAAGAAAGAAGGATATATGAACATGTATGGATATATTTCACATATAATTATATATATACGTTTTTTAATATTTATGCATGTTACATTAGGTATGTATGCTTTACATATTTATATATATTCATGTATAAAAAATATTCTTTTACCGAGACATTAAATAATTATAGTTAAATTTTTTTCAATTTACAATAACGCGTTTCAAAACTGCACGATAATTTTAAATGATTGTAACTTTACGTAAATTTAATCTTAGTATAAATTAATGAAAGCATATTGCATCTTACAATTCGTAAAATGTTGCGAAATTACTTTTTATTGCTTCTCCGATTTCATTGCTACCTGCTAACACAACTCAACTCATAGCATACAAGACAACATTGAGTCATAAATTATGAAGGTACTAGTTATGTCTATCATATTTTTCAGTTCTAGTGAAACTACCTCGGACTTGAATTATCGGAAGCACTCTAAAGTTCCGCATGGAGATAAAAAATCATATTTTTTTTTAGTATCCTCTTTTCTAGTTGCTGATAACATTTTTTGTCAATTTAGGCACAAAGAACCGCCTTAATTAAATACGATATTTCCAATTCATATGTGTTTAATCTCGTCGGTCGATTTTCACTTAATATTATCTAAAAAGAAATAGTTCATCAATACCATTAAAATACAACCTTCCTGTAGCGAATGTATAACACAGAAAGCGTAATCGACTGATCGCTCGCGGGAAAATTTCTTTCATTACCAACAGCCATAGCGAACCACTGAGTTTTCTTTCATTATAAGTTTAATGCTGTTATATGAAAATGGAATGGAAATTCTACGGAACAAAGAATCTGCAGAATGTCATTACGTGTTCCTCGCAGAAGACTTTAAATAAATGTTAATCAAAGTTAGAGAATATTATATAATATTAAGAATTTTTTAACTGTTGTACAGAATACTAATGCATTTTTATACTCGAATACTTTGGAAAACAAAAGTAATAAATCTCTCGTACAGAAAACTAAAGAAAAATGTTAATCTAATATTATGCGATTTTACAAAAGAAATATGTATATCAATCTCTGTCATTCTTCCACTCAATAAATTACATTTTATTCTTGTGTCATTCATTAAATATGTATGAAGGACAAAATACAAAATAAATAAAACTCACGCGCGTTCTTCAAGAAATTATAAAATCGGTCAATGTGTACCAATTTATGTAATCTGCATTTATATTACGGTAATATGCATAAAATAAAACTCATGAATGTATAATGTACAAATTTTATAAAATTAAATGTACGTTTTTGTATTGAAAAACATTTATACTTTAGAATATACATAATTCTTCTCACGGCATAAACGAATACCATGCTTGTCAAATTCACGACTGTGCTCGTTCTCGATCGCCCTAGTTGTCGTTGAGGCTCTATGTGCGCTTAATCGATACGGTACTCGCATACAATTAAGAAACGATTACAGATACCGCGCGCACGGTAACGCGATGCTACAAGAGAGCTCAAGAGCGTACGTCGTTCGTGTCATTTCCCCAATCAATATCGCGTTTCCACACGGGTTAGATTTTTACAATAAATTTCTTTCGCGTAAATATTGAGCAACTGAACGGAGGATGTTGTGACCCGATAATGATGATATACTAACGTTGAACAAAATAATGATGTTATCCAACAAAGTTTAGCGCGACCAAACAGAAATCATTATGCGTTTCTGTTTCTACATACATCAGCGATGATTGAAACCGGCGTAATTCTGGTAATAAAAATTGATGGTTTCAATGCTATAAATATAAACATGAGCTGTATTTATTCGTAACAATGTAAACATGAATTTTCACATAAAATATACCTTGTCCATATATCCATAACATCACAATTTCATATTTATCGACGGTTTCCAGCCAATTTTCAAGCAAGTTTAATTACAAAAAGTATTTAATTGCCAATCTACATTTTTCAATAGCCAAAATATAAAATTTCATTTATGTAACATTCTCTGACAATTCAAGATAAATTTTATTAATATAATTTGAAATTTCATAGCTCGGATTTCCTACAAACGCGCTTACTAAAAATTAATATAATTTTAACATTTCATTGTAAGCTTTTTTGCAGTTATATGTATTCAGGATTGTATATACATATTTAGATGCTATCACAACGTAATTTTCGCACGATCGAGCAACGTTCTTATTTCGATTTGAGCTGTGATAAGACTGAATTTCAGACCGGATTAGCTATCCCAGTTTAGCTATTCGCTTATCCTTTTTTGGATTGCAAAACATAGTGCTACATTGAAAAAAATATTTGTGTGAAATTATATGATTATGCTAGATTTTTTCTGACTTAGCATAATCGTGTAATATCGCAGCACATGAAAAATAACAGATTATATAATTTCACATGCAATATGTATTTTCGGGATTCCATTGAACATGGAATTTTACATACAAAATAATAGACTTAATAAATATAATATCAAATCAGGATGTTATTTCATTTGTGCGTTTTGTTGTACAACAAATTTTTCAACCCTGTTGATTGGCTATAAGATAGAGAGATCCGAAGACCTCCCTTCTGTCCTGCACACATTTGTCGTACGACAAAAACGCACAAATAAAATATATAACTATATTGTAAGCACAGTAATTACTGAAAAAAATTATATATATTAGAAAACGGAAGGATATGCATAACTTTTGCACGATAAATATCTTGATATAATAAAAGTTGTAGTGTCCGTTCTAATGAGTACAACGTGTATGATATTATTTTACAAAATTATTTTACAAATTATATAAGTTATTTCGGTTTGAAGTTTGACGGGCGACTACTACCTTTTCAGTTTCAGCCCTGCGGTGACTAACTTCCGACTCTTCGTACTAACGATTGACATGATCAGATAAAAACATGTTATATGTCAATCATCGCTGCGAGAGTCGGAAGTCGGCCACATCGCAGGGCCGAAACTGAAAAGGTATAGTAGTTGCCCGCCAAACTTTAAACCAAAATAATTTGCTTAATTTGTAAAATAATTTTGTTACATCGTTATAACAATATTACTCGTTAAAACGGATGCTACAACTTTTATTATATCGAAATATTTACTTTATCGTACAAAAGTTATGCATCCATCGGTTCTCCAACGTAAATAATTTTTTTCAGTAATTACTGCGCTTACAATAAAGTTTAGTTAGAGTCATTTAATTTGATATTATATTTATTAGATCTATCTCTGTTAATTTACAAGATAAAAAGGGATAGTTATTTATACGATAACATCCTGTACAGGTCATATACAACGTTTCATGATATCGTGGTCCAATCGATAAAGCCCATAATTTTCTCTAATAGCACCGATTTTTAAACAACGCAAATAATTCACTGCATTCTTTCGAACGTATAGAACATATAGCAAAGATGTGAAGTGATTTGAGGCGATTAACACTCGAGTCGCTATGTAAACTGTAAGCTTGTAGTAGGGGTAACCTTCACGAGCGAAATTATCGAAAGAGTAATACGCGCTGTCGAGTCAAATAAGAATTATTATTTGGAAATTTGGTAAGTGATATATTGCAACCAATAATATATTGGTTAACAGAAACCTTGATAACAAACATCAAATATCATATTCTAGAACAAATGAATGACGTAACACGCAAATCACAATTGTAATAAAATTCGTCATCATTTTCGAGAAAGAATTATATCACACTATGCACGGAAAAATTTCTCGCGATATATATGTATATTCACCACATCACCTCATAAAGGAATCTCGGTTATTACAGAAGAGGCTTGAATTTTTTCCATTTCTTACGCAGAATAGCGACGAAACGTCGCCGATGATATAATAACAGCCGTGCAATGCAGATATCAATTTTTTGCACTAAAATACAATTCGTATTTTACGTTGAAATATTATTCGGAGATTATTTATAATTACTAAAAAATGAGAAAAAGATAAATACAACACTGAGAGAAAAAAAATGGTTGCGAGTACCACAGTTTAATTATACACGGAGAAAATTTTATATTAAGTTTTAATACACACAATTTTAAATTACACTTTACTATGTCTTGTATTTTCGATGGACCCTCACAACATGATTCCGACTTAACTTTTACTATGGTAATACTAATTTTTATCACATAAATAAAGTAATTATTTTGTTAAGCCATATTC